>NW_019174328.1:6327424-6839142 GCF_002260705.1 Seriola dumerili
TATCCCGCCCTCACCCAATGTCAGCTGGGATTGGCTCCAGCCCCCCTGCGCTCCTCAAAGGATAAGTGGTATAGCTGATGGGTGACAGTATTCTGTTTTATCACCAGACATGTACAAAACTAATGACATTCACACTAGCCTCAGCTTTATTTTAGCTCAATGCGCTGCTCTGCCAAAAGCTTTGATCATACTTCAGTATAGACACGGATGCGCGCTTCTTCAGATTTCCACCTGTACATGCACATGCTTCTATACATTCTACAGTTGGGGCTCTGCACAGAAACCTTTAAAACCTGTGAATCAGAAAACAATATGGCGTCCTCGCAGCACCAAGAAGAAGAGCTTCTTGTCATGGCAGGTGATGAAATGTACATAAATTACCATGAACAGGTCTTTAATGCAGCCTCAGACTCTTTTAAACCAATAATAAAAAAAACCCATTTAAATTTACACTGAAATTACTGCTTACCCAGTCCTGCGGTTTAATGTCAACTGAACCTCCAAAGCCACAAACATTAATGACCTGCAGCAGAGTTGATGGCAACAAGCCGGTGAAGACTTATCTACACCCCAAGGCATTCATATTTTAAACCTCTGCAACCATGTTTATGTTAACCCCCAGGAGCCCATCAAATTGTCAACTTAATTTGTTTACTGTGCAAAAACATAGAAAATCCAACTAATCTGCAGCAAGAGTAGGAGCTGAACAGCCATCCACTGGCCTTTAAAGACCCCTGGATGTGTGAGGAAGAGAATTATCAGCAAACCAATGGCTAAAAGATTCGGATGCTTCGGTCTCTCCATCAAATATGACAGAGAAAAATGTGCTTAACTAGTCGTTTGATTGGCTTTCCTCTCTCACCAGCTGATTATGGTCTAGAGTAGACTATTCATTCGACTTTGAAAATAACCTTGGAACAAATCCATCCAGACTGAGCACGGTGAAATTGTGTGCTTATGGAAGTGTGCTAATATAAGTTTCTTGACTGACATAAAAATCAACTGAGCAATAATGTGATTATTTTTATATTGTACAAGTTTCCTGTGGTGAAATTGCTTCGCCTAACAAAACATGATGGAAACTGTTTTTTTTTTTTTTTCTTGTGAAGCAGACTTATCATCAGGGTGACGTGTTCCACCATCATCAATTTGTCACAGAAGTAACACACAAATAGTCACAAAAAAGAGAGATATATTTCTTGTTAAAGTATGATTATAATTAATTTCCCTCAGGAAACAACAGATAAGACTTTTTTCCTCTTGAGTGCTTAATGCCATGGCAGCTTTGTTATTCCATTCAACAGTTTATTCTTATGTTTCAGTGTCATTCCTGCTGCAAATGCAGTTTTGTTAGAAGTTGACTTGCATGATACTTTTTAAAGTGGCAGTGTGGACATTTAGCTATTAAACATCGGCAAGTTGTTGGTGTTTGTTGTACTTTAGGATTACTATCTATTTCTCCCGATTTCATTGCATTACATTAGTTTTGTGTCATATCAAATAAAATCATATTCTGAATCTATGCAGAATTAATTGTAAGGCCCCCTCACCTAGAATGAGGGATTGTTTATTCTGTATGGACAGACATCATTATTAGACAAGGGGGGAGCTGAATAAACATTTATATCCCACTCACACCAAAATAAATGCCCTTTTCGTTTCTGCTTACCAAAAACAAACCCAGCATCATCTCATGCATTTTCTTAATGCTCAATTTGGCTTCAAAGCCTCGGCTATAATTACACAGGAAGCTCTGACAAATGTGTGACTATGCCCTGTTGAATTGACCAGTGTTTACTTTGGTCTGACTCCTAAAATATTTACAGCCAATGAATATGAAAGCAGCAGATGTGTCCATCCTTCTTGCAACGTGCTGTGAAGAACTCGTAAAGTAAAACCATAGTGCGACTGAAGGGACAAAACAAAGCGAGGTTGTGGTTAATGTAGAGTGGTGCAAGGCGCTTAATGTTGGGATATTAGTCTCTGTCAGAGCTTGGTTAGAGGGAGTTGTGTGCAAGGCTGTGCTATCTGGAGAGGATCCAGCCATGTCAGCAGGGTGAGAACAGGCTCATTTACCTCCAGTCAGCTGCTGCTTTACATCACAGGGCCTCGCTTAAAAACTCTTGAGGGCTTGGACTCTGTTGACTCTTATATGTCCGACCAATTAGCTGGTTTTGACTGCCGGCATGGTGGATTAACCATATGTGATTAATAAACGGGAAAAATTTTTGTTGTCAGTGTTACACTTTGTAAAGAGGCAAGAAAACATGGGACAGAGGCAAAAGTTGTTTGTCTTTCAGAGTACTGCTCTGAGATCACCACCGAGAACTCCTTTATGTTGCATCACACACTCAACACAGATGATGCATCCTCTCAGATTTCTCAGAATTTATTTTCCATTCACACATGATGTTTTATTCATGCTATATCGCCTGTCAGCCAGAGTTCACCTCCTTTAGACAGATTTGTGTGCAGCAGTGCTGGCGTGTTGCTGGAGGGGATGCCACTGTTTTCAACCGCAAAAAAAAAAAAAATGTTCTGGTGTCATGCAAATGTTCTGATTTACATCAACTGGAGGCCATAAACCAATGTACTCCTTAGTGTCAGGCTTCGTACCTCAGGTGATGCTGCGCCGTTCATCACAATCAATTGTACGATGATTTCCTTATTTATTAAATTTAATTCAACGATGTGAAAGTCACGTCGGGATTAAAATGTCTTGCTCAAGAAATTCTAGGCTGAGAAGGCACCATCATAAATCCCAGTATGTTCTAACTGGGAGAAAATAGTCTAATAATTAGTTATGTAATGAACAGTAATATGTTTATCTCCCCAAACACTCGGTAGGCTTCAATGTAAGAAACGTCCCCTCCATGCTATGATAAATTGAGTGCTGATGTGTGAACGAGTTTAACCACTCGCTGAGGGCATTTTTGCCAAACTCAACACCATCAATAGCATCTCAATTACAACACATCATAAGATAAAAGTTTATCAGACATATTCTGTAAAATAGAGAAGACCGAGCCATTCAGGCAGCCACACTGTCATTTTTTTTTTGCTTAAAAACACTTCAGAGTTGATATATTTGTGCTGGACTCCACCACACCATTATTCTGGTGTTCACTTTGCAAAAGTGGCCATTAAGAACGATCTGTGAGACTGGATGTTCAGACTTAATTGTGTCTGTGCAGCTTTTGCTTGAGAAAGTGGTTGAGAAGAGGGAAGCAAGCTGGCCAGTTATTACAATTCCAGTGTGATCATGGCAGGTTTGTTCTTAAATTGTTGTAATCATATTATCCTCGTGGCTGGCAGTTTTACCCTTGCCACTTCTTTGTTGTCTATTTAGTATGTATGCAAATGAATAAAACTTATTATAGCGTTTTGCTAAAATGGTGCTTAAACCTTATTTTCCAAACAGTACTGGGTTGCACTCTCCTAATTAATGTTGTTGTTTTGGTGTTAGCGAATAAATTAATTATGACGGGGCTCCTGGGAAATTGAGATTCCCTGTTTTCCACTGGAGCTGCTCAGATGTGATGTCTGCTTTTTCCTTACAACCACAGAGTTAACTTCTGTGAAAATCTGCATTTGAACAACACATTATTGCCCTTCACTGCTGTTTTGTGAAAAGCAGCCTAATGTCACAAAAGTCTTCACTTAGTCAAAAGGAAAACATAACCACACTGAGTCGTGGGCATTATCAGCGCTAACACTCTATGACTTTACAATTTGTCACTGTTTTCAGTTCAGGGTTGGAATTTTCTATGGACATTGTTGTGATGAGATAAACTGTTACTACTGGCATTTCAGATTATGGTGTGAGGTTAACCATTATTTTCTGTGAAGATACATGTGAAAAATTAAAGCTTTTATCATCAATATTTATGTAGTTTCAATATGCAGTTTATTTACAGCGGATCAAACGACTACTTGCGTGTGAAAAGCACAACTTGTAGTGGCAAATTCACAGATAAATATGAGCTCTACAGAGCATTTTTGCCTATTTTAGCTACTTGTTTTGTTTAACAGTCTTGCTGCTCTTATAGTGTTGTTTTTCGGTCACAGCAAATAGGCTGTTTTCAGAAGAAAAAAAGCTCTAAAAGCCTCTTGTCTGTTACCTGCCTAGGACCAAACAGCAGGCAGATAACATAAGTGACTAGCAGCAAAGTGAAGCATTTAGCTGCTAAAGAGACAGGCCTTTTAAACAGATTCTCCGATATTGCTATAAGAAAAAAAGAAATGCACCCCCCCCCTCGCTGCATCTTTTCCCCGCCAAGGAGACAGTTAACATAGCTGCAAGTCAGTATTGACTGCTCGTACAAGTGCATAACATTAATGTTAATTCTTTAACTCTGATGCTGAATGATTGCTCCCTCACACATGAATATTAAAAAAACATCTTCAGATTCAAAAGGGCTCGTTCTGAGGAGGCGCAAAGACTGCCTGGGCCAGAGGTGAGAGCAAAACAGAGCGGCTAGAAACTTATGAAAAAAACACGTGGGAACGCTGAACAGACCGACCAGTGTGATTGGCTATCCAATGAATTCGTTTTAAATATTTCCAGGCTTCAACCGGCGCTGTTGTGACACCTGAAGCAGCAAGAGAGGGTCAGGAAGGGATAGCAGTAGTTAATGAAGAGAGAGATGTAGAACAGGAGGAGGAGGAGGAGGACAGCAGCCAACATGCTGCTGTGGGAGAGCCAGCTAGGGCAGATGCAACTGGTGAGATTGACAGCAACAGCAAACACAGAGATAGAGCTGTATACATTGTTCATTAATGTTTTTGTCACAAAGTACTTGGCAATTGAAATATTTTAAGTGGAGCACCTTTATATACGGTATTATTTGATGTTGCTTTGTGTAAATAAGCAACTGTTTGCTATCAAATTTGCAATAACAGCTTAAAAATGATAATATGTTGAGTGGACACTGTTTAAGGACACTAGTTTAAGCTAGGCTTACCATTATACACACTCTTCTACTCCAGTCGTTGTGTCATAAAGAGAGCAAACAAAACAGAGTGGTGTATGGGCATTTCTCAGGTATTATGTGTTTCGTTTTGTTTCGTTTCGGACCATATGAAACCATAGGCTGTTCCAGTCCAGCCACTACAGATCCAGCATAGGTTGAATGTTGCACACTTGTTCATCCAGAACCCACACATTATCAGGGAAATAATTAAACAGTATAATTTCACCATTTGGACATATTTATGGCCAAAGGTTGGCAACATCATCTTCCATTTGCTGAATTATAATCAACTGTTTCTTTTAACGTAGTCTTATTTCTTTTATAGTAGTTGACATCGGCTTGGTCGACATACGATCAAGTTGTTAAACAAGAGAAGCGACTCAGCAGTTTTCCCAAAGGTCATCGTACTGTCCTCAACATTGGCACAGACTTTAATTATGTATATTGCACTTAGGCTTGGCCATGTATGGGCATGTATGATCCCCACTGAAATGAAATATGGTCTTGGGCTACTTCCAGGTGGCTGTGAATTTTCTCTGTGGACCTAAAAGGATTCAGCAACCCCTTGTTGTCAAAACACCTGCACCTACAGATGCGCCGTTAATTCAGTTTGTAATTGATTGTTTGAGACTCTTCTCCACATAATGATTGCTCTACTTGCTGTTAATAGCTGTCACATTGCCTTTGTCCTTTTGCTAATATTGCTAATACTTTTTTTTACCCAAATCAGATTGCTACTCAACAAGGTTACCTTGTTCACATTTATAAATAAAATGTTTTCTTAAAGAGGTGAACCACTTCCATACACAATTATGTTTATTTACAACTAAACTACAACAGCATATATGTTTTGTATGAAATGTAATTGAGAGTGGATTCTGTTTTCAATTAACATAATGAGGATTAGTTGTTAATTTACAAATATTTTGCCACTGAAAATATCAGTAAAATGTTCACAGACAACATTTTTGTTTTGTTCCAAAATATCTGATTTTTCTCTAACCTTAATCAAAGTGCTTTTTTGCCTAAACCTAACCAGGGAGCAGACTCTGGATTTAAACCCTGTTCCCTGGGGTGATAGCTGTGTGCTTTCTGCACACACCATCCACCCCAACCACCTCCCGGTGACTCCTCTGTCATTAATACATCTAGTCTTCATTCAGTCATTAAAAAACATAATCCAGTCAGAGATCATGTTATTTTTAAAAAAAAATTTATTTCTCTTGCAGTGTAGTTGTATATTAAAAAAATAATTTCTAGGAGACAGGGCTGACTTGAGAAGTGTATTTTATCCTTTATATAGATTTAAATCAGTGTGCACACTTCCTCTGAAATGCCCATGATACTGTGGATGAACATGATACACTGATCCTTCATGAGTAAATGCCATCGGATCAGGCGCAGCATAAGTGCCCCCAAAAACAATTTAGAAGACACAGAGAGAGCAATCTTTGCATCTCAGTGCAGATGATTTGCAGTACTGTAGTAACTCCATCTCAGTCTCATCTGAATAAATCTATAACAGACCATTCATGAAAATGGGAAGTCCTCTATTAAAGCCATTTGACAAAGTGGATGCTTGCCTGAATTCATTAATGCCAGGGGGCTGTTCCTTAAGAATACTGATGAACTCTGGCTTAATGTTTGGTCAGCGCTACAGGCCACAGAAAACCACAGTTAAATTTTACATTTGAATTACTATAATTTATCACCAACAGCCCATTGAAAATATCTTCATCCCTAATAAATGTACCTCAGTGCGTTATCTGAATAATGTGCTTGTTTTGTTCATTGATAAACTGAAACAGCCGTTGTGGGGAACTTTATCACCCATCTGGACAGGAGGGACATGAGGAGCTTCTAGAATACTACAAGTGTGTTTATTAGTTCTTTAAACCACACATATTTGGTATTGACCACCAGCTCTGTGTGGCAGCTCTAGCAGAGTTAATAGCTTCCAAACTTCTTTTATTCCTCTGTGAGAGCTGTCAGAAGTACGTGTGGCCTTCATAGTCTGTTTCCTCCCTGGGTGCTCGTTCGACTCCCTCTGCGTAGCAGAGAATTAATCTGCTGGTAGTGAATCATCATGTTGCCCGCTCCCTGGCATTGGTTCACACTAATATCTAGTTCAACATAGGTTGGCTGACGGAAAGAGATATGCTAATTCAATAGCCCTTTTTTTTACACATCATAAATAAAAGTCTCTTCCAAGCTTGGAATTGTGGGAACTTTACAGCCGCTCTGTAAGATAGTTTCTGTGATTTTGCAAACATCCAACTCAAATATTGTTCCACTCTTTCTGCTTTGCATGTGAAAGATAAAGTGTGACACCCTGAATACATACACAAGACCTCAACTGACTAACCAATGTTAATGTTATCAGGCTGGACCAAACCATATTTTCAGTGTCTCTGATGATGGATGTCAGATTTCTGCTCATCTACTTAATAAATGGAAGCATAAGAAAGAGAGTTGCGGAGGATGATTATTTTGGGGTGCCTTTATAGCACTCCCCCTTCGCTCTGCCTGCGTGGTGTGATTTGTAGAGAGATTGAAATGAGGCTGGCTGGTCGGGCAGAGACTCGCTCTTGATTTACGTGCACTGTTAAATCACACAGACAGCTGGCTGCCGGCGCTGCCCACCACGCCGCCTCAGACTACAGATCTATCTCCATGCAGGAGCTCCTCCAGATTCGGAACCTTATGGCAGCTATAACACACGGCCCAGTGGCGAGTCCCAGCTCCGGCCCGCTGTTGACAATGGTGGATGCTGTGCAACAACTGCCAGTAAATGATTTCCAGCCCAGGATTGCACAAGAGGATATTGGATGAAACCTCAGAAAGGGAGGGAGAATTGGTGACAGAAAAAAAAGAGAGAGGTTCAGAAGGAGCTGCTGGTCAGGCGGCCATTGTTTGTGTTGGGATGTATAAATCTCCATGACTGAAAGCACAAAGACTCTGTGCAGTCCCCTCTCCCTGAGGAATATGGATGCTTTTCTTTCAGTGTGTGAAAACAATTATTTGTTTGAATGAACCTGTTCTTTGTCTCTGTGTGTGCAGGTGTGTGTGTGTGTGCAGGTGTGTGTGTGTGTGTGTGTGTGTGTGTGTGTGTGTGTGTGTGTGGGTGGAGAATACTGGCTGGTCCCTGTAGAAAACTTCAAAGTGATAGATTTTCACAAATCGTGTTGTATTGGAAACTCAATGATAATGTTTACCCATGTGGCAGTGTTTGCACATTGTGTGGGCATCGTTGAATATACACGGATAATTTTAACACAGGCAGACATTTATTTATTCAGACTGTTTAAAAAGTTCTTCATACTAAGTCAGGACGCAAAGTGTTGAAGACACCAACAAAACGGTCACACTTGAAAGAATCGGGGCTCTGCCTGAGACAATACTTGAGTAGGTAACAAGTACATCAATGTCAGTGATAATGACTTCTACAAACAAAACAGTCAGGGTGA
The DNA here is from genome assembly GCF_002260705.1 of Seriola dumerili. NCBI lineage: Eukaryota > Metazoa > Chordata > Actinopteri > Carangiformes > Carangidae > Seriola > Seriola dumerili. The sequence goes on from NW_019174328.1 coordinate 6,335,865, forward strand.
CTCAACTCATTAAAATGCAGTTTGGCATACTGTAGAGCACACAACCCATTAACTCCACCGTGTACAGAGCCAAAGAAGGCAAGATTCGCTTTTCAGTATTTTTTATTTCATTCATATTGGGGAAAACTCTTCCATTGCTTCTTGAATCCAGAAGCAGCAAAAAGGAAGAAGGACTTCTGGCCAGAGACTTTCAGAGTGAATTTATGATGACCAATCTCGCCCTCAGAATTTCTCAGAAATGTAGTTTTTTTTTTTTTTTTCACAGAGTGAAGAACCTTCTTGGCTCTGGCACATAAAATGAACCATTATAGTCACAATCACCATTAAATCTTCACTAAATTGTTAAATCGCAATTGCAACATTTGCACAGAATTTAACCTATAATTACTTTACAAAGTAGCTTCATTTCTAACGGTGTAATTATCATCCTTTAATCATTGTGCTCACACAGAAAAGCTTTTCTTAATGAGACAGAATGTGTTTTAATCTAAAATGGAAACGTATCAATAATCGTTGAATTATGCTACGATACTTGTCTTCTACAAAAGTTGTTTGATTATATTTAATACATTTTTCTCATGTAATCAGTTTGCTTTAATAATTTTTTCAGCATCGTTTGTTTTCTTCTTATCTGTGTCTGATTTTCTCTTGAAATAATTTCATGTAATGTAAGCACTATAATTGATAAAAGCTGTTTCAAGCAAGTCTCACCATTCTGCTGCTCTTGAACGCTGAATCCTGATTTCATTCATTTAGACGTGTTGCATGATCAAATATTGCACCTCACAGAGAAATAGGTCAGCTATAGGGTAGGAATACAGACAGGAAAAGGGTTCAACCTCCCAATGAAATTCCCAATAGTAAGACTCACTTGTTTTCATGCCAGCCTTGCTAACTGAGGCTGTCATCACTGTAACAACAAAGCCTCCCTTCCACATTACACCGCTGTGAAAAAGCCCTTATTTACCAGATACCATATTGAGATCACTCAGAGCTCAGTTTACACACATAATCACCAGCTGAGCACGATACACCAAGGAGGGGAAGAGTTCCTGTGCTACATCCAGTGTTTAGATCCAAACATAGCATTGCATCCCTTCTGCCAAAGGAATCATCCAGTAGTTTATCCAAAGTATTATGGCCTATGACATGGACTGAAAAATTGTGTTTGACGTGAGTCTCAACCTGGACAATGATCTGTCACATCAAGGCTCATTTCTCATATCTGAGACGTTGCAGCCAACCCTTTTTTTAATACAGGCTTAGTGTCATGGTGGCTTATTACCTTATGTGCTGCATGGTTGGCATGAAGTACCTGCTGGCAGCTGAACTGAGGCTGCTGCTGGGGACTTTTCTATGCTTAATCTTATTAGTGCAAAAGGCCTCTTTTCTTGAGGCTACTATATGTTTCCTAAATAATTCCATGTCACCCTTGAGTGACAGTGTAATGCGTAATAGATTTAACTTACAGTGAAGGGAAGCTGCATGAGTACAGCAAATGATACACACAAGGTATTAATGTGTACATCTTCACTACAGTTATTGAAGGGTTAAGTTTCTTTAAATATATCTTTCTATTCTTACTGTTTCAGCAGCTTGACATGAGTAATGTGTTTTTTAATTAAAAACGTAAAGAAGCATTTTAGAAAATGTGCACATCTATAGGTCGTAGTTACCTGTGGACAGAGCCGGGATAGCTGTTTCCCCATGTTTTCAGTCTTCATGCTAATAAAACCCATGTTTAAAACGAACACCATTCTAGTCAAACCTGAGCTGCTGAATTATAAATATCCGAGTTACGCGAGACCACTTCCTCTTCTTCTCATTCCTTCTCACTTCTGGCTGGTCGGCATGATAGATGCGTCTTAGGAGCAGAGCTGAACACCCAGTGTTCTCGACATATTTCTTGTCAACCCTTCTAGACTCAGCAGTGAGTTACATCTGCATGTTGTTGTTGAAATGTCACTAAGTAGCTCCTGCTAGCAGAGAAGTTTGCATGATCTTTAGGTGCTAGTTTCTGTTACCTTCTCAGTAGGCCCCAATGCAGAATTTCCACAATGAAACTGCTGATTTAAGGCAGCTAGCGATTCATTACAGTTGAATGTAAAATGGTGTATTCGTTTATTAAAACTTGTGTAAGGCTTTTGAATAGATTTTACCTGTGTGTTCTGGCCCTGGTGTACACATTGGGCTCTGAATTTGCCTAAATCTTCTGTCCGTCCACGGTCTGTGAATTAAACTTAAAATCCTTCAATAATTTAACAAATCCACTTCCTACAATGAGCAAAGCTAATCAGATGCTGGCTGTAGCCTTGTATTTAAAGGACAAATCTGAGAGGGATATCTGTCTTTTCATGTCAGTCTACCAGAAAGTGAATACGAGAATTTCCAAAAAATGTTGAACTTTTCCTTCAAACACACGAGCTTTGAATCTAAGAGCTGAGGATCAGTGAGTAAGCGCTAAACTCTCACCTCATAAATCCATGATTAACCAATAAACATCTCTCTGCTCGAACGACACACTCAAGCAGAGGAAGGTCATTAACGGAAACTCAGAAATCATCTGCATAAAATCTCCTCATTTAGTTTGCAGGCTCATTTGTCTCTTCCTCTTTACATATCAGCTCTGAGGTTCTTGTTTCTGACCTTATCTCTATCACATTACGTTGTCCATCCCCCATCCACCCTTTATCCACCCTGCTTCATCTTGATATCCTACTTTCCTGTCACTAATTAGGTTACACAAGCGTGGGCTCATGGAGGAGTTGTCAAACAGAACGATTAAAACCTTCAAGGTCGTTGGTTATGGTTAGGCGTCAGAGCTAAAACGAACTCAACATTACACTGTATGTTAAGACTTCACCTACACAGCCTGCTGTAATCTGGAATATATTTACTGCTAATCAAAACACGGGGTGCATGATTGCCTCCTTTTACCTACACTATTTTATCAGCTTGGCAACTTGGCAGCTTAATATATGCCTCCTACTCATTGTCCAACACTGTCTCAGAATTTACGGTTTAATAAGCTTATAAATAATCCCCCTTGTGTCTACAGATACAAAGAAGGTTAGCGAAAGTCACTACATGGCCATCAATGCTGTGGCAGGTTCAGTGATGGCGGGCAAATGGCTCCGGCCCCTTTGCTATCTTGGCTAAACATTTTCCCAGGAGACATCTCTGCGAGAGGGGTCATTCCTGTTCGGGGAGCTTGTGACTCATCCTCCTTCTGTTCCCGTCGTCACTGTGGCCGCAGTAAAGCTCAGCTCGCTGCTTCCACCCATAAACATCCTTTGGTCTGCCTTCTGTGAACATCAGCTGCTGCCGCTCCCTCTCCCCCTCACATCCCTCACTGCGCTGCAAGCTGCTCCGTCTTCCTCTATCTCTCCCCAGGCCGCCGCAGCTCTCTCCAGAGGGCACTTTATCTATACCACCCCGGCAGTCTGGCAGTATATATTATAGCCATTTACAACCAGCTGATACACCTTTGACCGTTTCACTTCACATTAATAAAGTTGCTCCACTGATCAGCGGCCTCGCGCTGCATCTCTCTAACGAGGGTCAAAAACTGTCTGCATCATCAAAAGGCCTAGTCCCTCGAGTCTGTTTACAGTTTACAGATGGTTGCACTACTGTAAACAACTTTGCTGTCAAGTACGGGCTATATGTTATGTAGTTCTTATATGAAGGGCCACTGGAGATGTCTGGTGCTGTAAGTTATTCTTGTTTCTGATGTGAAGTGTTTTTTCCCCTGTAGTGTTCAGTTTTTATTTTTAATGTTAAAGTTGTTTAAAAAAGAAAACAACAACAAGAAAACAACAACAGTCCTGCAGTCTTTTGCTCACATAGATGAAGATTTTGCAACAAAGGAACAAAATTCAGATAAAAGTCAAATGTCAGTGTGATTGTGACAACTTACCTTCTGCTTTTTATGCATACTCCTTACAAAATTTTTCAAAAATATATTTATTGATATCTACATTACTCCAAAGAAAGATTACTCCATTGACACAACAGTAGAATAAAACTACTTGAAGAAAGAAACAAAACTTTTTGACTTGGTGAGTCCCTTGAATCCCTAACTGGTAGGTTGATGTCGAAATAAAAAGTAAGGCTGCAATAATAACAGAGGAATGGTGTAACATGAATAATTTGCAAGTTTCTCACATTTTTGACAAGATTCATCAGAAGCCAAGGACGCTCAGTTCATTCATCAAACATCTCACACAGAGCTAATGTCAGCTAACATCACCTCCTGAAGCCTGCGTGGAAACAGAGCAGCTTGGATTCATGCAGGTTTGGACAACAGTGCTGAGTGATGTGCTTCTCCTGATTATTAATAAGCAGCAGCTGTAGAGCTGCCGAGCATCTGGACAGTGTCTGTTTTTTCGCGTGTGAACACGGCGAGTTGGTCAGTCCACTTTGGATGATGCTCTCTGCCTCTGTGCTTTATGTCAAGTCCTGCGCATTTCACACCAAAACCCAGTGTGAGACAAAGGGAATAAACACAGTCAGCCCACAAACTGCAACCAATTCTCACGGTGCTTGTCCTATTTATACTACAGCCATTATATGCTATTAAATTTAATTTGAGAATGTATTTAAATACTCTACTCAAGGGGGTTTTAGCAACATTCAACAAAACACCCATTTTCTTTTGTTATTATTTATTCAATCCGCTCCACAAATCACTGGCTCCCGGGTGAAAGAGGCATCACTATGTAATTGGGGTTCATGGGTGAGGTGGATTGGCCCAGTGAGAACTGGTAATCAGTTTTTAACAGTGATTGGTTGAACTAAAGCACCAGGCTCAAACACTCAAACACTCTGAATTACTGCTCCTCTATTGATTCCTGTCACAGTTTGATTCTCGCTACTGATGTGATTTTACGTGGCTTACAAAGCCTTTGTAAAAGATAAAATAAAAAGAAACTAAAAAAGAAAAATCCTGCAGTTATTAAGAAATGAGAAATTGCCTTTTCATTGTTCAAATACAAGAGTGCAATGAAATTAAGGGCATGGAGGTTGATGTGCAGTCCAATAATCACTGACCTTTTAGGTCTGTTTTGGTCTTCACCAGCTCATGAGAAAGATATCTATGTCTTTAGATGATAGACTTTCTTCACCAGCCACCAGTTTATTTCAGCTGTTTTCTGCTGGACAGGTTCACTCGGCTTATCCGACCACATTTTGTGGAAAGAGCTAATGGGGTTAGATGCGAGCCTGGGGACTCATCCATAAAGTCTATGGGCACGCTGAAAACAATAAGAACAAAGTGACATTGTGTACAAACTGTGTTGAGCAGCAGAGTGGGTGTCTGTAGGCCTGATTCAAATCAGGAAAAGAACAGGTGTAACTGCCCCCCATAGTTACTGCTGCTGCACCTCTCGAGCTGTCCATTCTGAAATTTACAATGATAATAGAGGCAGATTTACCGCTCTAAATACTTAATATTTCTTCCTTGATTTCAGATAGAGGCAAACACAAGCAGACACAACATTTCTAGATGACAACCACCGATCTTGCCAACTGAAATGACTGATTTTGTCTGATGTAGACAGGATGGTACTTAACGGCCCAGGAGTTGGTTGAAAACGCGACGGCCACAGTAATGTTCCACTGAAAAAAGATGACAGGAAACATTTTGGATTCTATATCCAACTCCACTTAATAGGCCTTTCTCACAGCAGACATTTTGAGTTGTTGTAGAAAAAGCACAGGTTTTATTACTGATAACGACGCAGGCTGTATTATACAGTAGTCTCGTCTGTTTGTGTGAGACAAGGTTAAGAAATGAAAGCTGTTCTTTCTGCATCTACAGGACATTTACTGTTCCAGTCAGCGATATTTGTATGATGCACCTACTTTTCATAAAAAGGTTTACATCAGTAAAATTTATATGCAGAACAGGCTCTTGTACTGGGTCACAGTGATGGACCACGCATTTGGAGTGGCAAGCACATCTGTCAGCAAAATATTTGCTGACATTTTAAATGACAGCAGGGTTATTAGATGGAGATTCATTCAACGTGTTAGCACGTGTGATTAGATTTTCCTTCTGTCTTAAAGGAATAGTTGAGATGTTTGACTTAAGGTGCTTCCTCATCACTAAAATTCATGCATGGGAATTAGCTCAGTTTACAGATCATTTGACAGCCTGTCAAATACAAATCAGCAATGTTTTAATCCAGAAAACAGCTCAAGATAACAATGTATCAATGTATGTTAATGTTCAGCTTCTCTCTACCATGGAAAGTTTTCTTGTTAAACACTTCTTGCTCCTGCCGAACATACAACTGACTAAAACATTTATCCTTTTCTCGGCCAGATGCTCAATGACTGACATTCCTAAAAACCCACCACATATTTTCACAGTTAAAATTGGGTACATTAACAGACATTTTAAATCAAATACTAACTATTGCATGACACAGTATCAGTTTGTTTGCCCAGTATTGCTCCAGTATTCATTGTAAGGGACATCTCACCTCCTCTGTGAGGATCCATTTAATCTTTCAGGACCCAGCTGAGAACTGCCCCGAACCAACAATGAATGCGTAGTCATATCTGTGCAGTTACGAGGCTGTAGTCACTGTTATGCCGGGGGCATACTGTGGAAAAATTATAACACCGAGGTTTACCTCATTAGAATGACAAATAACACAGTCTTTCCCACACTGGCCCTCACCAATGCAACTAGAGTATTACAAATGTGATAAAGTAAGAGCAACCAACATAATAACAAACATGAGAAAACATCCTCTATTAAAACTCTACCCGGCAGCATATATCACACTGGCTCGGCTAACCTTAATGCACCCTCTCTGTTTGCCTGCAACTGGCTTTTAAATGAAATCCAACGCAGTTTGGGCTGAAATCCATTTGCTGTGGGCCGGTTGTTGGCCGTGTAGCACAGGGAGGTCGCAGCAACAATGGTGGACGGAGAAAAGAACTCATTGTTGTTTCTCTTCAAATTTGCCTGCCACCACCATCTGTTTCATTATTAACGCTTGTGGTGGCTTTTTTTGACGGCGGCTCCCTCAGCCTTGGGCTAGATGCTGTTTCAAGGTAGACAGCTCATCAAAATGAGTGACAGGTGTTGCAGAGCGAACTTGACCAACTGCAGGAGGTGGAGCTGTCACCACGCTTCCTGCCACACGGTGAAACCTTTTGTTGCTTTAATAATGAACCAAGGTAAATAAAGAATGGAAAACCTCTTCCTGTGTACTGTATTTTTTTCACAAGTCATTTTATATTCTTTTTTAAGTCATAGTGAATAAGAAATCCTTAAGAATAGAAATGAAACCACAGTCACAGACATTTCCTTTAACAATAGGTATTATACAGAGCATATGTTCCTTTAGGCCTTCAGGGACTTTGACTAATACCTGTACATATAAGCAGACAACAGAGAGAATCAGAATCCATTTGAATCTTTTATAGGTCAACAACGCCTGATAGAAATCTCACAGAACTCCTTGGGTTTAAATGAAAAATTGCTAGAAACTGCCATCAAGTTTAAATATTGAAACACCTCTCCATAATTCACACTTACGTTCAGCACTTCTCAGCGCTCTGAGCCACCCGCTCTCATCTCCAACACCTGGGTTCCCTGTTGAGTCGTCTGAAAGTTGCTGGCAGTCCAGCAGAGTGACCTGATTATTAGAGAGATCGTACTCTATCTGCGAGTCGCAGGCTTGATCCTCCGTCGGGTTCACACTTCACAGTTGTTGTTAATCCTCGCTGAACTGTGCATGAGGAAGATAGTGAAGCCATCCCTGCTACAGAGGCACTGTGAAGAGCTACTCTGCTCTCGCATCTGCTCTCATAAAATGCATACATGCGTGTCTAAGGGGTGAATGTGAGGAATACCCCTTCTGATTACACTGGCGGTAATTTGGTGATTGGTTGTGCTGGGGGAAAAAAAATAGATAAATTGCACAAGTGTTTTGACGCAGGAATAGATAATTGCAGCTGTTGAAGGATGTTGAATGTGGCCCAGAGCTAATGTGCACGTCCTTGGAAAATGTGTGAACGTATCATATGTTTATCAGCGATCAGATGAGCCGCACTCTGCACAATAACTCTTTGACCCTTTCTTTGCTTTGCTCATGTGCACAGCATCTAAACTTTAGATTGAAACATTCATTTTCATGTGAAGGATGCCCAGAGCTTTAAGTTACAGCTTTACAGAGAACCATTAAATACATTCAGTGCAGCAGCATCACATTTTTTTCCTCTGCTTCCTCTAACAAAAATCCCTGTTGTTATTTGTTTTTAGAAAGTGGTCTTTTAGAGTCTAATATCAGTTACCCTCCAGATAGGAGAATCAATACTCAATGAGCATTCATTTTCTGTACAGGTTTGCTCCCCTCGTGCTCTTACATGCCTTCCATGAAAAATACATTTGTTTCCCTGCTCCGTTGCCATCCAAGACTGCCGAAGGTCGAGCTGTGAATTGAATGCAGCCGTTTGTCTTGCTTGTTTGGCGCAGGCCACTTTGTCAGTGTTAATGTGGTAAGTGTGGAGGTGCATCCAACAGCCTTCCCAGTTTATTATCATTGGAGACTGCAGTGCAAAAAAACATGGTCATCTGGATGAATGCAACATTCATTCAGGATCTGGCAGTGCGGAAAGGGTGATGTGGGATGGGGTGGGAGGGTGCGGTGAGATTGGGTTGGGAGAATGCCCAAAGGCAAACTTGTGGGCTCCGGAGGAGTCGATCATCTTTTAGTTCTTAAAAAGCATTTGCACATGATAGAAACAAATAGACATGAACTCTAGTCGGATGAGATAACTGGTTAGTTGATATTACAAGGAAATACAGATTAAACAAATACCGATAAACACTTTATATATATACTTTTGCTGAATATGTCAAGGTCAGATATAATAATAGAGTAATCAATACAGTTCATGATCATAAACTTGTGCTTATGTTTGACTTAAGAATCATCATACTGTACAGAGAGGAAAGGCTTTTGGATTGAGCCAGAACGAGCTCATTATCACTTCTTCAGCCATCTGGTTTTGGTGTGTGACTATAGCGCATCATATGGTCGCACTCATGGCAAAACACCCATCATACTCGTGTAAAGTAGCTGTTTTACACAGTGTGTCACATCGCGGCGAGAAGAACTCAGGTTTGGATCATCGCATCAGTTGTCTTTGTGTCCAGCTGTTTTCACAGAGATGCTTCTCCCTCCCCACACGGCCGAAATACATGCAGGTCACATGAACTCCAGACTCAAATAACATCAGAAGGAGTGTACGTGTTTCTTTGTTAGGTCTGCAGTCGACCGCTGGCCGCTCCAGGGTGTTTCTCTGCCCTCCATACACCTTGCGTGCTGCGATAGATGTAAGCCCTTCTCTGACCCTGTATGGGAGTCTGTGCACATGAATGTAGTTTGTAATTAGGCAGCAGCAGTCCTGCTCCTTAAATAAAACTGGTGCTGCTGGTTGACTTGCAACTGTAGAAGTCGTTCTCTCAGCACATTGTCTGCGTTCCAGCAAACATGACCTATCCACCATCTACTGTTTCATTCACTTGAGAGAGAATGGCCTTGTGGGATCAGACTATTTAGATTATTAATGTGTTGTGTCCTTTGTAACAATAGAATGCTTTGAGTTTATAATGGTTTCAGTACCAGCTTCTATAAGGCCTGTAACAGCACTGGGCACAAGCTATGCAAACCTTTTATATTGTTGAGCACACTAGAATGACTCCGTTTTAACACTGTCACCGACACAATCAAATACAACTATATTCAGCACGTTCCGTTTTACTCTAAGGGATGATTGTTTTCCTTTCATTGCTGCTAAAACAATACAATCCAGTGGTATATATTATATAGTCTAAATTGCTGATGTAACTTTACCAGCCAACAACACTGACAAATAATGCTGGCTACAGCAGTTTTAATGTGATAGCCTGGTTTGTGCCACTGAAAGTTGCTACCTTCCCTTAGCCGTGCCTTACACAGATGAAAATGTTGGACCACGTTCTGCACTCTCAGGCTTTTAACAAACATGGACAGCTTTAAATTATGCAAGCAGTCACTGGTGAGAGAGAGATTATGCAAAGACTGTACAAGAGAAGGAACCTATTGTAAAAATGTCATTTTTGTGTGAGTGTATTTTATTTTTTTTTATTTTTTTTTTTTGCTCTTTCATATTATACTAGTACTGAACTTCTGCTGCCAATAATCACCTGCACAGAATGTCACTGCACGCCTCAGGATGATCTTTAACAGGCTTCCTTATTTGGGAATCATTCTGCAGCGTTGCCCCTCGGTTGTATATTCTGTCTCATTGCTGGAGCACCATAGTCACCCTTTGCAGCAATCAAACTCCTCGTAACTGCACAGAGGATTTATTCACACGTTCTTCACCTCGCTCAGAATAAGAAACCTGGTACGTGACGACGATCTCACTCACAATGAATGACATTGCAAAGGCACCACTTCAGTAATTAAGCAGTCTCTAATTGAAGATTGAACCATAGTGAAAAAAAATCATTGTCTATTTTCTTTTGTAACCCAGGTTAATTAAAGGACATTTGCTGAATTTTAATTAGAAAGTGAAACATAATCAATCGATTCAATAATTTTTAAATGATTTCATGAAAAACCCTTTTACAGCCAGTGAAAGAGCAGGAAAGCCTTTATCTTGTACACAATACTTTATCAAAGAATCACATATAAAAACACACGTCTTTCAAGGGAAAGCTTTAACCGTCGTTTTCATTCTCATTGCTTTGATTCTCTCATCGGTTGCTCCCTCTGACTTTGTCGTGTTAAAGCCCTCGACTACTACGAACATTCGAGCAACAGAAATACACACCACAGCACACAGACCCTTAAGGTTAACATCAGAATGCAACACACACAATTCAAAAATATATCCTCTAATCTTCCAGTAGTTTCCTTTTTTCTTTTGTACAATTAGAAAAAATACACAGTTAACTGGATTCACTGGGGGGGGGTGGGGGGGTGCTTCAACAAAGTCACAAGTGATACTGTATTTTGCACCATGACAGCTTTGGATACAGCGCTGCTCTATCCTTGCTAAGTGTCTGCAGTGTGTCCTGTGTGCCATTAAGCATCAGCAGAGATCATGATCTCCTGTGTGTTCACATGAGTGTTCACATGCCCTAAAGGTGTGGAACATTGTGCCCTGCCAGTGTCCTGAGGGTCATATATATTCATATCGACATTTCCAGGATTCACCTCACCATTCTGTCATGTGTGCTCGCACGTCGTCACCTCGGGGAGGGGCGTCTGGTCCTGCATGACCACTTGAGGTGGGGTGGGGGCAGGGCGAGCGTGGGCCACCGAGTTTTTCTGCATCTCAACCCCGAAGGCAGGAGGAGCGTTCTGCAACTGTCTCCTGTACTGCACAAAGCTGCAGGTCTTTAGGATGATGGCCAGGACGTTCTTTCCTATCAGGATCCCGGATACCCTGGCGTCCCTGTACAGAATCATGTTCCCGCCGCGGATGAAGAGCGTGATGATGTTGATGGTCACCAGGCTGAGGATGGGGTACAGCAGCATCTTGTGGGGCACGATGTTGATGCCCTGCATGCTGATCTCGCTCAAGGACACGCAGGGCAGCACCAGCAGAAGAATGTAGCAGTAGAAGAACATCAGGCCTTCCGCCCACAGAGGGAGCCCCTTCTTTTGAGGCTCCCACAAGTTGGCTTGGATGTCCAATATGTCCAGCAAGTCCACCACCACCCAGAAGAGACGGTTACGGATCTCCTCGCGCTTCTTGAAGGCGCGGACGTACTCCATATGGTCGATAGCGACCAGCACCACAAACAGCACTGGAATGCAGATGGAGAGCAGCAACGTGAGCGCCTTCCTTGCGAGAGCGTCCAAGCTCTTCCGGTCCGCCTTGTAGTTTTGATACACAAAGTAGACCTTGATCTCCAGAACGAAGATGTAAAGGAACCAGAGGATCATGGCGTAGCCTCGCTTAGCCGTGCGCACCTCAGCGCCCACCCACACCGCTACGTAACGCAAGACGATGAGAAAGCAGATGTCTCCCACCATCACCATGATGCAAATGCCGATCTTGCGTGGTCCGTGGTTCTGTTCCACCAGGTAGGCATCAATCAGCGCCATACTGCTCATGATCAGGATGGTGGACAGGCACACGTGGGGCTTGTTGGTGGGAGGTGGGGGTACCATCCTTGCCTGGCTGAGAGGAGGGGGAGGAGGAGGAGAAGGAGGAGTGTTGTTGAAGAGGGGGGGTGGGGGGTGGAAAGGGTCCTCAGTTTGTCCAGTGAGGAGGCAGATCAGATAGTGCTGCTAGACAGCAGTGTTCCCCTCCATTGCTTCTACCTTGGCGAGAATCCAGGATGCATTAATAGGATTCACACAGATCACTTCAATCAATCTCCGCTTGTGCCCAAGCCACCTGCCGGGTAGACAGTACCCCTTATTTAGTAAATTATGTTCATTGGTAAATGGTCTGTAAACATACAGGTTCATTCATGTAAAAAAAAAAAGATAAATATCAGGATGTGTCTGCCTTTTACACCCTGATAATCATTCATTAAACACAACAGCTTAATCAATGAGATGACAATTTCTGTTATTTAAGGAGAAAAAAAAAAGCTGCTGCAACGTGCTCTCATTACAGACTCACTCTCAGCACCCTTGTTTTTATACAAGCTTAAGCCTCGCAGATAAAAATCCAGCTGAATACTCACTTGTGTCCCTCTTTGTACTTTATCCTAATGACTGGCAGCGAGCGATCATCCATGAGACTGCACTGGGAGATCACAAAGCCCATCTGTAATCCACAGGAGGAGAGAGGAGAAAACGCACGGGATCCTCTCCTTCTCTGACAGGCGTAAATCCACCAGTCATGGATATATTTTCTTTTTTCTTGTCTTTTCTTTTTTTCAAGCAAAAGAGAAATCCCAAAATATTGCCGTCATAATCCACTTACTGCTGAGACTGAATCAGGAGGAAGCATCTTAATGGTCACAAAGACTGCTCTCAATTTCTGCAACTAAGAATAGAGGTTATTTTGTGTTGTGCTCAGATAGAGGATTTAAACCCCCAACTCCACAAAAGAAAAAAGAAAAAGTGGTAAAGTTAGTGGAAGAACCTCTGCAGTAAGTCGTGCTTAAAAGAGATTTTCCTCTCCAGAAGTTTTCCTCTCCAGCATCCACCATCCCTGGACAAGAAAATAAAACATTTTGTGGCTGTTTTCCTGTTTCTCAGCCTGTAAGTTTCAAAAGAAAAAAGCAGGGTTGTGGTGAATCTTTTAAATGCAGCGTGTGTCTGACTGTCCTTCCCCTCTCAGCTGTGTGCATGTGTGTTTTCCCTTGCTGTGTTTCTGTGTGCATGCGCGTGTGTGTGTATATGTGTATGCGTGCAGGTTTCAGCTGTCTCCACGCTTCGTTGTCGCTGTAAAATGTAGCCCCCCCCCCTGGCGAGATCCTGGCTGCTGCGCCGTTTTCTGTCTCTTGCTCAAGCAGCTTTTGCCAGGGACACCAGGATCAACAGCGCCAGTGGATTCCCCTGTCTCCACTCAGCATGCTCTGCCAGCACCACCAGCGCTGTGATACTCCAACGCCGCCTGCCTCTCTGCCCGTCTGTCTCTGTACACTTCTCAGCCCTCTCTGCGAAGTCAGGGAGATGCTCCTCTGGTGTGTTCAGACACACTCCTGGGTCTTTTTTCTCTTTCTGTCTGTCTCTCTCTCTCTCTCTCTCTCTCTCTCTCTCTCTCTCTCTCTCTCTCTTTCTCTCTCTCTCTCTCTCTCTCTCTCTCTCTCTCTCAGCTACCCTCCTCTTCCTTCTCCCTCTTCTGCTCGAGTAAAGGCACTTGCTGTGTGGAGGTGACGCTCAGCAGACCACAGCTGCAGAGAGAGGGAGAGAGAAAAGAGGGAGAGAGAGAGAGCACTTTTCCAGGGGGTGGAGAAAGGCGGGGAGGGGAGGGAAGACGAGCCAGCCTTTTGCAGCTTAGCTGAATGCACAACTTCTCTCTCTCACCCTATTTTTCTTTTCCTCTCACATCCCTCTCTTCTTTTCACATTGTGTCTTGTGCTGATATCCTATTTTCTTGGGCTGTTTCTTTTTTGGCTCCCAGAAAAAGCCCTGGCTTCCTTCTTCTTTGAGAAGCCCATTAAGGCGCCGTGCATTTACTCCTCTCCATCGAGTTCGAGGTGCAGGGATGAAAAGTGATGGGGGGGGGGGTGTCTCGCAGTACGGGATGTAGAAAACCAGCTTCCCAGCAGGCTGTGTGCCTGCAGTCTGGGGAGACATAGGGGGGGAGGGAGGGCGGGAGGGAGGTAGAGGAGGGGGGTGTGAGGCGTGCAGTGGCTCCTCCTGACACAGAGTCTTTCTATTGATCTACTGACAGAGCAGTGAATCAGGAGACAGAGATGGGGCCAGGGACCAAAAGAGATGAGGGGTAAGGGGAGATGGGGAGGTACAGGTGTGGGGGAGAGCGAATAAGAAAGGCGGGGAGTGGAAAAAAAAACAAGATGAGGAGTGACATGATGAGAGAAGGGGGAAAAAAAGAGAGCAGGAGATGTGTGGGGAGGGTCTAAATGTCAAGGGAACATTTTATCCTCTGAGATGTAATAATGCTTGGGCTGGGAGATAATACTTATGCAAAAATGTGTAAAGGTAGGAGAAGGCTGGTGTGGTTGCTCTGCCATGCAGTATGCACTACACCACTAGCTCTGTTTATCCAGCTGGGCCAATTAGCGGTAATCCTTCCTCAGAGGAACCAAACTGCTTTCATTACTACAGTACGAAGCCATTTACCGCTCACTCCATGAATGGCAGTTATTGAAGAGTCAAAACTATTGGTTTTCAATGCAAGTGTGGCTGCACTTTTCATCCAACTGTGTAATGACAACTAAACATAATTGCAATCAATCGTGCAGATTTTTACAGTCATGAATGGATGATGGTTGTAGATTTACCAGATGTGGATCCACCAACAGCTGCCATCATGGCTGTTTACGACTTCTGTCATGCCTTTACCATGGAAGCATGTCTCAGAAATGTGAAGTTGAAAAGCTGTTTGCCTTTCACACAGCTGCTTTCATATTGACTATTTCCCCCTGGATTTATCGACCATAATTGAGCCTTGACAAGAGCAGTGATGGATTATATCCTTCTTTGAAAATTGTAAAGTTGATGTTCCTTCCGCAACATTATTATTTTTATTTTTTTGTTTTTACATTTTGACATTTGTTATGAAAAAAAAAAAACACACATGGCAGGCTTCAATTTAGTGTCAAGCATTAAAGTGGTGCTGAAATGCTGAAACAGATTGTTAGAGATGGTGGCTCGCTGGTTAGAAAAATCGTTGTGTAATGAAAGGTCACAGGTCTGATCACAGGCAGACAGGCAGTGCGCCCATTTGACAGCCATGTGTCCTTGAGCCAGACACTAAACTGGTACCTGCTCCCTCGTCTGCTCAAAGTCACACTGGCTACGACGTCCGCTAAACGTAAATGAGCGGATGGCTTCTCTGTTCCGCAACCGCACATCCCGGTGATCATAATAGTTCCCTCCCCCCAGAATCAGTATAAGAGCTTGATACAGTACATGTATCATCCACTTTGTTATTCCTCCCACATCTCATCCTGTAATCTACAATGTATACCTTCATTTACATGGCTTTTGTGATATACAATGGAGTCCCAGACTATGTTAACCTCTCCATTGAAAAGAGCAGTTAACCTGGGCTTGGACTTTGAGTCATAATTGCTGGATATTTTCATTTATACAAGCTCAGCCTTTCCCCTTTTTGTCCTCCTTCACACTGCGTTTATAATTCATGAGCAGAGAGGAAATCACATCGTCATGGTCTCTTCTAGAACTGATTTATGCACAAGTTTATATTTTGTTACTGTCTGATAGTGTCAAAGTTCTCCATCCTGATTAATGTAATTATACAGTTCTACCAACACAGGGTTATGCAATATGATTTATAAGATATCAGCCAACAAAAGTACATCCAGGAGTCTTGTCTGTCCTCTTCTGCCCTCTCCCCCTCGTCCATCAGGCTCTGCTCCTACAGAGGACTGTCCTTGGCTTCTGGACAGGGACACTGCATCATCACTGTTCAGCTCCAGGCAGGATAACACACAACAGATAGCAGACTATAAAACACCAGCCACATTTTCTATAACATAAAGCATATAACAGAAAACACCATCAGAGGACTCGAAGTAAGGAAGCCATGGAGCTGCTGCGCTGCGGCTTTCTCATCCCCGGCTTTAAGAGTTCTCGTCAAAGTGGCTCTGTTTTGAAAATAAAATGCTCAATTCGATCTCTTTGCCTTTAAATGTGGTGTTGGGCTTTATGCAAATATTTGAGCATGCTTTCTCAGAGCATAACACACTCCTTTTTCACAAATGTTCCCTTGACAACCAAGTGCGGCAGCTTGAGAAACATGTTTTCTCATCTTGTCAGAAAAGATATTATAGGAGGAATTCACCACTGCAAGCCGCACCTTGAGCTCGGGCTTATATAACGCATAAAATGTTTTCAAAACATTGCAGCGGGAGTTAAAACAAAATACACTTTACCGTCATGTTGAGAAAATTGGGCTTTCAAGTGTAGTTTTCTCTTTGTGGCTGATTGCAATTGCTGGTTCAATCAGTAGTCTATTCTTCCTTTACCCTTTGTGCTCACTGTTTATAGCACCTCTGACTGTAACTTTTCCCTATTTTCTTCTTTACTGTCAACATGCAATCTTTGTGTGTTTTGTAAGAAATCAAATGTCTTCAGGGCTTTTTTTTTTAGACCCCCTGTCTATTATAAATGCAGCACTGTGCATCCATATGATGGCAAGAAAAATTATTTATCTTGTGCAACTTTCAAGCACAGTGCACACTTTTATTACACAATCCATGTTTATTGCATCGATTCTCCCTCAGAGCGAGGCTGAAAGGAGATATTAATGTGCACCTAAGTGCTGCAGGTACTGGCATAATTGCGAAGGTATGCATCACTGAATGAATAGGCTGATTTGATTTCCTTTGTGTTTAGACTGCAGATGATTTACTTAAGAGTCAAGAGTAGAGTATGATTCATTTCACTGTGCTATGCCCCAAGAAATCCAAATAAAAAACCTGGCAATTAGAATAACCATGAGACTTGTCACCATGACTTAAGAAGAAAGGCAGAGATGTTTCCATCTTTGTGCTTGCGTTCATCGTCACTATACCGACCGGTGAGTGTTAAGCACAGAATCAAGTTTCAGTTGTTAGTGAAAAAAAAGAAGAAGAAGAAGAAGAAAAAAAAAGGCCCTGGACACAAACATGGATTAATTGCTTGGGTTTGGCAGCCGGGATTCAGTGTCAGCAAGTTGTGAAAAGACTGGGGAATTTACATCACCAAAGACAATTTGTACATGAA
The DNA here is from genome assembly GCF_002260705.1 of Seriola dumerili. Classification (NCBI taxonomy): domain Eukaryota; kingdom Metazoa; phylum Chordata; class Actinopteri; order Carangiformes; family Carangidae; genus Seriola; species Seriola dumerili. Next base: position 6,353,261 of record NW_019174328.1, read on the forward strand.
GCATAACAGTGGAAATAGGACACATAAATCACATTAGCTGTAAGCCTGTGTCTGCCATCGATTACCTACAGGAAAACAAATGGGGGCGTTAAGGCTTCCCATCCTTAAACATCCCCATCAGGGTCCTAACCACCAAATGGGAAACATGAAGTGGACAGGCTAAGCTGCTCCCCATGGGGCGATTAGATCAGAGAGGGGGAGGGCAGACGTCCTGCCGCCCCCTTAAGTCCCACCAGACATCCATGCTGGAGGAGGTGCAGGTCATTTCAGCCCCTGTAGCTATGATATTTAACAGTCTGTAACAAGGGAAGGAAAGGAAGTGTATGCTGGTATCTTTGCTATATTTGACATGACAGCAGGTCAAATCGGAGACAAAGGATTGTTGACTGCTTTTACCGAGGACTAATGAATACAAAGCAGACCCAGATCTAAGAGTATTTGCATTTGATTGATCTTGCTTAGCATCCCATGTGGGTGGGCTATGCAATAGAGGGGAAGAAAATTTTTTGCCACGTTATTACCACAATCAGGAAATCAAGTGAGAGACATTTTAATATACATTTATGCATTCAAAGACCTTATGGCTTAACAAACCCATCCACTTCAGCGCTCCACACAGAGCGAAAACAAACACTCAGAATTATTTGCAAAAACATTTAACACATCCCCCTAGAAAGCATCAAACTTAAAGTTCAAGTGATGTTGTTATATAATATAACGAGGCGGTTCTTATGTCTTTCCAAATGCTTCATTACACAGAAAACACAGCGAGCGATGGAGCTTCTGATCAGTGCTCATGAGCGCAGATTTGTTTTTATGTAAGCCTCCCTCACTGTGAGAACAGGAGGGGTGAGGTGTGGGGGGAGGGGGGAGGGGGTCACGACACCAAATGCATAATCATTTAGGGCTCGTAGTATCTTTTTAATCTGAAACACAGCTTTGGGCGTGCAAGATCAAACACATGAAACACAAACATATTTCCCCCCTGTGGCCTGTCCAGCATAAAAGACATAGATTCACATGACATCAATAATGAATCAGACATTAGATGGTTTATGTAAGGTTCAGTAAAGATTTTATTCCCTTCATAGTTAGTATCACTGATCAAAGAACACTTAATAACACTTAATAAAAAAGAAAATAATAAATACCTTCCTGGGACTTCTGTTTTGTCCACGTAGGCGGAGTGTAGGTGCTTTTATCTGGGGCAGTTTCAGTATTTAGCAAAAACCAGATCTGCTGACAGCTGTGGCAGTGGCATTAAGTTCTATTATGAAGAATCACAGTCACATCCTCATACTATCGCAGCAAATACAAGTGAGCTAATGACAGGACAGGAAATAAAGAGCTGATATGTCACCACCACCAAAATAATATTGTTTTAATGATGCTTTGTAATTTTTTTTTTTTTTTTTCACCTTGAGAACAGGCAGTTTAGTAGTGCTGACATTCACTGACCAACACGATCTACTGCTTAGCAGCTGGAAATGCAAGAGGCAGGCAGGGGGATGAGAGGGTTTGGAAAACCTGGTGGGTGGGGAGATTTGGGTCGAAAACAGACTAAAAAAAATGGGTTTCAAAAGCCAAAAATCTCTGCACCTGATGAAGTACTTGTTGAGTTGTTGATAGTGAACAACCTCTAGCACATACAGCATATTTTTGTTAAATCCTTGCATCCTTAATGTTTATACATCCTTCAACAGCACATGCATTTGTGAGATTGTGAATATTTGGTTTTAAACTGAGGACTTCTCTCAGTGGCAATTTCCTTCATGTACAGTAAATGCAGAGATGATAGTGGCAGTGGAGTTAGTGTCACTCAGGGACGCTATGTTTTGATGAGCTAATTAAGCAGCACATTCTCCTAAAAGGCTTTTTGTTAACCTGTCTACACTCCGCTCACACAGTGAATAATTTTTGATAGACTCTGCAGCCACAGAGTGTTGTCGAGCGACTAAAATAAAATAGATGGTTAGAAACAGAAAATAAAACTGTGGCAGTTCTCAGTCAATATTAATAACTGTGACTTCTTTGATAAAATAAATGAGGCTGCAGGTTTCTTTTTCTGAATTTCTGGGCACTCGTGAATCCTGTTTGTGCCTATGAATGCAACACGGGGCTTTGAAGGGAAATTTCACTTTATTATCATAAATGTAAAGATAAACATACAGTAAGCCAGTAGAGGTGTGATTTAATGGCTTCAGGGGAGGACAGTGATTTGTCTCAGGCCTTATTAGACTTGAGATCATTGATGAATTTTCTGTTTGTGCAGGGCTCTCTGTGGTTTTCTCACTCTGATTAATTGAATACACTTCTACTGTGATGTGGCCATTTACCCATAAAGAATATTTGCATGCTCCCTTGAGGTTTCTTGTGTACACAGAAATGCATGGCATTAATTAAACTGTCTACAATCATAACTAAAAGAGAAGATAAAAAACATTCATAGGCCTTTGTCAAGGTCATTCGGAGCTTAAGGAATTTTGCACACAGCACTGTCACTTATCAGTTGTTTTCTTTTCATGTTGCTGTATATTCATGTTGTATAAATTTTATTTCTTATGCATGAGAGCTGAGGTGATTGGCATTAAATACACTACAAGCCCTGTAGCTAGAATTTTTTTTTTTTTTTTTTTGTGAGGATCAAGAACTTTGAGAAGTGAGCATCACAAAAGTAAACCAGAAACTTCAGCTTCATGCAAGCAAATGATGAGCACCAGCTTGCATCATTATATTTGCTGTGAGGGCGACTGCAGTAGACAAAAGGCTATTACAATGTTATCTTCATGGAAAACAGCACCAACAACATTTAAGCTCCTTTTCAAAAGGAGTGAGTTGAGTTTGCTTCTCGATACATGTAAATTTTCAGTGGCATGTTTCCCAACTCTCCTCACTGGGGACCTGCTAATTTGGGGAAGCAGTTTATAAAATGGCAGAAACTGTATAGCCCCAGCTCACCTTTTCTTCCTGAGGACTACTGCTTAGTTAGCTTAATGAGGCAGGATGGTTTTTGCCTGTGCATAGGTTTGTTTCTTTGTTTGCTAAGAACAGAGAGGTTAAACTTGATGAGATAAACTTTGCTGAGCCCACTGGGGAAACTTTATCTTGCCATTTTTATGATAGTATCAACTATCATGTGGTAGGTATAGTCCTGAATGTGTAGTGCATATACAACAGCCTCTTAAACAAGTAGAAAACAAGATATGTCTGATATATAAGTGCTTGACAATAACTCACCTCATTTGGGAGCTAAACACGTTAGCAGTATGTGCCATCCTGTCTCCAGAGCTCTTACAAGACGCAGCTCTTGGTAAATGGCTGCACTAATGTTGCGCCATGACTGACAGTACCCATTAATCACGCACTGCGTGGAGGATGGGTTTGTTTCATAATCATTAGTATAGCTTTTACCATTGTACATGTTTTCTAAAATCTATGCATAGTAGTAATGAGCTGAGGTAGATGAGGAACATTAGCAAGGTCATAAATAAACTCTGAGTTACTGGAGATACAGAAATCTGTCGACCATCAAGTTTATCGAGTGAAATTCTTCATCGGGGACAGATAGAAGAAGATTCAGCTGTTTACTGTGCAACTCTTATTACAGTGTAGACCTACTGTTTTTTGGCCCATAGCTTTATGGCAAGAAAAAATTTTATGTTATTTTTTGTGAAACTGAACCCACCATTGACACTCCTGTGATTTGTAAGTTTACCTGACTTTTATCCCATATTATCTGATTAAGGTTTTATTTCCTGCTCGTTTCATCCTTTATTGTTGTATTTTAATGCTGGTTTGACGCCCTTTTTTAATCCATTCTCAATTTTATCCTTATCCTTTATTTACAGTCTTATGTTTGTTTATCTAATTGTTGGATCTTTGCTTTTGCTGTTATTGTCCTGTACGTGTACACAAGAAGCCCATGTAAAAGGGATTAACTGCTGTCATTGGTTCTCTGAGTAAACAAAGGGAATTAATTTTTTTTTTTTTTAACATAACCCATTTTGTCTGCAAGAGCTTACATATTTTCAACCAGTACATTTCTGTTTTAATGTCAAATGCATTTAGGATGAGGATTAGCCAATATAGCAAATGTAATATTATTTTGCTTGGGTTTTGCTAGTGTAAAGTCTAATAAACAGTAGGATACAGCTGCTAACATTAGCAGAAATGTTCACACAGTGCAGAAATAAACAGGGGGTGTAGCAGTTAGGTATGTGGATTTTTTAATGTAACCTGTAACCTCAAACAATGACCTTGAAAATTAGCCTACCATTCTCTGTAGTAGTTAGCTAGACATGCTAATATTTTTAGCTTATCTTAGAGCACATAGATAAAATGTAGCCATTCCATTCCATTTTTTTTTTTTTGGTCACGGAAAGACTAAAGAAAAAGACACACTCCTACAGGTGAATTAGGAAATCAGTTATGGTTATCAATCGACTGGACTAGCCTGTGGGTAACAATGCTCATATTTTCGCAATAGAAAGTAAGCTAGCTAACTAGGGCAGAAATGCTGCAGAAATACAGCAAGGAGATAATATATCACCATGCAAAATACTGAAGAAATATTTCTCTTTCATGTGCTTTTTTGGCTCGTGAATGAAATGTGCTCACTGGCTCCACTGTAGCACCGTCCTCCATCGTTAAGAAGGAGAAGTAGATGGAAGGGGAGGCGAGGCGGGGCAGCCGAGAGATTGGGAGTGCTTTGAAATTCCAATGGGCAGGAAGCTTTCGTTCCAAAACAGAGTAGTCAGTGAGTTTTCGGAAAGCCAGAAATTTGTTTTGTGTAATTCCAGCGAGGGAGGGAGGAAGGGAATAGGGGAGAAGAAGTTTACTCCAAAATGAAGTAGCGGCTGGGGAGTGAGATTTGAAAGCCTCAGCAACTACAATAAGCAGGTCTCAGCAGTCAGGTTACCGCCACTGATGTTAATTAACAGCTTTTGGAAACCCAGGCAGATATATTGTGGTCAACTGTGTGCTATTAGAATTGTAATTGAAAGTCGTATCTGATGTAAGGAAGCAAAATTCAAAAAGGTTCTCGCTTTGAATCTGTTCCAGACAGCAGAATAGGATCACAATTAAATACAGGAGGCATAAGCACTGCCCGAATTGAGATTCACAAGTAAACCATTTAATTTGGCAATGAGCTGCTTGTGATGCATGAATCACTTTCCCAGTGAAAATGTGCCATGCTACTCAAAACAATGTATTTGGGTCAGTCAGTACTCGCAGTCCTGTGAGAGGCAGAGGGACGCCACCCAAAGGCACAAGCACTCTGAGGCGCCCATAAACATAACCAGTGAGGTTTTTGGCTACGATGCAGCGCCAGCGCATATTTAAATAGATTGAAAATGAGATGGAAGCTGGGCCAATGCGGAGATTTCGACCACCCATCACAGTCTCAACTGTCTCGTGCCAGAGGCTTTTGGTCCTGGATAGATAAGGGAAAACAAGATAGATACACATTGAACAAAATAGAGGGACCAGTTGGGGTGGGAGACAGTCTGTCGAAACCTGTTTTGAGTAGGTGTGTTTAAACTATATACAGTGACTGACAAGAGATTTAGAAGAATTATTCACTAATGCAATTTCTGTGGGGTTTTTTTTGCAAGAAGAGGATGCTATTGTTTTAGCTTTTTCTGTGTGGGAGTTCTGCAAGAAGCATTTAGTCTTGCTTTATAAGGGAGGAGGCGGAGGAAATACACAAGAAAAGCCAGTCATCAGAGCAGTATTTGAACACCTCATTTTAGCCCAAAAGATGCAGAAGGGAGGGAGGGTGGAATTGTAAAGGAGGTCTGCCCTACATTTTTTCAGTTTCTATTGCTCAAAATGATGCCGAAGGAGAGCACAGGCTAGTCTGCCCTGCAGTTAATACAGAAACCATTTCCTCTTTTCATGATCCCTCCAGCTCCAAAAAGAACCTCATTTTGGTCTCATTTCATTGGGCAAAAAAAAGCTTCATGAGATATCATGAATTCACTTCACATATAGCATTTTACCTAGAAATAGAGGCGCATGAGCATGTCCTCAATCCAAGTCTCTCCTGGACACTGTTCCCCTCGCTGACACTTTGTGGGTTTTTTTTTTTTGCATCAACTGGCCATAAAGGAAGGCTCCTCCAGCCCTGCACTGAAGATGGCGGCTCTTTGTCTGGCTGGACTCCTTGGCTTTCACATATTGTTTTCAGAGACTGAGTTTTTAGAGAAAAGTCAGCATGAAAAGTCCTGTTCTCTGCCATCATCACGGCTCTTAGACAGAGAGTATAAAGAGGTGTGTGTTTACTGCACAGGCAGACAGGGAGAGAGCGCTGAATAGGTTTATTCAGAGCTTTTGTTTCTCTGTACAGAGCAAGGAGTCTGAAATAGCTTTGAGACACTGTATGCTTTAGATTAAAGTGAGTGTCTCACTTATGCATTCTCCCTTATAATCTGCACCAAGACATTTCTGTGTGTTTTGTAAAATAGGTGCAGTTTTACATCTGTTTTAGCGCTTATTTTATGAATTACAGAGCGATCCCCTTGTTTTATTAGACACTTCAATTAGTCTGGCACTTGCGTCATATAAAGACTAACATCATCATGATCCCTAGAGTGAGGGAGGAGTGATGAAGGGACTGAAACTTTTGAGTCAAAAACTCGAAAGCTGCCTCCTTGTCATGCACGATCTATAATGGGCGCACCTCTGCTCTGAAGAACTCCGCTTGCCAAGTATAAATGTGCACTAAGCTTATCTAAATCACGAAACTTCAGAGTGGCTTTTAGTGCTTCCTTACCATCTGCTAATTCTCTAAGTGTTGGATGAGGGAACCAACGCCATTAAAATATGTATGTGGTGTATGTAGTGTAATAACCCTTTATTTCACACAATTAAACACCAACTGATTGTGACTTTACACATCCATTCACATCTTTTGATAGTCTTTTTTTTTTTTTAAAAAGTTTAAAATGTTCCTTTCTCACCTGCCCTACTTCCCTTCCAGCAACTCTTCAGTTCAGTTCTGGTTCAGTTCAACAGGCTCAGATTCATTCACTTCTTCAAATTAACATCCATTATTTGCCAGAGTCATCTCCACAGCTCTTTGACCACCATCAGAGGAAATTACATGCTACCTCTGTCGGGTTACCAACCGTGGCCCACAATCAGGATATCACAGTTTTTACATAATGGGGTCCAGGGCTGGTGCCACGGTTTTAGAGGGGTGCTGCCAGGGATTAAAATAAGCCTTTTGTGAAACTACTTCTCTGTGACACTTTCATTTGATTAATGCGCTTTGTATCTAAAGACACAAAAAATATGACTTGAAGGGGCATTTTCTTGCTCGACAAATTACACCCAGTAATTTTGTGTCACACTGAACACTTAAGGATGCTCTTTAATGTGTGTCAAATGACCAGTATTACATCTCTCTTAAAAACAATTTTATCAGCAGGAACTGTAGATATTTAACCTACAATGTGGATGGGAAACCCCAGAATTAGACGATGGATTTCAAAATTTCAGAAAAATGCATCGCAATGCAAGTTGGCCTGGAGGCGAGGCGGGATATCAGTGGTGCATGCTGTGGTGACCAAAAATGTTGAAATCCGATTGGCTGGAGGGGATGCATCACTTTGCAGAAACATTCTGTAGCATTCTGCAAGGAAACAACTTCTCATAATTGTTTCCATCATTTTCTATATAAAGACAAGTGTATTGTAAATATGAACATATATGATTATATTGGGATGGGATAATCAACAGGAAGCTTTCAAAAAATAACACACTATAATAACACACACACACTGCAGGCTTTCACCCAGGACGTTAGTGGAGGTGGTGGGTAACCACTGTCATTATTGATGTAGTTTAAATTAACTTCACCTCGATGAAGACACTAATGACTAAAATGTGCCCAGCAGAGTTTTTCCTCTCTGAATATGACTGATTGAGCTGTTTTTGCAAACCTGTTAAAACTCTTCTTCTTTTTTTTTCTCACATTGCAACCTGCTGCTTTGCTAAACGACTGCAAAGTGAACGTATAATGTGCTCAGTCAATCAATCACCTGCAGAGCAGAATCAGTCAGATCCTGCCGTATCTCATGTGTTTATCATTTCAGTTACTAGATGACAGTGTCACTCATTAGATATGTGAACTTTGCGGCGTGATGTGGCAGCTCTGCTGATTTCTCATGAGGCTCAATATCATGTTTTAATTGTAATATTTTCTTCTCAAGTGAGCAGAGGCGCCCTTTATTTCAGGTGAGGACCTGTGCTACGGGGAGGCTGCGTCGTGTGTCTTTCTTTAATAAAGACAAACATGGTACTACTAATACTAATGCTAATAATTAGTGTTTGTCTTGTTTGATTAAAATGTCTCCGTCAGTGTCTGGGGGATCAGTCTAGTGGTTCCCCTTCAAAAGTAAGGCGTGAAGCATTTGAATGACAATAATTAAGCAGCATTTAGTGAGTGTCCTGCCAAAATTAATCCTCGCTCTTACAAGACTATAAACGCAGTGTCAGATTAAGGCCAGACAAATCTCCACAGATGGGGGTGAAAATTGAGTCTGTTCACTGACAATAAAAGTAAGGAGGTAAGTAGTTCATGGGAGTACATCCAATTTGGCCAAACATGGGATATTGCAGCATGCACATCTGAGGCAGCCCTCCTCAACACACTGGCAACAAATAATAGAACATTACGTTGATTAACACCGCATAGATTATTGTTCAATACGTCCCACTGAGTAGAATCTGCACTGAAGAAATATGGAAACAATTTACTGCACATATCCGACTCATGCATAAGCAATGAACTGAAAACATAAAACACAAACATCAGCAATACGTCAAAGTAAAGGGTAATTATTCAAGTCATTCAGATCAGCATGACCTAAATGCATATTGATAAATCTAATTCAAAAGTGCCATATTTAAAAGAAAAAAAAAAAAAAAGCTGCACTGGAGCGAGACAAAACAATGAATAAAAATTCTACCTGAAAGCACTGGGGCGTAGCAGGAAGCTGAGATTAAGGGAAGAGTGTTTGGTCATTTCATAATCCAAAGAGCATCCAGAAAATGCACAGTGGGGTCGTGGAGGGTGAGGCAGACGTCCTTCCCCCAGAGTCTCCGGACTCTCAGCCTCTTTCACTCCATCTCTGTTTTTCAGCATGGATATGTCAGCCACTGTGGAATCAATTTCTCCACTGGCGGTTCAGGTCCATCTACATTTTTCAATTCATTTATACTTATTACCAGGAAATAGCCAGAGGCAGAAGCAATTTAAGCACCTGTAATATAAAGCCCTCAAAATCATTTTTTGTCACACTGTTTTGGTTTTGAATGGATGTCATCACCAATCAGGGGAAATGGAACATTTAAGATTGTAGTGGTCACAAGCAAACATAGAACAGTGGCAAATCATGAATAATAATCCTGCATAATGCTATTTACCAAATTCAAGGACTTTCATTTTAAAGGTGCAGAAATTAAAATTTCAATATGCACTTCTTGCATGGAATCAGATAACATGCAATTTTATAAAATAAATAAGTAAATAAAAAGTACTTCACCTTTTTTTGAATGTGTGCTTTGGTAAAAAGAGACAAGCCTTTCATACAGACTGAAATAAAGGTTCCTCGTGATGCAGGTCATGATAATGATGCTGTTAAAATTCCAGTTTCGGAGAGTCTGGTAAATGACTGAAGTATCTCAAAGCAGAAAAGAAGTCTACATTAGAAAAACAAACATGGTGAATGGAAACAAAAGACAGTCTGAGCATTATGCTTGAATTCTTGAGTTCCTGTCAAAAGTCCTTCAGAGAGATAAAGCGAGTGATAAAATGCTCTTATCTTTGATGCAGGTCTGTACTGCTGCTAAAACAGTTTAATAAAAGCTGCAAAAACTAGCCTCTGGTAAGATCAAAAGAAAGATGTGCAGCACAATAACTGGCTTGTTTACTGTCTAGTCTTTAAAGGTTTAGCTCAATATCTTCCATGTTTTCAGGTTGAATGAATGATGACGATGGTGATGATGAAGGAACATGATATGTCTTTTTAAAAACATATCAACGAGACATTCACAATGAAAAAGTAAAGCCTTAAAGCGAGACTAGGTGACATTTTAAAGATGAAATGACACATTCTTCCTCTCAGAAACAAGAAGCTGAATGCATAAGCAACAAGATGCCTCCTCAGTCCACACAGTTTTTGCTGATCCAGCTTTACTTGATCTGCTATGTTGCGTATGGCAACTAACATTAACTAATGTCAGTTTGTTGTTTGTTACTCATTATGTTTTAATTGTCACTGGTAGCTAGACCATTATTTAGCAAAAGTAATGTATCTGGATTTTTTTTTGTGAAGTACAGTGAGCATTATTTGAATATTTGATCCTTTTTGCTTGTGGAAGTGGCCAGTACTCCACATCCTTCACTGGGAAACTTGAAATGGGCTTGTGAGAGTTTTCTTAAACAGCCCCTACTTAAGCAATTCCCTGATAAGGACAGGTAAATCTGTGAGTACTCTGGAGAAAATGAGACGAACTGCATGCCTCATGTAACTTTGACTGCAACAATTTCTCCCCTGGCTACAGATCTATTGAATGTGTAAAACCGTGTGTCTTTACCCGGCTTTTCTGTTGCCTGAAATTCCTTTTTCCTTCCAGCCAAAAGCCAACTACTCCACCAGATAATAACCTGGACCGGCTATTCAGACAGTGCTAGGGGAGCTGATAATGGCCACCGTCACGGTCTGTCGGCAAGAGCAGGTAATGCCTGTGCGTCACCTTATTGTGATAATGTTCAGCTGGTGCTGAAACCATTCCAGGCCACGGCAGATGAGCTGCAAGCACACTGAAACTGAAATGACCAGCCCTTTTGTTCATACTAAGAATGGCAATTACCAAACAGTTCAACAGTCAGTTCTTCTGTTTAAAACATATGGACCACAAGAGTAAATATTTGAGTAAGTGTTTGAGGGGTACACCTGTTAAATCTTCCAGTATCCTCTGTTCTGCACTGATTTTCATTCTTGCATTTAAAAAAAAAACAAAAAAACAGAACACTATGCTTTTCCTGCATCCTCAGGCCTCTTCTGGATTTTTACCTTCTTTTCTTTTTTTTACTTGCAACTTCTCATTAGACTCTTTATTTGAACCCACACATCAGAGACTCCTCTATATGAAAAAGACAGACAGACAGAGTGCAGACATCTCTCTCAACTTTCACTCAGACTCTATTATGCATATGACTTCAATACATTTCAGCCTACTCATTAAAGCTACTGTACCTAACAGAAACACTGCTGGGCAATCTCTCATAACTGCAGCTGCTCTGCATGAGGCCGTGTTGCCTGCTGGCTGCTGCCTACAGCCATCTGTCAGTCAATTGTCCCCTTGCACATGTTTCTGCATGAGCATCACAAAGAAAAATCCCTAATTCTAGATGAATAGTTTTGTAGACTATAATGCCTTAATTCTACACACACTGTGTGACGGTGTTAGTTAATCCTGGATCCGCACATATTACTTTATATGGCAATTTTCAAAGAAAAAGCAACTAGGTTAGTCTGACTGCCAAATCAATATGAGCTATATATGATGTCCAGTCATCTCCTGTTGCTGTAGGAGGGAGCCTTCATAGGCGAGCTCCACTTCTCACCATCTAATCCAACTTTTATGAAAGAAAATGAAAATAAATTGGTCTTCTGGGACAAATTGGACAAGGTCACATTCTCTGAAATGCTCAGAAAAACTGACGAAGAAACCGAGGGAGTGTAGGGATGTAGAGGGACGAGATGAGCAAAGTAACACAGAATGGTGTGAAAGAAGTGAAATGTTTTTTTCAACAGAATTGACATTCATCTAATTCCATCTCCTCGCTGTCTTAAAATGGTCTGCTGAGCATTTCAGGGGCCAAATGGTGCCAATTCAGCTTAATTTGAATAAGCAGTAAAAGGAGTGAACTAAATCACAAACATAAAACTGTTGCCACAATGTACACCCATATTTGATACACAGGCATGAGATAGATTTGCATATTCTGAGGCTGTTCTTTTTTCTTTGACTCAGGACTCACTGGCTGAGCCCATAATCCCTGAGCATGAATCCCCAACTCCTTGAGTAAACTCTGAGTGCATGTGGCTGCACATTCATGAGACCCAGCTTCCGGCGAACATACCCTTGTTCCTCAGCTTCTGGGTTCAATGTCTGTAAGGGACTGTGCGGAAACTTTTAGGGGGGAGGGGATATGTTTCTTCTTCTATTCTCTGAAGGGAAGGGGTGGATTTATCTGGGACAGCAAAGAAGCGGCAGGTTTAGAAACTTTTGAAATGCTGGTGGGGGGGTGGGGGGGGGAGTTGTCATTACTAATAGCATTGTTTATTCAGTGTGACAGATTAATACCAAATAACTATATCAATAGCTGCTATTTGTAACTCCAAACAGCCTCCAGCCATAGACAGATTATGAGACAATGGGCTCCTGGACACAGAAATGTAAAAATTGAAAGAGGCTCAAGTTGTTTTGTGTCTCTTTGTAGCTGTTTTATGTGTCTTTGTAGTTGTTGTCATTTTGCATCTATTTGTGGTTAATTTAAGTCTCTTTGTTTTGCCTTTCTTTGAATTCAGTTTGTGTCTCTCTGTAGTCAGTTTGCCTCTTTATGTATTTTTGTATCACTGTGTGGTTCATTTAAGTCCCTTTGTAGTCATTTCATGTCTCCTTACAGTCATTTTGTGTCTCTTTATAGTCACTTTGCTTCTTTATGTTTTTTTGTATCCCTCTGATGTCATTTTGTGTCTTTTTGTGATTGTTTAACATCCTGTTGTAGTTTGGGTGACTTTCCAACAGGAAATGTCAGTACAGAAGCTCTGGTTCAGGGGCCCTGGGCCCTAGTTGGCCTTTCCAAAGATCTGTCCATGGTGCTGATAAGCCATTGACCCCTCTGAACCTGCACCTTTAGCGGAGGTTCAGAGTTATATTTTGTTTCAGCCTTTCCCTCAAATATTACTTGTAAAAAATCTAATTAGAAGTGCATTTGTGATTAGCACAAATAACCAAATATACGTGGATCTTAATGGATGTTAGGGATCCATTGTTACTGTTATCTGTGCCATCAGTAATTCCCACTATCATTTTATTCTCTAATCATCATAAAAAGTTAAATGTGTGGTGTAAAGTTACCCTATAATATAATCTAAGTTCAACATCACATATTACCAACTGTATTATACCATTAACACATCATTAAAATAAGAGTACATCATATTCAATTCTTCAAGCTGTATTTTTATATTATTTATGTCATATATTATGTTCTTTTTTTGTAAATCAAAAGCAGGTTCAGATAAAATATGAATAATACTGGGAGGTTTTTTAAAAGAGAAACAAAAGGTTCAGCCCCCCTCCACACCCCAATAATTTCTGCATGTCCCTAAGCCTCCTTTATTCATGTGCAACCTTCCATACACAGTGCAAAGTAAACAGGCCACTTCGACAACCTGACCTGCTGGTGTGTTTACTGGATAGCTGCCAGCCTTATAATTTGCTGACCTGTGTGAGCTAATCTCAATCCTTAGACTCCCCCAGCTGTCCTAACATATTTCATATTTGATCATACTTATTTCCTGACATATTCACCCTCACATACAAAGCCAGTTTGTTGCAGGTTAATAATTCATTTATGTTTGTTTACTCTTAGCTGCTGCAGCCAAGGACTTAAATGATCGGGAGCACTGCCAAGCGTGTCAACCTCAGGAGAGAAAGACTAACTCTGCATTCTGACAGGATACGTGACTGTGCTGCTGTAGCTAAACACGGACGACAACCTCGCCACTGGCTGGGATTTATGGTGATGCTAGCACATCATATTCTGCTCAGATAATCACAGTTGCCTCCATGCTCCAAACTTTTTTCCAACTAAGTCTGTGGTTTTCTGTGCTTTCTAGACATTTGTGGTGGCACTTTATTTTTCGTTACACTAATTAAACTAGTAACAAGCCGCACTTTATATCAAATTAGACAAAACTAGAAATAATCTATTCTTTATTAGACAGTAAACAAACACAATTATACTTTAATTAGACACCATACATCTAAATTATGCTGTAATCAGAAACCGCATATAATTCCGTATTAGATCCAAAATAAACATACTTAGAGACTATTGCACCAAATTATACTCTAATTAGAAACCAAATAGGAGAGTCTAATACACTATTAAAAATCAAATATCAGATTGAAAATAGGCTACAGTTAGACACTACTCTACAAATTATGTTGTAATAGACACCACTTTTAATGTGAGTCTATGATAGCTTCATTAGAAAACACAGGCTGTAATTAGACAATTGTAATGCCATATTATATCGGGCATAGCCTTTATAATAGTAACACAAAACACATTTGTTTGGCCTTTAACATACTTGCACTTTCTAACTGAGTCATTTGTTGCTCATTAGAACACGGCTCATAAAAAAACTGTGCCGTAAACTAAAGTCAAACCACATCAGCCCACATCTGGGCGCTCCTACACCCATCCTCCATAGCCTGGATGTTGGCGGGGCTTTGATGGGAAATAAAATTCCACAAAGAGGTCGGCCACTGGAAGTAACATCTGATCCAACTGATTTTGGAAGTCGGACTTTATGTGATAAAGTCCAATAAATCAAGGCCACCCTTACTGTTCTCATTTATTTACACTGTTTTCTCACATAATGAGTGCAGTTTTTTTATTTATTTTTTTTGTTTAGAAAATCTGCTTTGTTTTTATTGCAACAGTAGAGAGACTGGAAAATCAGGGGAGAGAGAGGTTTTGATGTGTAGCAAAGGAACTGGGCTCGACCCAGATAGTGCTTTTGATAGTAAAATCCTCCCTCTTAATGATAGCTCACGTAAAAGCCGTCGATTCAGTTCCTTTTTGGTGTTTTTTAGATAAGGGGTTAAAGTTATTTGGACATCTCTGAGACTCATTTTTATCTACAATCCACAGTGTCGAAGGGGCTGGGCTTTTCCTGAAGTCAACAATCCTGTGCACTGTCTTTAGACCTTTGAGCTCCACGTTGTTCTGCATGCACCACCTGTTAAACCACAGTCAAATCACTCTACATTAAATCCACATCCACTTCATGTATATAGTTTTCAATGTATATTGAGCATTTTAGGCAAAAACATGTTTGGGTTGAATGTTATGTAGGTATATTTGATAAACCTCTCGGTCTCACTGAAGCACACACACACACACACATTTATATACAGTATATAAACTTTATTTAGTTTGTTTTGTGTGCAGGTGGGAATGTGCGTCCATCATACACCTTGATTATTGTTGTTGTGAAAAGTCACCTTGATGTCTAAAATGATTTAAACAAAATATGAAACAGTACTGTGGTGCAAAAACATTGGCCATTAGCCAATCAAGTTATTCTTGTTAATGAAAGTATTAAATTAATCAAATACTTGCAGAGAATATAGTTTTGTTTACTCATTCATTCATTTATTTATTTATTTCTATTCATGAAGTATAAGTACATAGTACTTGGAATGAACCCACACAAACATACGGGCAATTTAGAGTCCCCAGTTCACCTGCATGTCTTTGGACAGAGAGTGGAGTCAAGAGCACCAGGCAGTAGGAAAACCTGCAAACTCCATTTAGAAAGAACCTTTTTGCTGTGAGGTGATGGTGCTATTCTGCCCATTACTGAGTCTGGCTACATGAGAACTGAACCTTCTCAGAGATGGAAGGTAAGCTAGCCTCTGTACAGCCTGCGGTGAGCGGGGTCTGAGCTGGGTGTAGCTTGAGTTGAGTCTGCTTGTGTGTTAGCTGAACCGTATCGGAGATGGGTGGCAGGATGTTTGGTGGACGTAGTCTGGGGACACTGCCTTTGAGCTCACGTCATCCATGTTCGGATCTTTCAAATATGGAGGTGCTGTCTGAGGAGAGCTTTGTTTAAGGTCAGCTCTGATGAGTGGGGTCTGAGGCGAGTGTGGCTTGGATTGAGTCTGGCTGTGAGTGAGCTAAACTTTTTCAGCGATGGGTGGTAAATCTTCAGACGCCTGCCTGTCCACATTGCAATGTCCTTTGGAAAGATGTAGCCTGTTTCCTGTGTCTGCTCTTTTGAGAGCTGTGTTTATTTCAGTGATAGCGTCTCACAACAACCCGAGCATAAAATCCAGCATCAGTTGCTATTGGAGTCTTAGGTGCATTTGCCTCTTTAATTCTCTCATTCTCTCAGTAATTACATTTTGACAAGCGGGATCCCATTTAACACTCACCACCCCTGTAAGATGAGCTTGCCAGGAGCCCAACAGTGGAGGTGGACACAGTAACACACGCCAACTGTTTATGTCCTCAAATGGCCCTTTGTCCGCCTGTTTTTTTAAACCCAAATCCCTCAATGTCCCACAGATAAATCCTTCCAGTATTGTCCCCCGTCAGTCCAATGTTCAGTGACATCAGTTGACATGGTGGTAATGAATAATGCACTGCACCTTCATCGTTCACAGCACCCAACGTTCTTAACAAACCTCCCTTGTTAATAGCAGACCAGGCGTAGATGTAGCCATCTTCTTGTAACACAAGCGTCTTTATGCTCTCTGAAGCTCTTATCACACCCAGTCTTAAACCCCAGATCTGCTCTTTCTCTGTACAGTTCATTTCAACATTTCTTTTTCTCTTTTTTCTTTTACAAAGCAAAAGCACATTTAAAATTTTACTTGGACACTTTCTCATGTCCTTGGTGCTGATACTTACACTAATTAACACATCGTAACTGTTTATTTAAACTCAGTACTATATAAAAACCTGCAGGTCTAAAACTAAAACAGTTTTGTTCTCACAATGAGGTTGCCAGGGAAATAGAGGACGCTGCCCCCCCCCCCGCCCCCCCCCCCCAAGCAAAAACACAAGTTTACACTTTAGTGTTTGTGTGGATTAAACTTATAACCTGTTAATAAATGATAAAATATTAGAGGTGCTGGTCAGCAGATTTTGTTACCTTTGGGCAAAGTTGGGCCCTGCTTCCTGTCTTCATGCTAAACTAAGCTAAGCTAACTGGCTACTGGCTGCAGCTTCATATTTAACAGGCCTACGTGTGAGTGCATCAATCTTCTCATCTGAGTCTCGGCAAGAAATCAAATTAATGTTGAACTATTCCTTTAAAAAAACTCTTTGAAATGCAACAAGAAAAGCAAATAAATGAAAGCAACCTCCCTTGCTAATAACATACCAGGCGTAGATGTAGCCATCTGCAGAAGTCAGCGGTGTGGCTGTGGCAAAAGTGACCACCCTAGTCCTCAGACATATAATAAGAGGGATGGTACTGGTCCCTGTCACACACAAATGGACGGATGAACAGATGAACAATTGCTGTATGGTGAGAAACAGGTATAATTTTGAAAGATCTGGAAAGGGCTCCATTTTAAAAATCTAAACATTCTAATGCCGTCTTTCATTGAGGACTTTGAGTTCCTCTCCATTCACAGAACCGTAAAACTCCTCCATTGCTACACTGAAGTCCAGCCCTCCAGAGCCATCAGCATCAGCCTCTCGAAATATCCTCACAACCTCTGGAATATCTTCAGATGAAAACATTTTTCTGCTGTCCATGGAGGCCTTCTCAGTTAGCTCTTCCTCCATGTCTTTGTGGTTTTTCATAATTACATCAAAAGGTTTTTTTTTTTTTTTTATCAGTCAGTGAGTTTGTGTTACAAACTCTGGAGACTTGTCTTTGTGTTCGTACTGTATTGTGCTTTACAATCACCGGTGACCAGTTTTACAATGATGCTACCTTTACTTCATAGATAAAAACAACAGGAAACAATGTCATTGATGTAATAGATCAAATTGGTTGTTGTCTCTCAATTCAAAAGAAAACATTGTTACCATGGTAACAGCCTCCCCAGTCTGACACTCCTAGCTTTTGAACATCTGCTTTCTTTCATACACGTATAGAGTTCTTAAAAAGTTGAACTGACAGGACGGGTCCGTGAGATGGAAGAGTAACAGTCACTGTGAGGATGATGATCTGGTTGTTCCATCATCACTTGGCTTCTAACTCAGTTTACGATTTGTCATAAACTATAATCAGCAGGTTATCTCGGGGAATAAAGTCACACAAAACAGAAATAGGCCTCAAACATACATTTGAGGTACATTTCTCTTTCTGCTGACATATTTGAGGAGAAGTTTGGTGCACATTTGTTGTTGTTTTGTGTGTGTGTGTGTGTGTGTGTGTGTGTGTGTGTGTGTGTGTGTATGTGTGTGTGTGGTTTATTTGTTTGTATAAAACATTAGTGGGCTTTTACAGACTCTGATGTAAATTTTTAGTTATTTCTATGTTTCTTTTATTTGAATTGTTAGCATGAAAGCAAATATTATTCCACAGTCACTTATCTGGTTTTATTTGGTTGTCAAGTCTGTTTGTTGTTGTGAATGCATACAGTCTGCATGTGTTAGACTCGTTGTTTTTCACATCAGTGCGTTCCTTCCTTTTGTTCCAAGGCCTGCGTGATCCGGTTGCTCTTGCCCTACAATATCCCTCTCTGTTATCAGATGCGCTTGCTGCACTTGCAGAGCTCCATCACTTCTAACTTGTTGTTTGATTCAGTTAAGATCCACTCCTGTCTTACTTTTAAGTGTTCCATTTCCTGTGTAAGTCTCGGCCTTCCTTCCTGCAGTGTGCTTCGCTGCAGAGACTGAACACCTCGATGACACTTACAAAGACAAAAGGTGATCATTCCCTCAGGTGTACATTATCAGCGGCAATATCAGCCAAGGCATCAGCCAATCTTAAGCTTGCTTTGTAACACAAGCGTCTTTATGCTCTCTGAAGCGCTTATCACACCCAATCTTAAACCCCAGATCTGCTCTTTCTCTGTACAGTTCATTTCAACATTTTTTTTTTCTCTTTTTTCTTTTACAGAGCAAGAACACAAAATTTTACTAGGACACTTTCTCATGTCTTTGGTGCTGATACTTGCACTAATTAACACATCGTAACTTTTTTATTTAAACTCAGTACTATATAAATACCTGCAGGTCTAAAACTAAAACAGTTTTGTTGTCACAATGAGGTTGCCAGGGAAACAGCGGACACTCCTCCCAGTGCATCGCGTGCATACACAGATTAAGACACAATACCAACAAAGTCTCATGTGTGACCTGGGTGATGTAAGCAACCTGATAAAGGGGCCAGTCACCCAGTAATCGTCTCCTACAGAATCTTGTCATCAAGATCCCGAGTGACAGTGAACTGTGGCGATCAACCAGAATTCATCAAACCTCAGCTACATCCTTAACTCTTGTTGTATTTCATCCTTCCTGACCCCCAAAGACGGTATGGATGATCCATGCCAACATGCCTGTACGCCTGTGAGATGGGATCAACCATAGGTGGGATGAAATATTGATACTGGAATATATTGTATTACCTCCTCATGCGAGACGTTATCGGTACACTGGCACAGATGAGCCTTTTTTCTCCAGGATTCTAGAGATCGAAGGCACCGGCTAGAGATCCTCGAAAAGTAAAATGAAAAAAAATTGCCTGCTGTCGGGTGGGATGCCACTGGCACATGGAAGTAAGCATCCTTCACATCAATGCTTGTAAACCAGTGTCTCTCTGACACAGCCTGGAGAACAACCGCTGTGTGAAGCATGTGAAAGCGAATCCTTTGGAGCAAGACAGTAAGTTGAGTAGATCCCACTCAATTGAACTGAACTCTGTACATATTCAATGGTCGCTTTTCCTTTGAAGCACCGACGCCTCGACTGGATGCTGATACCCCTTGGAAAAAGGGATGACAACAACACCCAATGGTCTGAAATCAAGGTCTCCCAACGGCTGAGATGCTGCCGGGAGAAGCGGCTGGTGTCTTGCCTGGTGTTTTGATGCATGTAATTTATATGGTGTAAAGCACTTTGTGCTGCATCTTTTGTATGAAAGGTGCTATACAAATTATTATAAATTATTATGATTTTTATTAACTATTACTTTGACATAATTATTCAATTTTAGTTCAGTGAACTCACATTTATGTGGCAGCAGGGAAATTTACATTTTTAAGTTGAACTAGCTTAAATGTTTTAAAATGTATATAATATTTTTGTTGTGGAAAAAAAAAATTGTTTTTAAAAGACAGCCCTTATTTTGCTGTTTCCAAAGTTGTGCATTTTACTGTAAACTGAACACAATCTAAATTATTCACTAGTATTAATACCACACAACTTAATTGCTTATTGTGCCAGCTTGTTAACAGGTTTTTATTTATGACACTTGTTCACATCTGTTCCATTTTATGCAACCCTAAATCATAATTTGTGTTGCATTTGTGTAAAAAGAAAGCTGAGGTTTTGAATATTGTTTAAATGCTGCGTTCAACATTCATTTCATTAAGACAGACAAAAACAAGATAGAAAACACAGCAGCAGCCAAAAACACACATTCATTTCTGACTCAAATTCTGTACTTGTAATGTGTGTTTGTACGTTGATGTATGACAACATGTGTGATGTGTACTCATTTTGAATGAGGCATGGGACACATCGGACACGGCAGAGTAGATCTGCTTTTGTGCTGCACTTGTTTGCTCTTCTTTTCATCCGTCGTGAATCGATAATTTCAGCGAGTGTCATTGCTTCTCCTCCTGACAGGGGGATTCTTGGGACTTGTTAACTATTATCTGGTACTATGTGACCTTGAAATAAGTTTGACAGATAATTACAGTTTCACTTCGATGCTGTCCAGGGAGCACCAGTCATTATTATTGGCAGGATGCACAGACATGTGAGTAGAGAAATGATCGCTCATGAGGGCTCGATAGCTGCAAAAGTCAAACCCATCGTATTTTAAAACCATCAAACACCCAATCCTCCACAATCTATGATACAAAAAAGCCCTAAATTAAACCATAGCCATGCTTTTCACAACAGATGCTGTGCCCCCAGGTTGCTCCACATCGCAGAGCGCAGGGTTTTTCGGTGTATTGACTGTGTGGTGACGGCGGTGGTTAAAACAGATGAGAGGCTTGCTGTGCTGTGGAAGGGGAGGGAGCTGAAGCCGACAAAGTGAGACTCCAAACTGGCCAAGAATCCAGCAGCTTCAATTTGACAGGCTTGATTTGATTTGGTGCGTGCAAGGTAGTGGTCTCCGCAAAACTGCTCTGAGATCCAATTCACAGAGACAGGCAGCCGAGGCCGGGCTCCTTCATGTCAGGGTTCTGGGGAAAATATAGAAGTCTGAAAAGCCTTTGTGAAGTCTCCTCGGCTTCACAAGACATCCTTGGAAATTTTAGACTTTCAAAACTTTCCTTATATGACATCACTTGTGCCCCCAAACTTGGTAAGACATGAGTAAAGATTGATCTAAACTGTATCTTAAAAGGCATTGTTTCTACTTTATTCTCTCAGAATGTAGACTGACAGTCGATATAAGGGCTAGAGTTTGTTTACAAGTGTCTGAAAAACTGTCAGAAGCCAAGCAACAGTATTACCAGCTCCTTTTCATTAGAAGGTGAAACATGGCCTCCAACACAGAGCGCTGCCAGTCACAAATAGTCCGAGGCCGTCCTGCTGAAAGCCTGACAGAAGATTGCAGATTGTGGAGAGAGGAGACTGGAGACCATGGTGTGAGGAACAGCATTTTTAGCTGGAAGAAGGGCCTGTGGGGTGTGTGGTATTACTTTTTCTGCTAAGCTCTCCCTTAACACAACATTTTATGGTGTGAGCTCACGCAGTTTTTTTTTCTTAAGCCAAAACAGATTGAAACATATTGTTTCTTGCTCCAGTCCTTTAAAGTATCTGAATGAAATTTGCAGCCTCCTAGATCAGTTAGCATGTAAGCAACGAGACGCCACTGTTGACCAAATGTAGTTTGAAAACAATAAATTGACTTTTGTTTTTGCTTCTTCTTTTTTTTTTTTTTTCTTCTTGTTTTTGGAAGTTAAGATGAAGTAAAATCACTCCACCTTCACTTCCGATGATATCAGCAGGTATTTAATTAAAAGATCTCTGTGCGAGCATGCGCGCTTGTGTACACACAGAGGATGCATACACAGCTACATGCCATCTATTTCCTCTTTTTTCAATTCCACTTTCTATTTGTCCAAGTAAATCACTTTCAAGATTGCTATCTCATTTGAACAGACTTCGTCGATGCCGCCCAGCAGCAGGGCACCAGCGCGGCTCCACAGAGAGCTGAATTTTTTTATGTAGAAAATAACATTCATATACTGCACATCCAATTGCCTAATTCATTCTCTTTATCAGACCTACAACAGCACGTGAAAACAGCTTCTTTCTTTTTTTTCTCACAGATTGAACTGTGTTTACTCAGTGATTTTTTTTTTTTTTTGGAATATGAGCAAAAAGTCTCTTGAATTTCTTTAAAAGCAGCCATCAAGTCAGCCTTTTGATTAAAAGAAGCCATTTTGTAAAAGAGGAGTAAAATGTTATCTGATCAAAGGTGACAATGGAAACAGTTGACATTTACTATGTGGTCTAAAAGCTCCATTATAAACTGGTGAAAATTTATGAATGTTCATCTCCAGCACAGTTGAAAAAGAAATTCATAGGTTTTCAGTCTATTACAGTTGAAATGTCTGCAGACTGATCTCGGGAGGCATGCTGTAGCTACAATACTGTGCATTTCATTCTAGGCATCAATAGGATACCAAGATGAATTAATGCAAAACTATTAATGATAATTAAATGAAAGGTCCCGCTGCATGCTGTAATAATTGCAACATGAGATCAGAATTGATAGTAATGACCTTTCTCTGGGCTGTTAAACTGTAAGTGGAAGTCACTTGAGAGTCTTAATGACCACAAATAGAAGCGCTAATCAATGCGTGAGCAACCTCCCGCGGGTTTTCATCAAGACTGCCTGTAAAATAATGGAACGTAAGACTAAATAACTGCACTACAGAGGCTTAATCTGTGACATTTTCAAATGAGTAAATTATCCGTTTGCTTTTCGTTATCCCCTGCTGAAATACTGCAACACAATAATGTGTGGAACCGTTATTGCTTTTATATTGGCTGTTAACCTTCCTGTTGAGGTCCTGGAGGGATCCCTAAAGTACACAGGAAGTGAAATATTCAGCATTTCAAGCTTTATTCAAGTCTAGAGCAAGGTCTTTGATTCCCTGATAAAGTCTTGAAATGTAAACGTTATTTATTTAGCACCTTTCAATGAAGCTCTCATTAATATTGCCTGGAATAGCTCCATGTTTAAACAATCCTCTTCTTTATTGAATTTCACTCCTTCTTATGTCGTGGAATAAAGTGAACAGGAGAGGGTGAAATGACGTGGAAATGCCTTAACACCACTATTTTAATTTGACAGTACTGACCTTGCTTTGACTGATGAAGGATTTGTGGCCAGCACAATGCAAAAACACCACATCAAAGATTACCTGTCACTACTGATATCAACATTAAATGCAAAAGAAAGGATCTGCAGCTTTACCGCTTTCAGAATGCATTATGTAAAGCGTTTCTGTCCACAAAGTTTTAGTTGTCCTAAACTTCTGCAGACCTTCATCGCAGGGGTCAGCAGATCAGAAAATCCTTCTAGGATGCACTCGCAAATGACCTGTTCTGTCTCGCAGGTATGAGGACTTGCTGAAGATCTTCCGCCTGTTGTCAGAGGCAGTGTCACCATAGCAACATCAATGAAGCAGCCGTGAACTGAGCTCCAGTCTGTGTGACCTTTCACCTCGTGAAACTTTCAAAAGTTTCTTGAAGCGGAGCCATGTGAGAGTGCAGTTAAGTTAACCAAAATGAAAAGTGTGGAGCTGGCAGCTGTGAGCAGTGGGAGTGAACGTACATGATGTTAAAGGGAAGATAACATTTCGAAACCAAGTCCGAGGTGGTTTCAAAATGTTGGTAAAAACTACTTTAAAATGTGCGTATGAAGTCAAAGTAATCCGAGCACTTGTGTGTTTTTCCCAGTATCCACAGCATCCAATCAATTTCCTCCGCAACTCTTCCTCTTCCCTGCCTCTTTATTATTCTTATCCTATGTACATAGCTCATCTGCCTCCCTCTCTGAAGGTGCTTTGCTGCTTTGTGGTTTCAATGCAGTCGATCGTGAATCGAATGCGTACAGTTGTGGTTGCTGTGAGAGACTTTCTTCTTCTCTCACCACTATTAAACTTAGTCCAGAGAAAAGAC
This sequence comes from Seriola dumerili, assembly GCF_002260705.1. Classification (NCBI taxonomy): domain Eukaryota; kingdom Metazoa; phylum Chordata; class Actinopteri; order Carangiformes; family Carangidae; genus Seriola; species Seriola dumerili. The sequence continues at coordinate 6,377,412 of NW_019174328.1, forward strand.
TGGCCTTGCAAAGGAGAATTCAAACACACTATATACTACTCAGCCAGCACATAAATAAATATTCAGATAGCCCACCAAATTTCTGAAACCCATAACTTGTCAAAAGAGCATAGAGTGAGGATGAGGATAAATGTGGCATCAGCTGTAAAACTAACCAAGGGAGTTTGGCCTCCAAACACAAACACTTCAGAATAAATCGTCAGAGATATATTTCAGCGAACTTGTCTGTTTTGTGAAATGCCAGCTCCTTTCCTCGGCCATTGTTTATCATTTTTTTTATTGCCGGTATCGGTGCTCTCTGGGCTTCTCTAATGCCGAAACAACCTCAATCAATTCTGTTTGTCAGCCTGACGCTCTGTGAATGAAACCTTACAGCAGCAAATCCCGCCTCCGGCAACACAAAACCACCTGACAGCTTGTATTACAGCGAAATTGTGCCGGCCACTTCTCGGACATGGCATTTGAAGGAATAAGCAGTTGATTATCACTTGTGAAAATGCTTTTCTTTCAGCTTTCTTATCAGTGTGGAAGATGACCTTCAGAGTGGCATGGAGGGAGGGGGGAGCCATCAGAATAAATTATAGGCTGCTGCCCTTGTCAAAGAAGTCCTGCTGGTAGTTGTGATGGGAGTGTGTGAGTCCCTCTAGATCTCTCTCTCTCTCTCTCTCTCCCTCTCTCTCTCTCTCACACGCACACGCATGCACGTACACGACAATAAATTGACACACAGCACTGAAGGCTACAATTATTACTGTATGCTAGGTATGCACATGCTGGATGTAAATGAGACAGAATAAAAAATTACAGGTATAGATTAACTCATAAAATAGCAGAATATATTACTGAATCTATGGTGTGATTTATCACTGTAGAGGTTTAACCATGGGAGAATAAACAGGAAAAAAAAAGTCAGTGGTTACCTCTCCCACTCCAACCCCCTGACACACCAGGTCACAGTCTGTCATCGATTGAGTAGAGGAGCCCGTCTTCTAACCCCTCCCCTCCCTCCCAGCCTTTTCTTTCATAACTCACACACATCTTAATGTCACAATGATTCTCTGTGAAATCTCCCTTTCTCTGTCAACTTCTCTCAGACCGCCTCTGATCCCAGAAGTAGATGGCCACATTTTAAAGAGCAATAACTACGGTTTTTACCGGGCCCAGAGTGCTAAATGACCGCCATCCATCTGCAGGGCAGCTGACAGAGTTGTTGATCAATACAAGTGACTCGAGGATCACTTGGCCAGGTGCTGACATTTCTCACTTTTCAAACGTTATGCTCCATTTTGGAGCCTAATCACATTTTTCAGCCGCTCTACGAGGAGAGGACGGCGCTGCAGGGAAGGAACTGGCAGGACAAGATGTTTCAGTTACAAAGGCTGAACAACCTTGAAAGAAGCCAAAAGTTAGAGCAGTGCTTTAAAACTGACATGATGATTTATATCTTCATTAGACATTTCTGTTAGATCTCTAAGAGGGAGCCTAAAAATTCAGGGCTGGCGCTGACTTGAGCAAGTCCATAGAAGAAAGAGCTGATATAACGGCAGCACTTTGAGACCCCTGTCCCTCCTGCAAAATGTCATTACAGTCTGACCACCCAGCTTTAGACTGTAGGAAACATTGTCTGTAACGTCAGCCACAGCTTTCAGAGGGGAATTTTTCCTGAAGCCTGAAGCTGAGTTTACTGTTCAGTTACTGCGCTCAAAAAAACCCAACAACAACATGCAGCTTGGGTCAGAACAGGTGAAGACAGGAGTGACGGAGATAATCGATAGCCAGGTAATCCAAAGACATGCAGGTTCACTTGTGTGTGAATGGTTGTTTGTCTTGATATGTCAGCCCCGTGATACACCGGCGACCGGTCCAGCGTATATCCTGCCGTCACCCAATGTCAGATGGGATTATCTCCCCCACCCCCCATCCCTGCAACCCTATGGGGATAAACTGTATGGATAATGGATGGATGGATGGATACTACAGTTTGATATGAAACATAATAACAGCAAATACTTTTCACCAAATTTAATGAAAAAAAAATGTTAATACATCCTCTGGCAATACAATATATCATAGCTGCTAAAGTATTGTTATGTTTAGGCATTTGTTCAAGGTTAGGGAACGGTCAGGGATTAGGTTTGCACCCTGAGTCTCTGGAGTCTTCTTGTTAACTTCTTGCATTTTTTTTCCATCCACAATCCACCTTGACCACTTCCCTGTGACCTTTTTACTGTGCAAAAACTTGAGAAAACAAGAACATAATCCTGGCAGTAATAACTTTTTCCACCGCAATATAACTGGCAACACAAATTACTACTATATAAATGTAAATTCTGCGAGACAGGGATGCAATATCTTTGAAAGTAGTTGGAGTTAGAAAATACTGATTTCAGCAACAAAGCGAAGTTTGAAACGAACTTGTTTGAACAACATGCTGTTAGATAACATCTGAAGTCTTTGTCAAAATTACTGGCAACCCTGAATTTGAGGTATAACCAATTTGGAACCGATTTTGTGAAAGAAAAAAAAGGCCAAGGTTACTGAACAAGAAAAAAGCAATACTTACATAAGAGTGAAATCATACACAAAATAAACCCCAGACACTATTGGCACCCTTCACTAATATTTGGTTGCAGAACCTTTTGCAACAATTACAGCCTGTAAATGTTTCTTTTGGCCTCTAGAAACTTCTTCCACCTGTCTGCAGGTAGTTTCTTCCACTGCTACGTGTTCAAGCTATTTCAAGTTTGCACAACACCTTTGTGCAATGACAGATTTCAGCTCTCTCCAAAGGTTTTCATTGGGATTAAGGTCAGGACTCATTGCTGGCCAGTTTAAAACAGTCCATCTTTTCCTTTTCAGCCGTTCTTTTGTGCTGCTGGATGTGAGCTTTAGGTCATTGTCCTGCTGAAAGAGACCTTCACCTCAGACCTATAGTTTTCTGACAGTCTAAAATGCCTCTGATTTCATCATTCCTTTGACACCTTCAATGCCTCTAATACCAGAGGCAGCAAACAGCCCCGCGGCATGATCGAACCTCCCCCATGTTTTACTGTAGGTAGGTGTTTTTACCTTGAGGGCTTCATTTCATCACCTATAAACAAATTGATGCGCTGCATTCCCAATGAGCTCTACTTTGGTTTCATTTGTCCAAAGAAAATAATTATTTCAGAAAAAGTTTGGCTTTTTATATAGTCTTGCCTTTTTATGCTTTTCTTTCAGTAGCGGTGTTCTCCTCGGCCTTCGCTCCTGGAGGCCCTACTTGGTTTAGTGCGTGTTGTATGGTACGGGCTGAAACCAGCACTCTAGATTTCTCCAGGTCAGCCTGAAGCTCTTTCAATGGTCTTGTGTGGTGTTTTTTTTTCACAATCCACACCAATCTTAAAAGACTTCTCTAATTGAGTTTCTTCTTAGCGCCACATCCTGTAAGCATCTTAACATTTTTATGACTGTGAAACAGGGATTTCAGGATCTTTGGCAATTTCCTTGTAACCTTTGGAATTGTTATGTTTCTTGATAAAAGCATTTCTGATGCTCTCTCGTCTTCACCATTGTGAAAGAAAAAAAGTAAGCAATCAACCCCTTTTGATGGAGTAAAACCATCTTTCATTGGTTAAATAGGGTCATGCCACTGAAACTTAAGCACAGGTGAGTGGTATTAGTTTTATATTTGAGACACTAATTCAATTCATCAAAAGGTGCCAATAATTGTATCTAGGGTACATTTTGTGTTTTATTACTTCTCTGTTGTGCAAGTTTTTTTTTCTTATGTTCAATAACCTTGAACATTTTTTTTCTAATATTTTGGTTTCAGACACCGTCTTACAATTCAACAAAGATTTTGCTTGAGCCCTAGGACCTAACCACAACATGAAACATAGTGCTACTTAATGGTTCACAGCCAACTATCACAAAATACCAGTATCTGTTTTGATAAAAAGCTATAACTATCCAAAAGAGCAACATTAGAATTAGCAGCGCCGGCACTATGGGCCAACCAAGACATAAAAGAGTTATCACCTAAACTGTTGGAAAGACTCAAATGTCTCAGTAATAGCTCCACAGAGCATCAGTGTTCTTACAAAAAGTCTCAATACGCCTGTTCAGCAAGTACAGCAGCAGACAATAGTTGCATATTTTTTAAGAGAGATAATACAAGGAACTAATCTGAAGGTTGGAGCCACGGTGCCAAGAAGATAGAGGAACAAACAATGGAGAAACAGCTTTTTTTGATGTTTAATATTTTGGAATAAATGAGGTCCACATTCCTCCCATATTGTGCCAACAAGTGGTGAAGTATAAAAGCAACATAGAAAAGTATTTGTTATAGCTCCATTCACAGGAAGACCACAATCTCACTTGTATCACTACATCCAGAAAACTGAACAACCCTGCAGTGAAAGCGCCAGAGATGTCCTTGTGTGCCCTTATGTGCTCAGAACGATCGTGAGTCCCAGACTAGAGTGACTGACTCATTGATTCTTGTCCTCTCCAAGAAAGTTTTTGGTTAATTCCCATCGAAGCGATTCGACTCCTGATCCACATTAATTCAAAACAGAGACACTTGTCGACTGATAAAGAAAAAGTGTTTTATCAACAGTTTAATCAAAATGTTAATTAGTGAAAAGGTTTTGTATCTCTGTCTGACCTCAGCATTTTCACCCACTCTGCACCAGGTAATAAAACCTAATGTAAACAGGGTCGGTCTTTTTAATGACGTATTATCCAAAGACATTTCCTGAGAACAACCACACTATTAAATAAGGTAGTAACAACACATTGCAAAAGGAAATGTGGGCGCTATAAACACCAGAGCAGTTAAACTTGGAGCAGCTGCCAAGCTGTCTTGACAGTATTTCTGTTTAGACCCTGCCCAGCACCAAAGAAGAGACAGACGAAGTTAGCAACAAGCTGGTGAGCATATTGGAGTATTTAGCAGATAAAGAGGCAGATATTTCCCTCAGGAGATGATCCAGAAACACAACTCCAAATGAAATCCTAATGTTGCTCCATGTGCAATATGTCAATGTTGTGTTTTCAGCTTGTTCCACTGTCCCATGGTGGCCACTTGATACTGCTAAGATCTTCTATTTTGTTTCTTAAATGGATTTGGTTTCCAAAGCAGTTATCTAATAAAGCAACGACTGACTGACTTTACGAACACTTTAAACGAAGTGGGTTGTAATGTTGCCGCTGGTGTGGTATCACAGGAGGGGAGGTCAACGTTTTCGGGGTCTTTTTTTGTTTAATGTCTGTTGTTTTCTCTGCAGTTTCGTGTGCACTTTCTGATCTGATGCACACAGTCTGTTGAAATCGATATATATGCGCCTAAAATTCATAGTTCCCATGAGCCTGTAATTCATCTCGCACCCTGCTGACACCCATCCAATATTTTGAGTTATTTGCCTCCTCGTCTTTTCATGCAATATCTATTAGTACTGCAGAGTTGAATAGCATGAGAATTAATTACTTAATTATTAACAATTTAAGATCAAGGGCCTCACTGACGTTTTCGCATATTAAGTGAGACGCCTTTCCCAGAGGGAGAACTGTGACAGTACTGAAGATCCACATCAACTGAGTCAGACAGCTCACTCTCTATTCATGTACAAATACATTTTAAGAGTAAATGAAAGTTATTAAAGTGTGTCTTTTTCCAGAAATAGCCATTTTCGGGGACAAAACTGTCACATAATCCATTGGCTTTGATGTAACAAGCCTCTGTTAATTGACTATGAATGCAGTTATGATTGATAGTCTTAAGGAGATGGAGACAGGCTCTTAAGTTTGTACTAACAGGCCCCCTGCTGCTTTGTTGCAGCACATCAATAACCCTGCAGTATCTCCAGCACTATCTGAACTCACACAGTTGCTCTGCTTGTCCCCTTTCTCTCACTCATCAGATAGGGGCCTCCCAGGGCTCGCTCAGTGAACAACTTACGTGTTTTTGGACTCCATCCTTTATGAACAGTTATCAATCTAGGCCGGCATCTTGCAGCGTACTTGTGATGAATGCGCACAAAGAAAGCTTTAGTGAACAGAGAGCGCAGTTTTTTCACAAGTCTAATGCTCAATACAATATATCAACACTTTGCAAGGCAAGAGACCTTCATGAATGGTTGGTGAAATTACTTGTCATTCCAAACATTTTCCATCTGGTTGAGCCCACGGCTGATTGTTGATTTGACAAAGAAAACATTTTTTTCTAGCTTGAAACAGATGAGCAGTTCTTATGAACATATGAGCCGTGTTGTACATAGATACCTTTCCTAAATAAGCAACTGCAAGCTCTGTGTTTTCATGATGATTAAATAATAAATGGTGAGCTGTTTATTCATGCTTGCCAGAGGGGTAAGAATCTAGATCTTGGTTGGTCGCTAAAAGATGTTTTACGGGGTTCTTGTTGAGCTGTGCATGTCTGACTTACAATTTTGAATAATGAATTGAAATCTATTCTTGGATAGTGAGAGTTGCGCCTTCTCTTCTTACTACGACTTCAGGAAAAAAAAAACAATGAAAATCATGAGCTGTGAGGAGAGGAAAACTCTTACAAAAGTGAGAAAAGTTGGCATATGTTTGTGTTTTTACAAGCCAAATGTTTTAGTTTTTTTTGCAGGACATTTTATGATTACCAATCAACTGGAATTCCAAATACTAATGATCCATTTGCAAACACACTCACAAAAAGAGAATAAGCTGGACATTTGAAGGGAATGCTGGGCCTACATCTCTCATCTTTACATGCACCAGTGTTTGCAGATACTCTGCAGCGGCTGACTGCAGAGTTTCTGTGAGTACAGGTGCTTTCATAACCTTATACCTCCTCCATGGGCTTATCCACTACTTTTTAAAATGTCAGACACTCACTCTCTTGCCTGAAAAAACATTACCTTCAACCAATGTTTTTTTTTTTTTTTTTTTTATTTCACCTGATACAGGACATGCATCTCAACACACAAATTCAAGCCTTAAGGAATATTACATTATGTGCATGAGTTTGTTTGTGTGTGTGTGTGTGTGTGTGTGTGTGTGTGTGTGTGCGGGTGCAGCAGCAAGAATGCTTTGCCGTGTTTTGTGTGCTTGTGAGAGCATGAACAAGTGCCGTCAAAAAACTGATATCCAAGACGATCTAAAGACAAATAGCTGCAAAGGTAGCGGGCCTGGCATGACAAGTGTAGATAAGCGATTATGTGTTGGTTTCAGTGGAGCAGGTGATTCCTCAGCCCCGCAGGCAGGAGGCATTTCAGCAGCGTGGAGAGACGGCAGAGGCATCAAAAACTCAGCGAGCTGGGAGCTTCGGCTACGCCTTGCAAGATCAATGATAGGGGTTACATCTACAGCTGTTCTCACAGGAGGTTTTGTTGCTAGAAGTGTGAAAAATGAATCACAGCACTGATGTGGTGTGTTCATTATGTCCACTTTTGATGTGAGAAAGATTCATTGGTAAACATGAGACAAGGGCCTGCAGGAGACGAGAAGAGGTCACTGAAAAGGCAGGGAGAGGAAAGTTTAAAAATGGAACGGCTGATTAATTACAATGTGCTCTTTTCCAAGTGGTTTGAGATTGAGAGAAGTAATGTCAAAAATAATTTCAGACCCTATTTGTTAACATGAGACAGACAGCGTGTTCTCTGGTTCTTCCCCTGTTGATGAAGACACAGACCTGCTGTCAGCATGACCATACATCCTGCATCCTCCCACTGCGACAAAACTTAAGGCTCACATGAATAATTCGTCCATCTGGGAGCAGTCTATTTAGCATAACTGACTCATCTATCTGGGCATGCAGCACGGGGACGGGCTTAGATTACCACCAACACACATTTCAAATTTTTGCAAATTTTCTGGGTGATTTTACACCAAATAGATTGACAGAGAGGTTGTGTTTTTTCAAACATCACAACTACAGCAAATTGTCTGTGAAGATGCTACCTCGTGATATATTAAAAACTGAACCATCTCAGGGAGAAAATAAGATGTATGGCACTCAGTTGGTTTCCATATGGCAGCAATGCTGGATAATTACTCCGTAATTACCTTGAATGTTTGCACTCTGGACCATTTGCCTCGCCAGCTGTCATTGCTGAGGCATCTGCTGGGTATCACTGCGTGCAGTGGCTCACACCTTGGTCCTCCTTTGACCACCCAGAGCCACATGCTCATTAACTAATGCATAAAAAGTACAGGCGGCGGTGACTCTCTCTCCCCCTCTAGCTTACTTGTTCCTTTGCCCACTGGTCCCCTCAATAAATGCCATATCTTCATGACATAATAGGATCTTCAGCTGCATCGCATTGATATGAGTTCATTCTTAATAAACAGAGGCGGCAGCTGAAACCAAGGTCCCACTGTAAATCAGCCAGGACCACTGAAATAACTGAGCATTAATGAGTGAATTATTGGACTTTGATATACTGTCCCACCTTGTCTCACAAGGACACTTGTCAAACTCGTATTGAATTAAAGGAATGAACTGTGCACTCTGTAATCACATCACCTATCTCTCATGTCTTATGCATTGCGGGCAAAAAACATGCAAAGACAAAAAAATATTCTCATCAATGTTTTTGTTGTTATTGTTTTGACAAGTTTAAATCTACAATATGCATCTTCTCACCTTGAGGCGTTTCCTTAGTTCCTCCCTCTCGGTTGGTCAAGGTCCCGCCTTAACACCTGTCACTCATCTTGACACAGTGTCTCCTATGATTGCATCTTGCCTGAGGCTGAGGTAAGTGGCATCAATAAAGACACCACAGGCAACAACGGTGAACACTGATGATCTGCAGTGCGTGACGCAATTCAGACATTGGTGCTGGTGTTGAGCTGTGATTCCCACAGAGAGCAAATAACTGTGGAGTGATGTTTTTCTGTACACAGGGCCAGCCTGTTCGTTGTAGGTTTTAAAAGTTGCATATTGCACCTGTAATTTGTCTGTTTAAAGCATGAACGTTTAGCTGTCTGACGGACAGCGGAATACAAACTGCTTTCTCCCTCTCTCTTCTCTTTTCGACTGTATCGTGTGCTGCTGGATGATCTCAGAGACCTCACCGGCTCATATCTGACAAGCATATCTGATTCCTGTTTTGAAGACAATGCACTGGTCCAAGGACAGGTGTAATCTGTTTGGATTACTTTGGTTCCTGTCAAGACTGCAGCTGCATTTTCAGCACAGTTGGTTTTTCAGTGGATGGATAAGGCATGCATTAATTTCTCTGAGCAATGCTGCTTTTGCTGTTTTATGATTTGCAAGTGTCAGTCTGATGGCCTTTATGCTTTTCTCAGAAAATTCACAGTGATCTCTACAATCGCTGACAAAGATTCTGCTTCCTTGTCCTTATTCTTTACATATGATTATATTGGGAAAAGCAGTTAGGTAAATAATTTACACCTCTGAGCCTTTTGGCAACACAAGTATGTTTTTCTTATTAAACTTGTAGAGCAACATATCTCTCGTTTTATCTTTCCCTTTTTCCTCTGATCAATAATTCATCACAAGAGAATCTTCCACGTGTTCATGATTCTGTGCCAGGAAGATTAAATGTTGTTCATCATTCCACATAATGACGGTAAATCATCTTCTGTTTCTAAATAATTTTTCTGTCAATAAGTCACTTACATCCGTGCTGTGCAGGAATGCTTGTCAGACTAGAGGGAGGGTTTTGGGGTTGAAATCTTATCAAGGAAATCAGTGGGAATCAGATGACAACCAGCATTTTCTTGATGTTCGAGAGAACTGACGCACAGCAAACAACATTTAGGCAGAGTTTCATATTTGTTCTACCGACTCTCAATTTGTGAGGCTTTATATATTTATACAGTCTGTGACTGCACACAGCTAATCGTTCAGGCTGGGAATCAAATTGCTAATCACATCACTTGTTATTGTGACAATCCAACACATTGTTGCAGGAAAGAAGTCAGTGAGGGCAGGGCACTGCTAAAGAAATACAGACAGTCTCCTCCCTGTGCTCCCAGTGAAGCAGAGGTGACATGCAGAACAGCATCATCTGATTTCCCCACAGTGCAGCTTGCAGGCATGCCAGACTGATTCTCCACAGTCCCCGAGGATCAACACTCCAGGGCTCCTCAAACCACCGGACTCCCTCTGAAGTCGTTATCCTGCCATTTTGAAATAAAAAAAAAGGAAATCTTAGAAAAAATGTTGACACTTTGCAGTATTACATTTTGGCTGAAACTTAAAGGAATATTTTGAAATTTTATGAAATATGCCTATTCACATTCTTGTCCAGTCTCTTGATAAGAAGATTGTTAACACCATGGCTTGTGAAGAATGAAGCTATATCTTAGCTTAGCTTAAAACTTGAAAGCAATGGGAAACAGGTAGTTTTACCAGCACCTCCAAATTTTACTAATTAGCCTAGCCTAAAGCCTTTCTCATTTGTTTAACCTACACAGTGTGAGAAAGAAAACAGCATACTGTAGATCCCTTTTGCAATTTTAAAGGGGCTATTGGTAAGTTTTCTCTGCCCCCAAACATGGTTTCCTGGTGGCAGCAGGTGGTGGTGATTGTCACTTGATGGGAGCTTCAGCCATCGTTATGTTTACAAGATAACAGGTTATAATAAGCCCTCTGAGCAGCGCTATCTACAGTGAGTTGCTATCAGAAAGTGACAAGACAGGCCGGTGCTAACTGATTAGCATGCTAACTTCAGTAGAAGAAAAGATGTGACAGAAACAAGAATTAACATTGGCGTTGCTTTCCACTGCTGCAGGCAGCTCTTGGCTAGTAAAGGAATGAAGGTTGATGCTTGCTACTTTTCTTCTAGACTGGTGAGTAAACAGCTGCTAATGCTAACGCTGGCCACTAATTAATTGTTTGGCACAGGTGCAGTGCATACACACCCCTTATTCGTTTAACTTTACAAAATTATAAAATTTAAAGTCTGAATAAATTCTCACAAAGACTCCCTGTGATTTCAGTAAAAAAATACAAAGATTTGTACAAGACCCAAATTATCAGAAGTCTTAAAAGAAAACAGAGGGATACTAATTTCACCAGCACTCCCTTCACTTTCCTTGGCTTCATTAGTGGCTACACACAGTGTATCTGGCGTTGAGAAATTGGAGGGTTAATAGTTGCATGTGTGAAACTGAAGGGTATTCTGTAGAGCAGAGGTCATAGTTAATTGCACAAAGGATGCAGAATGAAAGTGTGAGGGTTTAATGAAAGAAATTGTACGCCACACCTGAAGTGAGGGGGAGAAAGTGGATGAAAGGTAATTATAGTTCATTAGAAAAAAGCGCTTTTGGAGAAGAATGCTGATGTTCCCTTTAGGGGAAATTAGATTTCAGGGGATCAGCGTGACCTGGTCTTTAAATGGCTTCTATAGCTTCACTTTTCTGGAGGAACCACAGCCTCTTACCATTTGTATGATTCCCCTTACAGGTCTTCATTGGTTCCCAGACCTTTTCAGTTCTGCAGCAATTCATTCTCCACTAAAACATTTTAGAGTTTTATTTGCTCATCATTAGGCATTCTTGTGCTGCTAAACATTAGAGTAATAATGTGACTGTGGAAAGGAAAACTACTCTACTACGCATTCTCTGTAAAAAAACAAAACAAAAAAAAACCAAGCACTCACACATATATCATTGGACCCTGTGGGCTGCAAAATAACCACTTCCTGGCAACTTCACCACAGGCAAGCATTTTTTAAATATTCTATTCGAACTGCATTTAACCAGTGAAATGGTCGCGAATACTATGATACTCAAGAAAGACTGGTGCTCTTGTAGTGGCCGTCGAGGGCTCATTCATCCATTTGATTACACTAAAACAGGATGTGTCAACTAATTATGAAAAGGCAATAAGATTTTTCAGGCTGTGAACCTGGTCTCATCCTTCTGCTAAGCAGCTAGTCCAACAAAGAAGCAATTGCAGACTACAGAGACATGCCTCAAATGAAGGAAAAGAGATTTCTTTACTTTATAAGACAAAACAAATCATTATATTTTAAACAGTAACATTGCATATATGGGAGATTCTTGGATAGCAGTTGAAACATAAACTAGTCTTTTATTTCTCCCGTTTGAAAGGCCTTTCCTGGAAGCTGCAGCATCAGCAAGAAATTGCACATTAGAAAGGGACATAAAACATATCCAAATCCATTAAATCAACCGGCAGCCTCTTGAAAAAGAAAAAAATATCAAGTTGATGCAGGATTTAAGTATGGGAAATCACACAGTACAGAATCTGTAGAGACAGCTTGTTTTTTTTAAGTATCAAATACAATAAAAATGGAGGATGATGAAAGAAACATGATCAGAAAAAAACAGTCAAACAAACAAGCCGACTGAAAACTGGCATCGTACCTTTCAATAAGTATTTTTGACAATTATGACCTGATCTTCAGTTAGTTAGTGGTGTGTGGTGTGTGTATCTCTGTGTCTCCTGCTTCATGTGCGTTGTGTTTTATATTCCACTTGCATGCTTTATATAAAGCATATCTCAAATTTTGTCAGGGACAGAGGATTGATCCAATCTATAATACCAAGTAGGCAACCATCAGCTTCACCCCTGAATGTATGGTCAGCAGAGGAAATTGAAGGTGCTGTTTTTGCAGAACAACGAACCCACAATTTACTGCACAAGGCAATTTCTTTAAAATCTACACAATGGGAGAACTACGATATAAATGCTATAGAATAAGCTTTTTATATCCCATTTTCTATTGTGATCATGCCAGGAGCATGTTTATACCTCTTATAATAAATAGGAGACATGCTGTCTGATCTCTCGACCTGCACAGCACCTGCTAATTAGTATCGACCATTTCCTGCTTGCAGTGAAATTCAACGAAGTACACAAAGAAACTTTTTCTGCTGCCGCAGTGGGTTCTTATAAATAAAAATTTAGCTTCTTTAAGGAAATGCAAAATATGCAATCCTCAATTACAAATGAAAGTTTAGTATGCAAAGACTGCACAAGTATAATCAGCAAAATGTAAAGTGTCAAAAGCACTCATTAGGCACTGCAGTCTCTTTCTGAGTGTAATATTAGAAGAGGTACTAGACTACTAATGCATTAATGTGTAAACAGCATTTTAATGTTGTCGCTAGTGCTAATTTGAAAGGGGCTATTTGTGAGTTTTCTCTACCGCTGAACGTTGTTTCTTGCTGGGAGCGGGTGGTGGTAATTGTTTGACAAGAGCTTCAGTCGTTGTTGTCTTAATAATGCAAGAGGTTATAATACGTCCTCTGAGTGGCATTACATCCTCAGGGCAGATTGGAGGCTACGGAGAGTCGCTATTGAAAAGTTACAAGACTGGTTGACATGGACCGAGACTAACATGGTTAACTTCAGTAGAGGAAAAAAAGTGATAGAAAGACAAGTGTAAGAGGAAATAAGCAAGAATAGAAAACACAATGTGAGACGCCGGATAAGCAGAAAAAGTCATAATCGGAGTTTTGATGAGGATGCATTAAGAACATATCACACAGACCTTTACTCTTTGGTAGAGCAAGCTATGCCCAAAGGTATTACCAAAAAGGACAAACGTTCAGGTCAGTGGTGTTAGTTTTTAGGTGAGGAATTAGTTTCAAATGTTAACAGAAGGTTTCAGATGCTCCTGGGTAATCGATACGCGCCTCCCACCAAAAAGAAAAATAAATGTCTGCACACTGTAGCTCCCTTTTGCAATTTTAAAGGGGCTATTTGGAAGTTTTCTCTGCAGCGCTACTTCTTTCAGGCAGATTGGAGGCTTCAGTGAGTTGCTATCAAAAAGTGACGAGACGGGTTGATATGTACCAGGGCTTGCTGGTTAGAGGGCTAACTTGAGTAGAGGAAAAGAAGTGATAGAATCATGAGTTAACATTGCCGTTGCTTTCAATGCTGAACCCCTTAACGTTTCTTCTTGACTGATAAGTAAACAGCTGTTAATGCTAATGTTAGATACAGTTGAAAATAGCTGTATTTGAGTGAAACGTAATATTTCTTACCAAAATCTAGTGAAGTAGAATTATATGGTAATATAAAATGTAAATACTCAAGTTTATTACTGTACCGCCAAATTATACTTAATTCCACTTAAACATAAACACATAAATATACTTGGTTATTTTCAAGCTCATGCACATGTACATGATGTGGGTGCCATGGAGCAAGGTTTTTATATCCAATTTGTTATCGTTATTTTACCAGGAGCATTTTTTTTTTTCTATATATCCATAGTTCAAATTTCAGACAGACTGTCTGGTCTCTGATTGGCTCCTTTGCCCCAAGGCCCCGCACACATCCCCTGCTAATTTCCTGAAGTGTTAATCAAGGTGAGAAACTCGGATGAAAAACCAACCAGCCACCAGGCAGAAAGATCCCAGCCAAACACCTCTGAGTCTCTTCGCCGTTCCTTTCTTTCCTTTCCTCTCCCTCTCGCCCCCCTTTCCTCATGCCAGTGCCCCCTTCATGTGAGAGACTTGTTCCTCTGATCTCCTGCCTGCAATGCGAGGCCCTGGGCACACTTGGGCCATGTCAGTCCCACGGGGCCCCTGCACTGTCAAACTCTCACGGGGCCATCTTGCCTCTCATCCTGCTTCAACCCACAGCCACTCAACAATGCTCATTTGAAGGAAGTTCATTCATTATGTAATTCTGTCTTTAATTATTTATCCTCCGCTGAGCTTCCATTAACATGCAGGGAGTTCATCCGTTTCCACCGTGTCTGACAACGATGATCCGTGAGTTTGCCACCTTAAATGCTAATAGTTGTTACGCTGTATGTCATACATCTCCCTGCAGACCAGCTACGAGACTTACAATTCATGCCAAGTGTTAAATCTTTTTGAAGTTTTTCCCTTTTACTCTCCAACGGCTGGGAAGTGAGTGAATATGTGCCAGTGTGTGTTTTGAAGGGGTTTAAGTGTGGGAATTTTAAAGGGGCATCTTAAATAAATGTGAGCCTTTGTATAATAACCGTTAACCCTTGTGTATTAATTACTTGTGTATTTAAAAAGCCTCAGTAGACTCTTAAACAGGCTGCCCAGTCTTAGTTGTTGTCTGTCCAAGTCCATGGGTTTAAGCATTCATCTCAAAAAGCCAATACACTGTTTATAGGACATGACCTTAGCTTTCTTTTTGGACTGCTTTCTGCTCATAACTTTTTGTGTCAGAGCGACTTGAGCCAAGCGATGTGGTTGACTGTTGGATTCCCTCCAAGAAGTGTGTCTTTATTGATTTGAGTCTTTTATTGCACCATCAGTAGACATAAGAGGCTTCTGTATTTTTATCACACTTCCTCATTAAATGGCTTCAAGTAAAGACGCTGCAGTTAACTAGAAACAGCTCAGCTGTGTAAAAAGCTGAATCAAACTGATATTGTTTTTTGTCCTAAACCCTATGTAAGACTGTGAAATATTAATTTGTGTGGACTCAGATCCATTTTCCTTTTTTGTTTACCATTTGAATGATTCAAAAAGGGTTGTATGACCTGATTAGGTCTGATCACTGTTTACTTTGCTGATACAAATCTAATGTTATTAATCAGAGATTCTACTAGAGGATGTGGGATGTTTAGAAAGGACGAGGAGAGGGTGGAGTGAAGCTTTCCAGTTCTGATCACATATTAAACAAGACTAGGTCAAAGCCATACGTTCCAGCCATATACTAATCTATATGGCACCATATGGTCAATGTGCGA
This sequence comes from Seriola dumerili, assembly GCF_002260705.1. NCBI lineage: Eukaryota > Metazoa > Chordata > Actinopteri > Carangiformes > Carangidae > Seriola > Seriola dumerili. Next base: position 6,393,062 of record NW_019174328.1, read on the forward strand.
GAACGTAGTTGTTGTATTTATTTTTGTACTAAGAATGTTGAGCTATTTTACTTTATTTTTATTTTGTTATTCATTCTGTTTATTTTCTATTATATATTGAGTTATTTTGTTTTATTTTTATTCTGCTATTTCTAGTGCTTATTTTTCTATTATGGTTATTTAGCTAGTTTATTTACTTTTATATTTGTAGTTTAGTTGTCTATTCTGCATATTAAACTATGTTATATTTTATTTTGTTACTTGTGGTATTTTCATTTTCTACCCAACTGCTGTAACACAAAAAGTTCCCAATTGCTGCTCTGCTGCTAAAATCGTGATTTTATAACCTTGATATTGTCATCTGACAAAATCACCAAACCTCTAAAGATAAAGACTGTGCCTTGATTTCGGCTATATTTACTTGTAAAATTATCACTCAGAGAGAAAGTCAGAGGCATCGGAATATCTTACTTATTTTCTGATCTGCTGCTACGTTATGAAACATCTAGACCTCTCAGGTCATCTGCTTTCTGTCCCCAGAGTTAAAACTAAACATGGAGAAGCAGCGTTCAGTTTTTATGCTCCATATATCTGGAACAAAATACCAGAAAACTGCAGGTCTGCTGCAACTCTCAGGTCTTTTAAATGACAGCTGAAGACTTTTCTGTTTGTCACTGCCTTTTATTAAACCAAATTTCAGAGTTGATATTTTACACAGCCATGTAACTTTTATTCTCCTGTTTTATCCGTCTTATTCCTTTTCAGCTTCTTTTTATTTCCAAATTCAACACTTTTTAATTGTGTTTAAATGTCTTTTTACTTATGTTGCTTTTATATTATGTCTTGATGCCCTTTGTGCTCTGTGTAAAGCAGTTTGAATTGCCTTGTTGAAATGTGCTATACAAGTAAACTTGCCTTGCCTCGCCTTATTTTTTCTCTGTCTGGGTAACAAACTCCTTCTTACTCTGCCTCTTTGTGCAAACTGAGAAACTACAACTGCAGTCACGTGGCATATAGCTGAGCAATGGTGAAATTATGATCACTCACTCGCTCACTGAGTCACTCACTCAGTCAGTCATTCTGTTATGGACATTCCCGATTACAGGGCTGGCCCCGCTGTTGTGGTCCATCAAAAAAAAGGTTTGGGGAGATAGACAACGAAGGCTTGACTGTCAGGTTTAGAGGAGACGCTTTGATGTTGCAGATTAGAGGAATGGTTGAAGATGACTAACAGAAAACTTTAAAGTGGTTATTTGAGTTTAAATCTAAGACACTTTTCTTTCTTTATTTTTAAGCACTAGCATTTTAATCCAGTGGTTCCTCATTTCTCTTGACTGTCAGGAGTCATCTAGCCTGCTGTACCTTTGGTGTAAACAGCCTTTTCGTTCTTTTTGCACTTTTTTGTCACTAACTAAACTGCACTTTTTTTCACCAGCTGGCCTCTATTTTGTTTTCTTTCTTTCAGTGTGTACGGATCCCTTTCAGTTGTCTCTGGTTCAAGACTTTGAACCTACGCACCTGAAACATTCACTTTGAAAAAAAAAACAGACATCTTCAGCTTCACATTTTTAAAGGCTACCATGGCATGTGTGAAGTTGTGCTATGCGCTATATGCTTGGATTTTACTATCAACAGGTACTCTGTGGAGAGATCAGGGTCAGTATCATTTAGAAATCTTTGAAGCAATAAACTACAGATAAAAAAAATTGATTGAAAGGCTTTATGCAGGAAAAAGCCTGAATATTTCAACTGGTTTGATAAATGTCTAGGTTATCATTTATATGATGAACACTTGTCTGTATTGACACAGAAAATCATGAGGATATTGTGTATATATATTCTCTTTTCATCGAAAGATAAGAGGGATTCTGGGTCATATTTCTCTTATTGTCCTGTTATGTGGTCAAAAATCATTAGGGTTGTCATTTGCGCAGTTGAGGAGTTTCTTGTGGTTATCTCTGAGCTGGTGCAGGGAGTTCAGCATCCCTGATGTTTAAGCATGAAGGACAGAAAGGTCAGAAGACAAGCTGTGAATGTGGCATGTGTCTTTGTAAAGTTGGTAATGGAAAAGTTGGGATTACAGTCTTCTGTGTAAGGGGGTCAGGTGAACAGCACAGTATCGGAGCCATAATGAAAGCTACAGTGTCACGGGAGATCAAGCCCTTTCTTGTCAAGGCCTCTGGCCCAGAATGCCACTGTCACCGGATTACACTGCATAGGCAGGAGGTGCTTTCGAATGCATAGCCAGGGACCAACACAGGTCAACACTTCAGGCTTCCAGCTCTTCACTTTTAGGGACGGGGGATCCAAAGGACCTTGAAGTGCTAAAAGCAAACACCAGCGTTTGCCTCCATGACCTCGGGCAGGAGAGGCATCAGAATGACATATAAAGTCTGACGGCAGCCTTAAACTGTCTGCTGGCGTGGGACACCCTGCAGAGCACAAGAGCCCACCTGGGGCTAAGGCAAAGAGTTTGACATGTTGCTGGCCCTGCTCCAATATTGATGTCCACAGACATGTGTGAAAACCCTTTTCTGAACTGCCCGTTGTGGTGAATTGAATCAGCGCTGACCTGGGTCTTAGTGAGATTTTGCTTTGTGGCCCTTCAACATCTTAACCAACTTTAAAATGTTACCTATATCGCCACTATTGTTGCACTGTGTTGTAAAAGCATTCATGTGGACCCCAGGAAGAGTAGCTATTGTTTTTGTGACGTAAAGAAACAATAAAGCTACATGGCATCAGCTCAAACAGGAAGTGGTTGAATGACGTTTTGGAGTTGGGCCTGGGCATTCAATTTAATTGTGATGTTGTTAATCGGCATGATGAAATTAATTTTACATCAGAGACCCAAGCACTCCTCCACCTTCCTCTACCACTGTATCTGCGAAACTGTCTTACCAAGAAAAATGGCATTATCGCGGGTGAATGGATGGGCCAACAAAACCTTTTTCTTTGTCAAGGAAGGTCACTGTTCACTTCCTGTTTCTCATTTTGAGAATATTGTGCTCCAGATGAATACCTATGTCACACCATGAAGAATTTTTTTCTTACTTTTTTAAAACTAACATTTCACTCATGAAAGGAACGTCTCACTCAAGGCCGGCAGATTTATTCACATTCATGTACATATTTAATCGACATAAAGATGAAACGCATTTTAATAATTCACAATCTCCTTCATAGCTTCAGTGTGAAAGCCAGTCAGAGTTTTTACCTGAATAATGGTCAATAGAAAGCAACTGACACTGATGGACAAGGACAAATAAATCTATATTTGTAACTGGAGGTATAATGTAAAATATGAGAGCATATATAAGAATATATAAGAGCATATGGTATTCTGAGCCACGAGGTAATTTATGGTGAGATCAAAGTCTCCACGTAGCATCACCACAGACTCCTCAGGGGGCCAGTGGGTCTGAAAGGGGGGCTGGGGGGGGGGGGGGGCTAGTTTCATCAAACAATCATCTGTATGTCCAATGTCTGTGTGTCTCTGTGTTTGTGGGGCAGTGGCCAAAAGAGGAGGCAACCTTACACATAAAACAGACGTCCTAAAAAGCCCCACCCCACCCCCCCCCCCCCCCCCCCCCCATCATGTGACAAAGACTTCTAAAAGCGCTGACTCCCACAGTGAGTTCAGGTACTTAACTGCTGAGGTCACACCTTCATATCAGAACAAAGATGTCTGACAGATGGTGCCAAAAGTAAAATGGATTCCTGAGTCCTTTTAATACCCGGCTTTGACTCAGCTTTGTCTATGATCTCCCAGGAGTACCTTGAAGCAATGGGCCATCATCGCGGGGGAATGCAAACTTTTAGATGACAAGGATGGATTTGATATATAAGGGAAAATACTGAATGTTAAATTTGAAGACCTGTCTCATCTATCAGTTCAAGATAGGCATACGCACTTTAACGATAGCACATCATTCCTTTCCTCTTTTATGAAGTACACCTTCATTTTTTGATGTGTATGAGATAGATCTGGAGGTGACTTTTTGGTGCAGAGAATAGTAGGGGGAGGCTCTTTTCTTTTCTTTTTTTTTTTTTTTTTCTTTTTTGAGAAAATTGGGCAGCAGTTAAGAAACTCTCTCCCTTTGATATAAGCCCAGGATAGACAGCTCTGAAGTAAAGTAAGCTGCAAAGTATTTTAACTCTCACAGGCAGTCACACAGTGCCAGAGAAAGAGAGGAGTATACTGAGGTCATTGTTAAACCCTGTAGTATAGGCTTCACAACAAGAGATTTAGTGGAGGAAAAAAAAACTTTACATGCTTTAAATGCACTTACAAAAACTGAGCACACAAGGGAGGTCTCTTGTTGTGCTTTAAAATGCTAAAGATTTTGCAGATCCCTATTTTCTGGACGGATGTGTTCAAAAAGAGAAAGAAAAAAAAAACCTCAGCTGTTATCCTGTCTTGCACAATGTTGTCTCTTGTTCTGCCTGCTGTTATTTACAGTGCAGTTATAAGAATTATTCAAAACAGCATCAGGCCTCCTGTAAATTGTGTCTCCACTTTGCATTCTCTGCTTGCACCCTTTCAGCCCACCACCCCACCCCCCCATCCTTCCTCACTGTAAACATGGCTTATTAAAGACGGATTGGTGTTATATTTCAATGAGTCACGCAAAAGAACCACCTCCTGCATGTTGTGTGTTTTGAAGGGTGAAGTCTTAATCTGCAGAGCCACATTGTTGCGGAGCGAGCAGCCTTGTTTGTTGTCAGGGACTTGGTGTCAGTCTGTGCGAATTGTGCTGACTTTGTTCTCCTGGTGGGCATCAGAGGCAGCAGGAGAGAGCGAGAAGATAGAGACCTCAGAACCTTGTACGAGCAGCCAGCCATGCAAAATGGGAAACGCAGTCTGCAGGACCTTGAGGATAAGAATTTTGTCTTATCATAAATCCCACGACTAAATTATTCATACGCGGCAATTATAGTCTATCTCTTATTTGATTCACAGTAGAATGTGGGCGTGAAAACATTTCTTTGAAGTTTGGAAATGTTGGCCGTTGGCTCGGGAAACAAGTTAACAAAATCATTTATGTGTGAGCAGTGGATGATAGTGTAGCCTGCTTTGATTACACATGACAGCTCACTCTCATTGTCTCATTCATTCTGGACAGAGATTTTCTGAAATATACAGTGACAGCCAGTCCCAGAGAAATGTGATTTATTAGTTGTATTGCATTAAAAAATCTTCTATTATGCAAGCATTGTTGGATTATGTGTTTAGATAGAATCATAATGCAACCATCAATGACTTAAAGGCTAAGTATCAAATTGTTTATATTGTGTTTAAATAATTCTGTAGTTCTGTAGAAATACCATTTAAAGTTGTTAGTCCTGCTTGATGTGGCAGCACACAGGGTTAAGGGTGAAGGATTTAATACTACAGTTCCCAAACTGCTGGGGGCCTGCGAACACATCCTGAGCAGCCACAGAGGAGCCACTAGCGAACGTGTTTATATGCTGCTCTCTCTTCTTCCATTACTCTCTGCAATATTGAAAATTGATCCGCTGTAAATTGATGAAAGATTGCAGTTAGTGTGTTTTTCTGCGGCGGCTTCACAATAAAAGCTATTATGTGCCACGCCGGTTTAATGTTTTTTAATGTGAAACAGCAGGAAATTTGTATTAGCAGTAACTTAATGCAGCGCTGGCACGGTGTAAAGAGCGAGAACAGTAAACAGTGAGGCTGATATCAATGTGATAAAATGACTCTGGACTACATTTATTCCTCTTGTGCATGTGAAGGCAATTTTGAGTCCAGTGGCAGACTCCGCCGCTAAAAATGATATCTACCACATATAAGCAGTTACTGAATGTAAATGCATTGAATGGCTGGAAGAAAATACAACCGTAAATAGTATCTCTAATTTTACTATCTTTATATTTACATTAAGCACTTTACGATGCCTTTAGATAAAGAAGAAGCTCAGTTATACTGTTGTGCACTGGGTTTAAGCTTGTTGTTGTTAAATATTGTAATCTTATGTGTTGGAAAGGATTATGTGTAGTGTGAGCGCATGTGATATCTGCCTTGTGGGGGTTTCATAGCTCAGCCCAGTAACACTGCATTTTACATTCAATTGTATTCAGCTATTATCACCATTTAAAAGGTGCAGTAAGAGCCGTGCTGTCATAAAACGGCGGTATGACACAAACACACTGGGCTCCGTAGCTTTTGACTGGTGAGATACTTGTTTTCTAACCTCACAGGTCTCCCTTTCAAAGCATGGTATTTGAGATCAAAGAGGGTTTAATAAAAAAGAGTTTCAGGTTAATTTCAACATAAACCATATTAGATAGTGGAATCGTTTTATTGCTCAATAAGAAAAAAAAAATGCTTTTCATTACAAAAGTGTGGTGAATTCAATTGACCGAGGTTTTGTAAGTCTGCAATGTGTCTGATGTGAGAAAGGGATTTCACTTAGCCTGTACTAAGCCTCCTCTCCTGCTTCATCACCTTGATGTCAGTGTGTGTTTTCTATCTAGGAAAAGAAGGAAGGGAGCGTGTTAATCCTGGCTTTCTTTTAAATAACCCCAGCTTGAAAAAGGATGTCTTAATTGGCAAAGCAATTAAAGAGAATGTTCCACAGTTTAAACAGAGATACCGCATGAGTCTGGTGACAGATGAGTGCATTTCCCTTTCTCTAACCCCCCTTCCCTTTTCCTTTCCGAAGCAGAGCGGGTGCTGTGACATGTAATACTCATAGTACCCATTATACTGTGAGCCTTTATAGTCTGAGCCAGCATCTTTCCTCATGACAGTGAGTCTACGACTGCACTTCTTAATATGCAGCTCCAGTGCATTGAATTCTTGGGGGTGAGGAAAAAAAAAAAAATATATATATATATATATATGGAAAGCCAAAGGAGCTGCCTCGCTGGGACAAGCAAAGAGTCACAGTACAAATGGAAGATAACATCACATCTAGACAGCTGGATGCCAAATATATGAAATCCGTATTACTGCGCAGATCATATGTTCAGATTCATCCTGCTAAAGCTGTAGAAACAAAGCAGATTTGTTTCGTCTCAGAGTGGAAAGTTTATATCTACAGACGGAAGGTAGGAGCTCAGACTCCCTCCACAGGGGGTGGTCACAGCAGAGCAACCTGGCATCATGGAGTGGGATAAGAGAAAGATGGAAAATTCACTGCATCTGCCGTGTGGTGATTTTAGATTGATCAGTTGTGTGTAGGAGGGGGGGGGGGGGGTTATCCAATTGCTGAAAAGTCCCCAAACTACCTCCTCAAATCACGTCTAATAACATTCCATTGGTATCGATCCCTCTGTATATATTGAGTTTTTGCCACTGCTTTTGAAATTAGTGCGTATCTGACTGCATATGGACAGCAAATATCCTCCCGAGAAACAGGAGCCAGATAGCACGTGGCAAATTACACACCCCGTTATACATGCTAGGCTCCATAATAGGAAAAGATGAGCACAAGACTGAGATTTGAGTGGAGCAAAGAGGGACAGGGATGAGATTGCTTTGGTAAGCCTGTTATCATGTCTGCGTGTACGTGTGCATGTGTGTGTGTGTGTGTGTGTGTGTGTGTGTGTGATAGGGACATACACGCACACACAGACATGGTAAAAGGCTATGTGTTCCGCAAGCCAATGTGCTGCATGGCCTGTTTATCCATCAACATGATGTTCTGCTTTGCTGAGACATTTTGAATTTTTAGCAAGCTTTTTTTTTTCGTAACATATGCAAATGCAGTCTGAGAAATACCAGGAGTTGTGTTATTGGAAATGCTGCCAACATCATAACAAGTGATGGCGTGTTTGTCCGATCCATGCTGTGAGGTGTCCTTGTTTGTTTGCGTCAGAGAGATGAAATTCTCCAAGTGAAGTTGAGTAGTTATAAATATGGATTCATGCAGGACAGATGCAGTTTGCAGCTGGATACTCATCAATTTAAATATAAAGCGCACTGAAAAATGAGAGAAGTTCTCCCAAACTGAGACGTAGTTTTTAAAAGACAGTTAGTCTTGTTCCAGGAGGCACAACAGACAAGGGGACGGATTAATCCTCAAATGGGACCCTGGGGTGAAATGAACTGTGAGCCCCTGCAAACCCCCTCTTCCCTTCATTTTCTGTGCAATAGTAATAGCTTTTTTTCACAAGTGAAATAACGCTCCTCTTCACTATTAAACCAGTCTTCACTTGTAAAATCAGTGGAGTGCCCCTTTAAGCAAAAGTTTTTATTAGGCATATGCACCAAGTGAGCACAATATAAACTGAAATAAAGGTCTTCCAACCTGACTTCAACTCAAGGCCCCCTCTGCACAATACACACTAATTGCATGGTGAACAGGACCTCCAGGCCCCCTGAGGCCCTCGGGCAGCAAGCGCAACCAGTTTGCCTGTCTACAGAGTTGCAGGTCTGTTTTTTAATCACCGTATTTTAATCCTGATTCTTACTTCTGATTTATCTGTGCACTCGTTTATCAGTTTAAACAAACCCACATGTGTAACTGCTCTTTTGAAAATTCTTGCCGCGAAGTCTTTCCCGACTGTGAGAACAAACTGGAAGCTTGTTTTTTTAGTTTGCTTTCTCCAAAACTTTTCAACCTCTAAGAGGCTACTCTAATGACACAAGTCTCAGATCAAATAAAAGCAAATGTCAACTCAGTGGCAGACATTTGGCCTCAAGCTCACACAGAGGAGTGGCTGTTCTTCAGGTGTTAAGGCTGAGGCTTTGTCTTCAATAATAAATGACAGAAAGGCTCTGCTGGATGGAGTGCTGGGCAGTGGAATGGGGCAGATGGGTGTGTGCAGTATGAAGATCAATAGGTGATGGTGCATTTGTCAGATCTTATGGACAGGACATGCTGTGTATTAGATCTCATCCACATTCCTCCACGGTGGGTCTCCAATGCAACTGTAGTTGTTTGCTGTATTTTTTTTTTTTCGTTTTTGTTCAGAGAAAGCTAGATAAACTCAAGTTCCTCATTTTTTCACATTTTTATTTGGAAAAAAACTTCTGTTGTGTATGTGCTTACTTTATAATGTTTTGAACATCAGGCGTGCTGTGTTGAAGCACTATAGTATGATGTATGAGTCCAACAAGCATCGCACCGTGCCGCCTGTAAGCTCTAGCAACTTCAAATCCTATAATCTATTGTTTTTCATCAGCACAGCTCTTTTGTTTTGCCATATTTGTTTAGAGCAAAAGAAAAAAAAAACTATTTTTATCTGCAGCATCTGTGACATCATTATCTCCCCACTGCATTGACAGAAGAGACATATCTGTAGCTAACAGCTACAGCCAAGCATGCTATGACAAACCTTTGGCTTTTTTCTTCCACCCACTCACTGTTGTCCTGCAGTTTTTAAAGGATGGCTCGAGGGATGGCAGGACTTTAGTCCAGACAGAAATATCTGAACAACTATTAAATGAACTGCTACGAAATATTGTATTGACATTCATGTTCCCCAGAGGATGAATCCGACTGATTTGACAATTTGTTCAATGGACTGCCACGGAATTTGATTCAGATATTCGTGTTCCCCCCAGGAGGAATGTAACCGCCACCATCCATCAACAGGTCAATACTTTGGTTTTGTTTTATGACCAAAAACTAATGACATTCACATCAGCCTCAGCTGTACTTTGTGTTCGGTGCTAAATAGCAAATATTAGCATGGTAACACAGTAAATGAACTGTGCCTGAGAACAGCCTCACGGAGCTGCTAGCAGGACTGTAGACTCTCAGTCTTGTTGAAACCACAGCACATATTAACTCCAGTCTTAGGGATATGCAAGACTTAATGTCCACTATATATAGGACTGACTTTTTCAGAGAGCTGCATGCTTTTGGACTTTGCTCTGGGGGTGAGTACATAGCTAGAAATATCAGCATCCCCACTCCTTTGGCATGATCCCACTCACTTTCGTGCATGATAATGTGACAGCTCACATGGGCTCACACAATATATTTTAATCCCGGTTTATTCCCCTGGTGTTTCCCTGGTGGCTGAAGCAAGGACAGGCAAAGAAAGTCGACGCCAATTTAAAGTTCGTTTAGTAATTAAGCCGGCAGCTGTGGGGACATTCATATTGATTAAATAAAAGGATAATTGAAGGTGGTAATGGTTGTGATTAGGCATGAAAATTCACATGTCTATCAATGTGATGCTCAGCCTCTTTTGTACTTGCTGGGTGATGTTAATGTGACTGTGTGGCCCTACGATTGTTTGGGAAGGCACTGGCTAAATGAACCAGACCAAATCAAGCCTCTGGTTTGATTGTCTTTTTCAGATTCTTTCTTATATTTTGACATCTGACTCAGTATCTTTCATACTGTTTGATAAGTGCATCTGTCAAGCCATCACAATCTCCTTCAAAGAAGCTAAAGCCAAACAACCATTAACCATTTCTAATCCTCTATCTGGCCAAATGGCCATATAAATTCCCCATCTTCCTATCAGCTTTAGCACTGCAGTATGAAAGTTAATAACCGGGAAGTCATTGCTGGAATTCAGTGATATGTTTATGGTGATAAAGAGCTATTAAGATTGGTGTGAGAGGGTAAATGAGGTGACAGGAAACTAAGCTGCTTTGTGACTATGCATCGGGCTGAGGAGAAGGAGCTGAGTCACTGAGGTGACAGTGTGGGGACAAGATAATGAAAACTTCAATAATATCTAAGAGAGGGGGAGAAGGACAATAAATCTGCAATCTGTGCCCCAATATGTGATAACCCATTAGCCACATAAAGATAACATCTGGTCCCCACACTCCTTCCTGGCATGAGATAACAGACCATTTTACATTTCAGTTTCTTATCCTTTTCTAATCCCTCGGCCCAGGCAGTAAGAGCCATCCTAGTAATCATCCGCACAGCCACATATAAACAAACTCTTAATCTTCTCGAACCCAAAACTTCAGAAAATTAACAAGCCTGTGTAAGCGTGCACAGCTGTTTCCCATACAGGCTTGAAATGGCCTGAATATTACCGGTGAGCCAAGACTGTGTTCCAAATTGGCTTTCAATATTCACATTTCTACTTTACCATGTAATGCAAGCCATTAGACATAAAGACCTGGTGTCATATCCAGTTACTGCAACCATGTCGCAACAAATCTTGAAATTAAAATTCCACCTTAACATTGAGAGCGTTCCTTTTTACTATTTTTGATATGGTGAAAGAAGATATTTCATCTGTGTGCTTTGAAATAAATTTATTCTCTGCCATTTTTCTCTCTTCCAAAATTAAACAGTGACAGCTCTACGAAATAAGAAAATAATTGAAAAGACCATTCAGTATTTTGTCAGACACTAGAATACTTATTTTCTTTTATAGATCACAGCTCCTCATGTGCCTGTTTACTTTATTTATACTTTGCCTTCAGCAAAACTGCAACTGAAATATTTTTGAGCAGCTTTGTAGGTAAACATGGAAAAATACTGACAAGGACAAAGTACAACCAAAAAGAGAAAAAAAACATTCTTGAAGGTGAACTTTTGTTTGTCAGAGCTAACAAAGTCTGCACATAATAAATCAAGAAAATGATTGTTACCCTTGATGGGAACAGAATCCAGCCTGCAGCTGGAGACGCAACAACCTTGCAGCCATATTGTTGCATGTGATGAGGTGGGTGGGTGTCTCCACATAATAATGAAGCACCTTTCGATATTGTAGCGGTGAAGAGTTATTTCAGTTCATCTGTGTAGACTCAACAGAATCTTATTTAATAAATGTATACTTTGGATCCATGCTTGACATAGCCTGCAGCTTCAGATACTCTCTTCACATATCTGGGTCAAACATCCCACTGAGAAGCTAAGTTATGTTTTCTAAAAGAAAGACTGCTTTGATTTTGCTACTCGGTTCAGTTTCCGGGGATAGTCAGCCATGTGTCACAATGTGTAAATTGTTGGTAAACCAGCCTTCCTGAAAAGTGAGTCTATTACTGAGGCAGTGTTATACCACAATGATAATAACAATACATTATGAGGACATCTCCCTGTCATCTCCTGTATTAATTGGCCCAAGATTTGTTTTGTTTTTTCACCCTACGGCGAATTCAATGAGCCAAGAAAATGTGGAAATAAAGTAAATCCAGACAAATGAGATTATATATTCAAGGCATCTATTTGACACATCCACAAATATTTTCTGACATAATGTCCATCGATCAGGACGTATCTGGAAGTATTTTATTTAAAGGTACTGTATATATTGTGCTTTGTCAAATAAAGGCAATGATGTGGTTCTTGGTCAGTTTTACTGTATCCGCTTCGACAGCTACTATTTGCAGTTTATTTCAAGCTTTATATGGCACAAGCCCCAAAACATAAGTCTTGGTTAAATATGCGCTGCTTTTATTTTCTCAGAATTTAAACGTTGAAAGCATACAGGTCACACACCAAAGCACAGCCTCATTTTGACGGCGTTTAGTTTTGACAGGGGTCAGGGAAAAGGCTCCTGACATTTAAAGCTCGCCGACAAGATAAAGTCAGTGCTGTTTTTCTGTTTGGGCCCTCGGGGCAGTGTTTGCAACGTGATCCTTTCCCTGTTCCTGTTCTGCTCTGTTGGTAAAATCAGATATGTCAGTTTTCCGCGTTACCGTGAAGTGTGCGTAGGCAGAGCAGTGAGCGACATCTGTGACAAGCAATGGACAAAGGTGAGGTCAGAGCATGGCATATTGACATTTACAATGTGCTGCGTGCATCCTGTCACAGCTCACTGCCTGCTCAAGGGTAACCTAAAGCAAGGATGAGCAATATAATGACCACTTTATGTGGCGACAAGCCGCAGTATCGTCCAGTGGCTTCCTCATCACTCATCACTGGCAGCTTGGATAAATGCATCGTATCTACAGTACAGTGTGGGTGGTATTAGAAAAACAGCAACAACCTGTCAGACTTTATCACAGCTATGCTATTTCCTTGAAGTGCCCATCCATCCTTTTACCACAGTTCAATAAGTATGGACAGATGAGCTGGAGGGCCTGAAGCAAGTCCACCCATTCACACATCAAAGTAAATTTGTTTGGAACTTCATGGTCCAGTCATGCAGGCTTCCTGTTTGGGTTTTTCACATCGTGTTAGTGAGTCACTGACACCATGATTTTAGTTTCCCGTGTGTTTTGTGCGTGTTTCTAAGTGTTCTTGTCATCTTCATCACTAATGCTACAATCTCAGAGGCATCTTCGATGTAATCCCTCACTGGCTTCCCACCTACAAACACATTTTTGCACACATGAGAAGTTAAAAAAGTTAATCTAACATCCAACTGCACATTTCTCCAGAACCACAAAATGTCAAGTGATTTCAGGCCACACAGAAATGTCAAGTTGTGGTGCTGCCTATAAAGAAGCTCTTCTTCACGGGGCTAGCTGTAGCCTATACCACTGCAATTCTTTTTGAAATCAGTTGATAAGTTACATTTTTTTAAGCCTGTTTTCCTCTTCGTACTTGTTTTGTTTTAGAGGAAAAAAAGGCTTTGTCAGGTGTACAAGAGATTTCGCTGTTCAAAAGTATCAGATATGGCATTCAAATAATTTGTAATTTTTTAAGTAGAAACAAAAGAATAAAAACCTGCAAGTAAAACAAATGTTCTATTTTTCTGAGTGAATAGTTCAGTATAATGAATGAAAATCTGTCCGTCATCATATAAAAATATTTCAACTCGTTTCAGGTTTTTCTGTTTCAACAGAAAAAGATCTTGGATTAGTCTTGACAGCTCATGCTTTGTATTATGGTGTATCCTTGAAAGAGTGTGATAAACACTTTGCTGTGAGAATGAACACACACCAGCTCTCTGCCCTCTCTGCATCAACACTGCTGTGTCATTTGTATGTTTAAAAAAAGGATCTTCAGGTCGTGTTGCAGGCGTAGCCTCCGATGGCATCCCAGTTCACAGATGGCATTTCAGGACAAAGAGTTGTTTCTCGTCATGGTGACTTCAGGGAATGCTGTGATAGACAGATACCTTTTCAATTTCACGGCAAAGAGTAGCCGAAGTTTGGGTTGTCTGATTGCAGCAGAGTTCAAAGGATTGGGGAAGAGCAATCAAACACACCCCGGGGCTGCCATTTTGGATATCTGGGTTAATAGCGGAGAAAACATGTACTAGCAATCCAGCTACAACTCCAAAGCCAAAAAATAATCAGCTAAGCTTAAAATGACTCATTAGGAAGAGTTTTCTCTTTGAGAAACACGTCGCCAGGCCGGGAGTTTCCCCCTGTGCCTCTTTTTACTCTGGGAAATCTAAATGCAAAATGATTCCTTTCAACAAAGGTTCCCATCTGAAAGCATTAAGGAGAGGGGCGGAAAGAGAGCAGGCTGGCAGGTGCATATCCTGCTTCTACTTTAATAGTAATTTTAATGGCAACAGAACATTTCCCCTAATACTGGCTCATGTCCAAAGTTGTCTTTTGTAAGGCTACCTGGCAGTGCAGTGCGGCCTGGTCAGCCCTCACAGGAGATGCTGTAGGTCTTTGAGACTCCTGCAGGCATTTTGTCTTGCCTGCTAGTCTCTGTTCTCCGGCATTTCATGCAAATGGATTTCATAGCTCCGTCTCTCTTGTCTTTCTAGGCTGCATTGTCCAGAGTGGAAACACAATGAGTGTCAGGGGAATGTGCTCGTACATTCTTCAGAAATCAATGGAGCTGCGCTGGTACCACTGAATGGATGAGAGTCATGAATGCGTTTATGCAGAGTTCATGTACTGTGAGATGGAGATGAGATTCAAAGCTGGCACACGATGCCTCTCCTGATTTGCATATTGTATGTTCTAATAGGATTTCATCAACTCATTCCATCACTTTCTCATTTCCCTTGGCTGTCTCTCTTCTTTTATCCTCTCCTTCCATTCTCCACTATCTGTGTTTCTTCAGTATACTGCTATCAGTGCAAATCTGTAGATGTCTGAGAAAATAAAATAAGAGAGGTGGTTTTATTTGGCTCAAAATGTTAATGCTGTGCTCTGCGTGAGGAGAGTTTCCATAAACAAGCGGCTTGGCTAGACAGAATGAGAATTTCAGTGTCATTCATGTGCAAATATACATTAAATGTACTGCGTTCCTAGAAAGCTCTATTCACAGATGTGTTCTCGCCACGCTTTCTTTGTAACATGATAAAGGGCTTGTGTTGAGGAATCTCCCCTTTCAGCCATAACCTCTCAAATGGGATTTTCACGTCATTTTGCCGGTAGGTGTTGAAATCCTATAGCCACAAGAGAAATTAAAATGCATACTAGGCTTTGGCGGCATCATTAAGGTCTATGTCATCTTCTGAGGGAAGAACATACTGACTAAAGAAAGAATCTTACACTTTATATATTTGACACAATTTGTGAACCCCAGAGATTTCAAAGAGAGGAATTCAAAGCCCATAAAGCCAGACAGATGGTTTTCAAAGTGAAATATGTCAGTGTTATATAAGAGCAGATATTTGACTGCTTAACCTGACTTTATATCAAAATTGTGTGTTTGGGTTAAGCTACACTGACTGGTCAAGATGTTCCTTTTACTAAAGAAAACATTAACAATAAATTAAAACAGGATTTTATTGTATCTTTTGAGTGGAATGAGCTTTGGGTTAGACTTCAACTGCACAATTGTTAGGTATAACTTTGTTCTTGCTTTTCGCAGTTGTCACTCAGAGATCCTCTTCTTCTGAGCGGGCCTCAATTTCACCTCCCTCACAGTATGCTGCCTTCATTCATATTATCGGTATTTAATCTGTCTCACAGCCCAAACCATGCAAGGAAATGATGATAATACCTGAGATGAATCAAAATGCAGGAAATTGTACATCGATTGTGTCGAAACTAAGGATATAATCCATGAGACATAACATCTTTAATTTGCTAGGATTGCAAAACCTTAATTAGATCAGCAGCTTATCTGCAGAAGTGTGATTAGTGGTGAAAAGTGTACAGAGGGCTTATGAGGGAGAAAGAGATGTTCCTTGGATTGATCTATTCTACTGTACCAGGGCATGTGGCAATCTTTCCAACAGATTACAAATAGACAGGACCTTTAAATTGTGTCTGACTGCTCACCAGAGACCAATCACTCTGAGCTGCGACTGGAGCCGCCTGTAATATGAGTGCGAAATGAGAAACATAACAGTAACACGGTGCACAGTTTCCCTGATGAATGAGAACACCCTTTAACCTCATGTTAAATGGGTTGGCTTTGATAGACCAGAAAGTTAACCCTTTTTTGTCACCGCAGCTTTGAGCGATCACCCCCATTGTCATCTGTTGGTAAGACACTTCAGTGGAAGCTGACACAGATAGCAACTTCAATGAAATTAACAAGAAGATGTGCTTTGATTTAAATTCAGACCCGAACAAAACACTGTTCAAATATGCATGGATGCAATTCAAGTGGTAAAAATGACAACGTCTTTATCTTCCTCTTTTAATCTTGTGCGGTTAACGTCTTCATCACAGTCATCATCACAACAAAGTATGCAGATGTTGACTCTGCCTCCAGAGGAAGAGTCAGACAATTACTCCCTGTGCTGCAGGTATCATGCGACTCCAGTGCACAGTATTCACACTCATCTGCAGCACGGCACCCCTACACTCCTCAGGGGTCAACATATGGCTGCACATTATTTCTTCTGTGCCTCTCAGGAGAGACCCTAAACTCTTCTCATTATTGTGTCAATATGGTCCAACTTTTGCTCCATATAGGCACCTACAGTGAACAGATTGACAGTACTAATATGTTCTTTCTGCTTGAACAATGACAACATTATCAGATTTGGTTCATTAGCACTGTGTTGCTAAATTGCAGGAAAAATCTAGCAGAGAAAAAGAAAAATCTGGTAACTCTGACAGTTCTTGGAGCGAGTTCAAGGCAGAGCCTTTACTCCACTGGTCTCATTGTTCATTGCGTTCAATTTTTCATAAACATTACAAAGACCTTATGCCCTCTAAGATCTAAATTTTAAATAAGAACATGCGTGACTGCAATTCATAAGCCCTGTGCAGTGAGTCAGAAAAGTGCTGTTTTTAGCTTGTAATCAAAGGCTTGCTCATTAAAAATGTTTGACTTTTGATGGGTGAGGAGGTGGCATGCAAACAATGTCACAAGCCTAAAACAATAGATTAAACCTAAAAATAAAAATCTGCTTGGAAACAACAGTTGTTTTTTTTTGTTTTTTTTTGTCATCCCGGCATTATGAAAGCTCTGTGGTTTCCAATCCTCCAAGATCTGAGAAAGAATAAGACGCTGTTACCTAACAGATGAAGTACGTAATTGGTATTGTTCATTGCCTATGTGCTTACATCAGAGAGATGCATTGCAATGCTCCCTCTCTTGCCTTTTGCAAAGACCGTCAGCTGGCTTTAATGACATCAGAAGCTTCTTCTTTGCTCCAGACCTTCCTTCACTTGACATTAAGATGCAAGCAGTTTCTTTGATTTTGTGGGAGGATGCCTGCCACTGAGCAGGTTCTACGTGACAAACTGCTGCATGGGTATTTTGTTCTCTTCTCCAGAATTCAATAAAGGTGAAAGACTGGCTTATAAAGTGTCAGACTGTTGTGTTGTGGAAACATCAATGGTGTCACAGTGTGACAATATATGCATCCACCCACTCACACTTATAGGAGGAGGAGGTTCAGTCAGGAGGGTAGAGCGAGCAGGAGAGAGAGGAAAACAGAGAGAGAGAGAGCATTGTTCTTTTAACATCCGACTGAAAAATGCAGACAGCCTGCCATCTATTGGATGAATCACAATGTTTAAATGTAAGTTAAATATCCCACATTTTGTTGTAACACTCTTTTCAAACACTGGGTGGCAATGCACTCCATAACTTTTAATATTTTACCACTGCTGTCATCATGCTCACACCATGTAGTATCTTCTAAAATTTAAGGAAGGAAATGATGATAAAATTACAAGTATTGAAGATTCAATTTGAAAAAAACTGACTCTGATCAAACTTTCCATATCCAGGCATCTTGGTATCCACAGAGAACTCAATGATTTCCCCCTTTAAGGATACCGTCATTCCTGCAAAAAAGATTATTTGTCCTGTAAAGCAGATTGAGTTTTTCTCTCTGTATAAAAAGTGCAAAAAGTATTGTCTTACCTTACCTTGCCATAAATATATCAACAAATTCTAATGTGAGCCTAAGCTCGTTTAAATGTATTGTTAGAATCAGGAATATTGAGCTAATGAATGATAAATATGTGTTATATTTGGCGTCATCATTATTAACAGCCCCAGGGATTATCGCCACTGTTACAGTCTGGAAGATTAAATGTTGTCAGGTGGGTGCACAGAGTCGCCTATGATTAAAGATTGGATGTCTTACACTCACAGCACGCTTTGCAGTGGCAACACTATATCCCATGAGATTGTAACTGACAAAGTGCTGAGTCTATTCTCACAAAATAACTTATTTTCACAAAGAAATCTTTGATCACGTATTTCACCTTTATGTGTCTGCGTGAGCTGTGGTGCGTCCCAGTGGTTTACTTCTTTGTTGAAAGTCTGAACAAACAGCAGAAAAGAAAAAAAAAGTCAATAAAGCGAAACTGAACCTGCCAGCAGGGATGACTTGATAGAAGAGAATGTTTTCTCCAAATGATGCATTACCTTTACATCAGCTCACTGATTGGGCAAAACACATCAACATTTAACAAAATCAGGAAGTGTTTTTATTTTTTCAATCAGTTTAAACAGGCTATCACACATATTACCCAACCCTCCTGAGCATGTCGAGTCATGTCATTTATTTAAGACCTTAGTCACATTTCCAGTCAATGGGTTTCACAATATGTGCATTTTGAGAACAATGCCTGAATCGCATATCAAGTATCAGGTGTCGTTATGTGGCCATGGACTAGATGACAAATGATGAATAACGTGGAATTAGTACCAAAGCATGGCCTACCCAGTTTTACTGTAAAGGTTTACTGTGAAACAGATTTAGAAGAACGTATTTATATATGACATTTGTAAGGGTTGCAGGTAATGGTAAGCATAGTAATAAAAACAAGGCAGAAAAAAAATACCCTAGTGTTCACTATGTATAGATACTGGACCAATGTTGTTGTTGTCAAAATTGCCCTGGGAAAAGTAAAGTTTGGGGTTTTCCCATTTCAAACTGAAATTCGCAACATTACACAAAAGCTTCCTTCTTCGTAGACACCGACACTGAATTACACTGATTATTGTTGAGGTGTTACAGCCGCATTAATTTTTAGAAAATGCTCAATTTAAGAGAAATCAAAAAGAATAGAAACTATACATCATCTATGCTTGCAATTCTTTATCCAACAAGACACACCATTATTTGTATTTGTGCTTTTGCTGTCTGAAAATGAGGTATATTTGTATACTCAAAATACATCAATCAGGTTTATGTAGCAGATGTATATTTACAGGTCTATGGAGCAGAGACGTGTTGTCAAATATACTGTTATTATGGACATGAAACCCCATCTAGCTGAAAATTGGTAGAGGGATGTTTTGTTCCAAAGGAAGAGGGTTCCTCCACAATCGACCACTATATCAACACGTCCATCCAGAAAGGTGGTATCCCAGGCTTTTCAGGGTGTCTGGAACATACCTCAATCACCAGCCGACTGATCTGAGAAACTAAGCAGAAGAAAGGCGACCTAACAGTTGTCTGGTTAGACCTCGCAAACACCTACAGGTCAATCTCACATGATCTCATCCAATAAGGACTCAATTACTACTAAATTAACCAATTAACTGTTAATTAATAGACCAATTAACACACGGTCACTGGCTAATAATGAGGGTTCAATCTCAAATACGCAGGGGCAGGGCCTCCAGAAGAGGATTACAACATGGTGCACCATCTCCCCCAAACTGTTTATTATGGGTATAAAGTTATCAACAGCAGAAGACATAACCCACAGCCCTGCTTTGCAGTTGGGCAACATCCAGCCAGTACAACAAGGTTCATGTACGACATTACAATAGCAACTGTGTCTCATGTCCATGCAAGATGGAATTTAGATATCCTGGACAATATAGAAACTTGGAGGAGGATGTCCTTCAAGGCCCAGAAGTCCAGGAGTATGATGATCAAGAAGGGTAAAGTTACCAGTAAGTTCAGCTTCCAAGTTCAGGGTGAGGTCATCCCATCTATTGAGGACAACTCCATAAAGTGCTTAGTGAAGTTGTTTAATGCATCACTGACAGATGGAGCCAATGCCACCAATGTTGTGGAGCAGACCAATCAATAGCTGAAGCAGATCGACAAATCCATACTACCAGGCAAATTTAAGAGGCCCCCATGACCGCTGTAGAGGACATTGAGAGTCCAATGACGACCTGGTAAAGCAACCAAGTGTTACAACCAGATCTGGGCGCAAGTGGGCAGCCAGTGCAGCCACAGAGCAAACAGTGAGTTTTCTGAATCTGCATTATATCACCAGCAATCCCTGCGTTTGGCACCAAGTGTGTGTCTGCACACTTCCAGCAGTGTGGAAAGGCAAGTCTAAGGAACAGGCAAGACATGGTCCAGGCACAAGTGCACACCCGTGAGGAAGAGAAGCGGATGTCAAAGGCAGTGGAACAAGGGTCTCAGGGGGGCTCTCAAAATCGGATCTGCCAAAGTGCAAGATGTCATGGTCAGAGCTGTGGAGACTGGAGTCATTCCATATTTCCCTCCTCTTGCGATCCTTGTCTGATACCCTTCCTTCGCCATCACATCTGCACAAATGGGGGCTGAAAACATACACTGCAAGCTCTGGTGTCAAAAGGGGACACTGGCACACAGTCTGTCTGGGTGTAAAGCATCTCTAACTCAAGGACAGAATAGGTGTTGCCATAATAAGGTGCATCTGTCACTTGCTTATACACTAGAGTGGGAACGATGCAAGAAGAGGCCATTCAGCACAGATTTAAGAAAGGCCATCGTCTTCATCAAAGAGGGAACCAGGCCTTTCTCAAACAAAAGACCAAACCCCAGTCTGCTGCAAACTGACAGGTCCTGGGAGATGAGGGCTGACGTGGGAAGGAGATTGCAGTTCCCACAGGTGGTGCACACAACCCCCCGCCCGCACGTTGTATTGTAGTCAACCGAAGACTGGAAAATAATTTTGGTTGAGCTGCAATAGGAGGAGGGGTGTGAAGATGCCCATGAGAGAAAGCCCTTGAAGTACCAGCTCTTAGGTCAGGAGTGCAAGGGATGACAAGCATGGTTGTTCCCTGTAGAGATTGGCTATAGAGGATTCCCAGCAAAATCAACAAGGCAGTTGCTGTCAACTCTGGGCCTGGACGAAAAATCGAGCAAGAAACAAGCAGCTTGTAGGATGAGGAGGAGACAGAACGACTGTCTTGCTGGATATGGAGTAGGTGACAGAAGGGGAGCTGGAAGCCAGGAGCAGGTGGGCAGTGATTTGGTCACCGCTGCTGGCCCACCAACTGGAGAGTGTCATGGTTAACGGTTGAAACACTTACTGAATGTTGGGTACCACCTGATGACATCTGTGTCTGGCTGAAGACTACAGTTACTTCATAAGGTAACTGGAGAATGCACCCCAACAGATCTGTGTCACAGACAGAAGTAGAAATTCTAAAGGTGCTCCTAAATAATTGTTTTTAACTTTGTCAGATGATGAAAAATACAAATGTTGCTTGAGTGCTTTTCCACCTTGACACATTTTATTGACAGAAAAGTGCAGTAAGTAATCAGACACACACAACTGTTGTGTACTGATATTAAAGAAATATATATCATATTGCAAACTCTCACAATTTAATTTCATTCAAATGTTTAACATTTTAATTTCAGTGAAATCAGATGCAGACACCCTACTCACAGTGTGATCCAAAAGTCTGAAACTATTTTCAGGTGGTAATGTATGATCTCCTCTATACATATTCACAAATAAGTGTTTAAAACCATACATTTGCAAGCTTTCCTCTATAGGGCCCGTATCACATTCTCAGATATTTCTATAGCATTTCAAAGTAAGCACCCCTGAAATAACTGTTTTCATGTCATTTCTGCTTTCACAAACAGTTCACAGCGTCAAGAAACAGAAGATGAACAAGGCAATTTTTTTCCACATTAGTCCTCAATGTTTCCTGGATCTTTATCGGTAAACCTGTAAAATGAGTATAGTATATTTTGATGCCTGGGTAATAGTAAAGATGTCCCACCCTAAAAGCAGACGTGCTGCCCTCTATCAGTAGAGGCATGCCCCGCCCCGCCTATCAGCATCTCCAGGCAGCGTAGAGTAGCTGGGAGTCTGGAGGAGCAGGAGCAGGCAGCACAGAGTTCAGCGGCTCCCGCGTTCGTCCGACACTTAGCTAGAGCTGCTCCCCAGGCAGTGGAGGTGATGATGGCGGCGGCTGTAGAGAGAGGAGGCGTCCGGGCCGCTTTCCTGAACCCGAGCAGCGGTGGCGGTGGTGGACCAGCACCGACAACCCTCCCGACCGGAGCGTTAGCCGGGGCTGTGGTCCTGGGCTCGGGCTCCGGCAGCATGCCTGTACCCATGAACCTCTTTGCGACCTGGGAGATAGACCGATCATCCCCAAGCTGCGTTCCGAGGTAACGTTAACATTGTTGTGTTAGCGTAAAATACCACAAACCACAATGTTTACAAATCACCACATCGTTTAATAAATATTAGGCTAACGTTGTACAAACAACGCCCTCGGTGACTGTAACGGTAGGCACGAGAGACGAGCTGCAACACATTTCCAAAACATTGTTGGGTAGGCTAACCAGCATGCTAACTAGCAAGCTGGCTAATGCTAAAGCTACCTAGCAAATAGCACTGGTGTTTTCCTCATGTTTCGTGCTAAAAGCGTTCCACTCATTTCGTATTTTTCTAAGTAAAGATGTAGTTGGCTAAAATGCCAAACGATAAATTGCTACATATACACCAATAACTTAGACGTGGTCGCAAAGTGTGTAATTTTTTTGTTGTCAGTTGGTGTGTTGAATTTTATTTCGACCGTTATGACAACTAGCTTACAAAAGTTCAGACAACTAGTTTATCAGTTAGTCCTCTGCTTTGTGGTTACATCGTTTAAAGCTTTGCCCATATCATATTTTCTTGTGTCGAGCAGGCCTATGCTTGAACCGATTTACGGAATGCATGCCACCTAATAGCAACATAACTATCTATAAATACAGTGGGCATGGATGCCGTTCGTCTCACAAGTAACATGCATCCTTTTCATCCTTTAACAGCACTGTGTGTCATGAGCTGTCTGGTCACATACAGCCGTAACACCACCACTCATAGTGTTGACACAACAGGAGGGAGTAAACGATTTTCATTGTCACTTTTGTTGTATGCAGATATACTTGCAGCCATCCGCATTGTATTGATGTTGTTCTGATGACACCATTGAATATCGAGTACAGCAGTAATATTCAGTAATACTCTGCATTAGTATTCATCGTCAGTGAGCAGGCATTGCTGCCACCTGACCAGAAACCTCTTGGGATCTGTGGGCACATTAATCAGTGCTGACCTAGATCTGTTCCACTCATTGGGAGAGAAGTGGGCTTGCAAGGGGAGGGTTTCCTCTACAGTCGATATGCGTGTGTGTGTTTGCCTGCTGCCTCTTTAGTGTCTGCATAAGGATGCAAGTGTGAATGGAGTCATAGCATGCGAAAAACATGGATAATTTACAATGATAGCAATCTTTCAAATCCTTGTTTGAATTTTTTTTTTTGTCCGTTGTAACTGAGCTCATTTGAAGCTAACTACACTGAGAATGGTTTGCTACCTTATTTTATTGAAGTCCCATTTGAGAAAATATGATTCCATTATTTTTTTTATTTTGGCTCTTGAAAGGACAGTTAGATTTTGCTGCCTTTATTTCACATTTGCCACAGTAAAAACAATAAAATCATTGATATTTAGCTGTGATGTAATGTCTTTTCTTTAGTCACAACTAGATAAAACTGATGTACTGTACAAGCAACTACAAGTGAGGCGATCTAAGATAAGACTTTGAGTGCTTCTATAGCTGTGTCCATTAAGTTTTAAGGCTATTGGCTAGTAGAAAAAGCAGGGGACATGTCAGTGCATATATAGAGTGTACCACACACGGCACATTGATTTTCCACATCTCTGCCTCTACACTATCTGCTTCCTCTCTATAGAGGATGACATACAGGGTGCGGTATCAAAGATGAATAAGGGTGAGGATGAAATGGATAATTAATGAGGTATAGAGTAAATGCTTACCAGTCATTGTTCAGCAGACTGCAGTAGCTGCTCGACACGAGTCTTGTTGTTGATATCTGACTGGGATAATTTGTTAGATCTGATATGTAATGGAGTAGAAGTTATCTTAGATAATGATATACCACACAGTTGTTTATTTAGGCTAAAGAGTCTTGTTGAAAAATTTTTGTTGGACGTGATGGCTTGGAGTTAACATTGCTCACAGCGTTTTTCACAGTAATATGCCAAGCCTATTTCTGCCTTATGTGTTTTTACACCACTTATCCTCGACTGGTGTGAAAGGTCTTGCATGGACCCCACCCCAAGCCTGTTTTGGGGATTCTGCCTTGGCATTCTTTCAGGGGCTGGGCTGTTTTGTGTGCAGCTGTTTGCTCCTCCACTAGCCTGTAGCAAATGTGGGTGTCCAGCTAAGTGGCATGGTTTCAAATGAGGCCATGGGGCTGCCAGGAATTGATGGTTTTTATTGTGGTACTCCAAAACATCACACACAGCTGTTGTTTGTTAATAATTGCAAGATACTGTATTTTACCAAATTGATCCTTCAAAGCCTTGCAGCCCTGCTGAAGGCCATTCTGAGGGGAAAATATTTTATTCACAACGGAAAATATGTTGTCAGCTCTCGTAGCCCCCTCAGCATGGGATTGTGGTTCCTGACAGTTTTTCTGTTGACACACCTATGGCATTGGGCCAGTAATGGACTTATTTCTCTGCCTTTTTTCTTTTGTACTTCTTGACTAGTACAGAGCTCAAACTAGATTTATGTAAATATTTGTTATATCTGTTATTTGTACAAGGAGCTGTTTACTCTTGCACTTATTATCAATTGTTTGTTTCACCTGAATGCAGCCATTAGCTATTGCATACAGTTTTATTGCTGAGTGATACAATATTTGACTGGTTCTACCTGCCAGATAAGTGTTGGGGCAGCTCTATCCTTAACAGGCCTGTTGGAACAGTTGTAGAAGCATTGTCAAATGTTTCTAATACCATTTGGTATTGGTGTTGCAGCTTATTTCTTATAAGCTGAGCCCCCCCCCCCCTGTATTCAAAAGTAACACAAAACCCCTGGAGGGGGTGCTGGGAGCAGAGAGACTCTACCCTACTTTTTCTCTATTTTTGCCCTCAACAAATAGCTGACCAGTGCTTTGATATTGTTGCTGAGTAACCAGAGTAGCTAAGGAGAGCACAGGAGAACAATTGAAACGTTCTTTAATGTTACTTACAGGATTAATTAACATTTTTTTTCTAAAAGATAAGACTTGTATGCACTGTGTGTTGGGTGCATGTAAACTGGACGTCAAACATTGATGGGGTTAGGTTTCTGAAAAAAGGCGGAGAGAGAGACACTTTACCTAGATGTGGTACAATAAGTTAAGAACTTTTTTTTTTGTTGAAAATGAATATATCCGTAGGTTTTATCCATGCTTAATGCAGTGGTGATGATCTAGATGGTGGAAATGGTTTGGTGGCATATTTAAACTTCTGTAGACTTGCTCTTACTTCGAAACACAATAGTGTGAAATATAAGACTAGCTTGATCTCTTACACACATATTTAGGTACGATGGCTTTACTCTCACGAAAGCTGTCTCTTTTGTCAACAGACCAAAAATGGTGAGCGCTAATGACTTTGCATTATCTATGAGGGGTTTAGCGGCATGCTTGGGAATCCAACTGGCCTGCCTAATAACTGTGGCAAGGCAGGCATTTGTTGAGGGAACAATGTGGTATTTGCAGGAATGATACAAATGCAGAGGTCAGGATGGTGCTATGTTTATTTACTAACTATAAAGAATGTGTAGCAACATGAACAGGGTTGGCTTCTTACCAAGTTCAAAGGTCTTTTACAAATTGGAGTCAAAAGTTGTGACATTTACCCTCATCACTAACATGATGCGAGCAACCAAGTAATTTGGTCATGTTGGCCATACAAGCTCGCCAGGCTTCATTGTTTCCAGAATGATAGGGAAGTTGTTATGGTAGACATCTGTGAGCAATTTACAGGCTTTCCAAATAAACATTACAGTCTTATTTGGGTCACTGAATGAAAAATATTTTCAAGATCTGGAGATTTTTCATCCATGGCATTTTTAGTCCATGATATTTTTATTCTGAGTATATATATCTGATTTAAAAGTTTCATTATATAGATTGAAAGACGTGAAGTTATCTTACAGGTGTGCCCATAAGCTATAAAACAACATCCTTTCCTCATTTCCTCTGATGTTTATCTCAGCTGACCAGAGCATCCTTCTTTCTGGCTGTTTGATTCATGTGAGTCCCAAGATGACCTTATTCTCTTGTGAGTGACAGAGCCATATCTCAATAGTAATTGAGTGAACTTTGCAGGCTTTGGTCAGATGTTTGTTTCTTCTGCTCCAATTCTGTACAGTGTATCAAACTGATGTGTGCTGTGTATGTCAGCAAATGAAAATGATAAACAAAAACAAACTCAAGCCTGGACTGCAGTAAATATTATTGTGTCATTTTTGTTTTAGGTCAGTGGAGATGAAGCCGTCAGCTACAAGTCTGTACATATCCCCTATACTGTGATGTATACAGACAGTTATTATATCCTGAAGTTTGAATTGTTAGTGTGCAATCTATAGTGACATCCCTGGCCTTAATCTCTCAGATTTAATGTCTAATTCTCTGTATGTTCATTTCTAAACCATAGATGTAAACACTAAATTGGAATAGGAGGTCTGTCTCTCACATAATATGAGCTTACTATAGCCTTTCACCTCCTCAATAACCCCTCCATCTCAAGGCTTGGATATTGTTTCTCCTAGCAGGGGAGCTGCAGTAATCTGATTTCATAACAGGAAAAGAAGAGCTAGTAATCTGATGCTACACACAGACACTGTCTGCTTAATCCTCTGCTTCCTTTTGGAATCATAAACAAAGTCCCATCAGCTATCTCGAGTGCATAGCACTCTACATCAGCCTGTGTCATGTTTGCAGTCTTCGTACAGCTACACCAACATGACTGACAACTGATGTAGTGTGTACAGGTATAGAAATGTCAGTGTTACTGTGATGTTAAAGTCAAACAGCTGCTTAGTCTCTAAGATCTTGTCACATTTTAATTATACTCTTACTCTTGATATTATCTGATGACTTTTCTTCAAAGTTGAATTGCAAATTTTGGGGAAAATAATATACGTATTGTTCCATATTTGGCACATATTAAGTGAAGGAATAATCAGCTGTTGCTCTTATGATGGAAAAGTATCCCTATAGTTACGTGACATAATATTCATGTGTAATTGTCATGCTAGAGTTGTAGCATTTGACTTAAAGGGTTGGTACTGGAGAGGTAGCTCAACCATGGATAAAGGAAAGTGCAGATAATTTCACTTAAAGGGATAATATCTCATTGATAGGCAGCTGTATTTCTAAAGCAGCTAAAAGCTGAAAGCAATAATATTGGTAATTGAATTTTGTTCTGTGCAATTGCATTTGTTCTTTAATGGAGCTAATATAGAGTAATAAAACAAATTTTGGGGATATTTTGTACTTTTTGTAGGTCCTTTAAAGATATTTCAGATTTTGGGAAAATTTATTAATAACTGATGTTGCCCCACCATGCTGTTCACACACTTTTCTAACAGTAGACCAATCAGCACCCTCACTCCCCGCTTTTTCATGCTCACTCCCACTGCCTGAAATGTGTCAAAATTCTCATGGTTTCCTTCCCTGCCTTCCTGGAGGAGGAGGAATTTCCTTGGGAAACGTTTCACATTCCTGGCAGCTAGAGAGCTGCTGGTGCAGCCGAGGCCAGGCCTCTTCACTCTGCCCTCCGCCCCCTTCTGTATTCTGCTGTTGACCAACAACCTGGGATGGGTAGGGGGAGCAGGATTGGAGCTGTAGATTGCCCACATTTTGCTCAACTTAGTGCTACACAGTGAACGGTGACGCGCTGAATGCTCATGTTGAATTCCCCACAAAAAGAGGAAAGGTTTGCTTTCCCCTGCTTGGACCTCAGAATGGGAGAAAGGCCAGATTCTTCTGTGGGTGGATACAGGGGTCTCAGCTAGTGACGAGATCCAACTTCCTGAGCCAGCAAGTGAGGCGAGGAAACTGTCCACTGACACAGGGAGGATCCTGTCAAAATAGGCACATTTGGGACAATGTTTCTCAACTCATTTTCACTCTAGTGCTTGCTCTACTTATTTCCCACCTCTCCCATTCAGGCATTTCCTGAGCTGTATGTGCCAGCAGCAATACACAGACCATTATTTCAGACACAAAACACTATGGCACGGATGAATGAGAGCACATGACGGACCATTTGAAAACATGAAGCATTGTCATAATGGCAGTCAGAGATGCTGTGCTACATTCTAGCAGAGTGTGGTCTTGTAAACAAGCACAGGTAGTGGTGGGTGTGTTGGAGAAAATTAACATTGCAGTCAGCATTATCTATTATCAGTGAACTCAGATTTACTAAATTATTGAAAATTAAATGATAAAAATCAGTCAAATGATTTTTTAATGGTAAAATTTCATAATTACTTCTGGCTCCACTCAGAGATCATTTGATCATTTAATCTCATTGCTGTTCTCATTAACTCGGTGGAAATGTTGCCCTTGTCATTGTCTTGCCCAAGAAAAGAATCATCACTTTGCCTTTGCTGTCTAGTTGAGGACATAACAGTCCCTAGAGTGACAGCTCTCAAATAGCATTGAGCTGGATGCCCTGCCCACATGTCTAATCACAGATTAAGGAGTCTGAACTGTCTGGAGCCCTCTTGCTCTCCATGTGCCTTTGTTCAATTAGCCCACACTACAAATGTGCCACTCTTCTCGTCTTCTGTGCAAAAGCTCCAAGGCTTTTGCTGTCCACCTCTGCAGCAGCTGCTTTAACACCATATATTTTAAAGGGTGTTTGTTATTTTGCAGGATACCATTTGCTTTGTCTTTCATCTGTCCTAATGAGCGTGACCTTTCAGTTTTAATTCAGCTTGGCATCACTGATCTTAGAATTAATAATGGAGAAAGACATGGTGTGTATACAGGAAATCTGGAAAAGCTGGAGCTCTGATACATTCAGCACATTTGTCATTTTGACATATTATGCTAGGGAAAATGGACTTGGGGGGAGTAGCCATAAAGCACTTTTGGGCTGCCATTGTTCATTTCATGTGCAAAAACAGTATAATTACATGCACCAGTCATTTTATCAGCACTGGTGGATATTTCAGAAATAAACTTTTAAGTATCCCTCGCCCCTGGGAAGTTTGAGCATTTTCTTCAGGAAATAAAGTAGTTGCTTATGGTGACCCTTGTATATTCATCAGTTGCACATTTCCCAGTTCATAATGGCCCTTTATTTTTCTTTCTGGAAGTGTCTACATTGCAGAAAATAGTTTTTAGTCAGAGCACAGTTATGGAAGGCCTCTTTGAAAACCACAGTTCAGTTAGTATCATTAGCATTGACAACACACAACCATGCTCCATATTTCTCCCTAAAGCAGTATTTGCTAATCTCGATTCACCATACCCTGTATTGTGTGCGCAGTTACTGCTTTACCATAGAAATAAATAAAGATGTTCAAGCGTCGGTAAAAACATTAAAGAAACAAGTTCGCTGTTTACAGAAAAATTAAGTAAGCTGAGAGTATCAGTCAAAACAGAAATGATCGTGGTAGTCGCAATAGTTAAATCAGAGGCACCATATGTCTGTATGAAATATTTATTGTAAAACGTATTATTATTTATAAAATAGTTTCTTTTGATGAAATGTCAGCACTACAAATAAATCAACACCTAACAAGTTGAATAGGATAAGGTATAATCTCTGCTGGCTCATACATTTTCTAATAACTCAACACAGACTCCAACACAAACTCCACGTTAGTCAAACTATAGTCTTGCATATCCACATGTACTGGAGATTCAAATATAGTCTAAAATATGGTTTATAGTCAAGTTTGGTGTGGGAACATTTCAAGCTAAAAAATAACAAAGCTCATGCAAACATCGCAATGCTGTGTATAAGCGCCGTATCTTTGGCTTGTTATTGGTGGAGAGGTTTGGCTCAGAGCCTCGGGCTCTGCTGCCATTAGGAGCGCTGCATATCTTTTCTGTTCCGTTTAATAGTTAAACAATTAAACTTTAACTGCCTTGTTTAAGAGGATAGTCGTTGGATTATAATTTCTTATTGGAATAAAGATTTCATTGAGGAAAAAGATGCTTTCTTTAGTATTTTCTGCCATAGGCATTTTTTAATACAAAAAATTAATAATGAATTGATAATTTTCCTGATGATTGAATAATGAAATTTGCCAATCCCTAGTCTGAATGTTACATATGGTACCTTTTAAGATTAGTCACTTTAAATAATTTTTTGAAAAGACCTAATTCGGCTCCTCAAGTCATAAATATTTGACTGTGACATAGTTTTCTACGACATAATTTATTCATACTGTTTAACAATTCCAAATACTTCCTCGTAAGAACTGAAGGTTATTCTTGCTCAGTATTGAGAAAAGTAATCATTATGTGTCATTATTCACCCACCTCTGGCAGCAAAGTAACTGTTCTGCAACTTTTAAACTGACAGGATAATGTTTTCATTTTAAGTGTGCCTGGACTTTATAACCCCATAAACTAGAAGAACTCTCAGAGAGCACAGACCTCTGCCAAGGCTGGTGTCAAACAACATACACCAGACTTCAGAGAAAAAAAATTCAAATTCATAGTAAATGAACTGCATCTGCACCCTAAAGTTTTCCCCTGGCTCATGCCCCATCCCTTGACCAAATTCAATGCGAATCGGTCCAGTACTTGGACTGATGGTACTACTGAAAAATAAACAGACACAGGTGAAAACATAACCTCCTTGGCAGAGGTAGTAAATTGTTGTCACATTTAAACACTTTCTTTTACATTTTTGTACTTTTTTTCCATGTCTGATTTCTGTCAGGAATTTTGAACTTTCCTGGACAGTAGGTTACACCTAGAGATTGTTTTAAACGAGGCTTTGCTCTTGGGCTTTTGATCCTACCAGTAGACTGTAGGCAAAAGAACATTCCTGCCAGGCAGACCACGCACCTTAATAGGATTTTGAAGCTCAGTCATAACCTTGTCAAAGGATGTGACACTCATAGGATTTACCTGTATCTGTAGGAATGTTTGCTGTCGACTCATTGTGAACTCACTGGGTGCAGTAAGCATGAACT
Source organism: Seriola dumerili (assembly GCF_002260705.1). Classification (NCBI taxonomy): domain Eukaryota; kingdom Metazoa; phylum Chordata; class Actinopteri; order Carangiformes; family Carangidae; genus Seriola; species Seriola dumerili. The sequence goes on from NW_019174328.1 coordinate 6,424,414, forward strand.
TGAAGATGGCTTACATTTATTAAGAGGCTATGCGGTAGGTTCCAGTAGTTAAACCAATAATTTCATCATTTTCTGAATGCTAGAGAGATATGATCTGTCATGTTATCTCTGTTGTGATGAGCTGTAGTTGATTGGGTCAAGGTGTCTTTAGCTCTGACTATACCTTTAAACATGCCATGCCTGGTCTGATCTTGTCTTCTGTGGCCATTACAAACATGGACCTGCTGACCTCATCAGTTTGTAGTCAGGGCTGAACAAAGGAGCTGTTTAGTACGGCGAAAACAGCAACAAAGGATGACAGCTCTGTACTGAGTCCCTGAATATTTAATTGGTATTAAACAGGCTGAAGAGTTGAGAATGAAGCTGAAGTAGTCCGATGAACCTTGGTGGGAGCTCGTGCATCTGGAAGCATTTGTTTAAAAGGGAAAGACCATGTTGAACGATGAATACAGTGCTCTGTGATTTTTGATTCACAAATCTTGTCATCGGGTTGAGTCATCATGTTTGTCTGAAGTTTAAGATGACTTTGTCTGTAAATTTGGCTTAGTGCCAGTAGGGCTGGGAGAGTCTTTTTCACAGCGTGTGCTGGATTTGATGATAAAATAAGGGGACAGGTTTACCCCATTCTTGCATTTCCTGTTGTCATTGAACAGCAGGCTTTACATTGTTGGGTTTAACTCAAGCAAGGCTTTTCCCCTCTGCCCCGTATTTCTCAATAGGAAAACATACAGAACTTGCTAGCACACCCTTTATTATCAGAGAGAATGCTTTGAAGGATTCTTCCACACACCCACACAACAAGAGCATACTGGTCAAACCTCTGATTCACACTTGGCAGATACAAATTGTTTTTCAAATGTGTGTTTGAGGGAAAACACTGGTTTAAATCACCAAACGAGGTAAAATCTGGCACTGAGCTTTAATGCACCAGCACTGTGTAGTATTACATAAAATGTGCTGGTAATCCCCACAACAGTCAGATTCTACCACAGCTCTGGCGAGCCTCAGGACCACAGAGTTCACAAAGACCATATTACAGAGTATTATGACAGATATGAGTGCACCTATTAAGTCCCCAACTCTCACATTCTCAGAACCAATCGTTTTATCTCCTCCCCAATCTATTTTTCTTTTCGTAACACGTCCCTCAAGGTGGTTTCATACCTGACTGATGACACCTGTCCTGCCTCCCTGTTGCACCAAATTGCTCCATTGCAGCACATGTCTCTACACCAGGTGGCCCGACGAAGCTCAAATCCATCCCCGGAATGACTTAACAACAAACTACATGTTGAAGGAGGGATGTTGTGTGGCTGCATCTAAAATACAATAGCCAGGTGGAATCATTTCTGCCAGTCCTCCACAATTCTCACCAGTATTCAATCAAACCGACCATTTACTCAGAGTCTTATAAAAATAGTTTATTATTTATTTATTTAAAAGTTTAGTGCCTTTACTCCCGCGGGGGTTCACGATAGGGCAGCAACAATTCATTAGTGATTGGATTACATTTTTCAAAAAGAGCTGATCTTATAATAATGAAATGTACTGAACAAACTTATCCACCCTGGATAAGTTTGAGATGTTTTATTAGATGATTGATACTTTTTACTACCATTAAACATCGGGCAATATCGGAATCGACAATTAAAGCAACCTTTCAAGCCCATAGGGGTTTAGTGTTTGTTGCTGAAAAGATTTAATCCATGTCTACATACGGGCTCTATTTAGCTTCATCACTTGACTTTTGGCCATGCTTAAGCTGCCATCTCTTTGCAAAATATTTTGTGTTTTTTGATTAATAAGTGTGTACCATCTGTTGTTTTGCATTATGAGAATTAATGTCTGATGTGAAATGTTCATTGTTACAACTATAGAAGATTAAAGGATATATTTGTAATTTCAGCTCCAGTGCTAACCTCTGACATTCAGCAATGTGTTGACATCAAACAGTCAAAATAGACACGACTTGGCCCCCCCTCAAGCCCTGACTGTGGCTTTGTAAACCTCTTTGGCACATCAGAAGCAGGTTACTAAGAAGGTTACTTTCTTATCCAATGGTCTGCCTGACTTTAGTGCTATTGTGACCATTAGGTCCTGTCTCACACATAAACAGCCACAGAACTCAGGCTTTGCCAAATTAATAGCTTGCTCTTGTTTTCTTTGTGTACCCTGGCCACAGCCTTTTCTTCCTTTTTCACTGTGGCCTTGAGAAGATTTCATTCAGGGAATTAAAGCTCAACCAGCATATGGCCATCTGGCACACATAACCAGATATTTGGGGGCTAAAATAGCTTTTGCATGCAAGCCTAAGTGCAGGCTAAGCTCTTATGGCACATCCTACTGTGTGAACTTGTTAAAACTGATCCATTCATTCTTCTGGATTAGTCCTTAGTCACTCATAATGTAGATTAGATTCAAAAATTAATTTAGCTACTTCCAAATTACCTACCATTATTGTCCTTATTACTTCTCTGCCTCCTCTCTAGCTACACTGCTGTGGAAATTCCGTTGCTTTGTCTAAAAACAATGAATTTGAAACCAAAAATTCAAAAGGAAGAATTTATTAAGAACATGAAGGAGGGTGGTGTGGGTATGTATTTAAGAATGTAGGGCTAAAAAAAAGGAATAAAATCGAAAAAATAAATAAATAAAAGGAAACTTCTATTTCTTGCTACTCGCTCCATAAGCTAGTCCTCACCGTGAATAGACCGGCTTCCGTCCTTCCTGTAGGTGAATGAAATATTAAGAAGTAGTAGCTTTTAGGCTAGCGGACCCTTTATTTGGGCTAAATTATGAAACTAGACATGAACAAATAATAGCGTTATGAAAGAACAAAGTGCTATGGCTTTCCTAAGCAAGGGCCTTTACTGCAGAGAGGTTTTTTTTTTGTCTGTCTCCCACATACAAGCCAGTAGCATACACAGATTCCTTAAGAATTTCATACAGAGCATTATGGTGAAGCATGTTTTATTAAAAGAATGTGACCACATTCACAAGCAAGAAGAGAATACAAGAAATAGTACATTGAAAGCACTAAAAGCATGACTTGAAGTCTTTTTTTTCCTCACCCTCAAGCCCCCCCAGCACATACCAAACATAGACAGTCTCTTTTTCATTCAGCCCTCTGTTACATCACTCATCCTCCATCCTCCACTTCCCCCTGCTTTGTGCCTCTGACAATTGATGTGCAGTGATCCGAGGTCATGGAACTGGCAAAACATCAACCAGAATGCTGACCAGGGGGAAAGAATTACAAAAGTGTGGTTTTGTTTAGGCAGCATATCGTTCAATTCAGAGGGTTTGTTGGCCTCTCTGTCAATGGCGTGCATGCTCATTTGTAGTCTGTCAGGACCCATGTCTATACTGGCATGATAAACTTTTTTATGGCCCTATGAATGTTGAGATGTTTCATTTTTATTGAAAGTAGAAATAACTGTGCAAAGTAGAAACAGTAAAACATCTACTGATCCTTCAATCTTTCCAACTGAATGTGAACTTAAGCATTGGTAAAACACTTACATATTGAAAAAAACCCAATGACACACATGTTAGCAGCCATTTCTCAACATTGAGCTTTTTTCATTCTTGTAACCGCCAGCATGCTGTAGCTGCTGCCTCTTTGTAGGCTCTTGTACTTAACAGTGTTTCTATCATAAAGTCATTTGAGATGCCGCTGTCACTGAAGTGGTCCAGGAATAGCATGGAGATAGTAGCCATGTGTGCTCTTACACACCAGGATATCTTAAACAGATGGGATTTGTGTTTGTTGACACTGGTCCAGACAAACACTCTTGAGTGATGTTGTGATATGCATGTAATGTTTGTTTGTCAGCAGCATTACACAAAAATTACTGAACCGATTTGAACCAAACTTGGTGCAGGGATGGGGCATGGATATATTTATGGTGTTGAGATCTACTTTCAGTTTGCACACTTTGGTGCGGAACCAATTAATAATCTGGATCTCACAGTCGTGTAGGATCATTTAGCTGGTTGGTTTGTTTGTTTGTTTGTCAGCAGGATAACTCAAAATTACTGAACCAATTTGCACTAAACTTGGTGGTGGGATGGGGAAGATCCAGATCATTTATTAAGAATCTGAATTTTTTTCTCTGGTGCATGTTGTTTGATATTGGCCAGTCTGTCTCAGTGTCCTCCTAGTTTAGCACAGTAATTTCCTATTCTCTCAAATGAGAAAATGGTCTCTGACTTTTGGGCCCCCTTCTTATGATATGAAGAAAGATCTGTATGTTGATTAGCTCTCTCTGTTCTGGCTTTGTCATGACTTTTTTAAAAACTAGGAATGAACAGAGAGAAAGCTCTGTTGTGTCAGTGTTCTTGCCTTCAACTTAAATGACTTTCCTCAGATGCTTCCACTCACATCCTACTAATAAATGCAGAAATCTCTGTCATCCTTAATTCATATAAATGGGATTGACAATACATTAGGAACACTTTTCATTATACCCATATAATAGCACCACAAATTACAGCCTCCAAATGACCATTAAAATAAATCAACAATTCTCTCAAACAGACTCAATTAAAATCATAATCCTTATGATGGAGGATTTATTGCAGGCCCGTTGTATTATATTGCATAAGTTTTATCTAGATGTACCTAATAAATTATCTGACAAATAGGGTCTGTTATTATCATTATTATTATTATTATCATTATTATAACACAGCACTGATGGGGAAATTAGATGATAATGATTAGATGATTGAGTAAAATATTTAACTATTAATGACATAACAAGCACATTTTGAACGGGCACTGCACTAGTTTTCTCAAATCTGATGCCGAGGCTAAGGGCCTAGGGAGTTAATTTCAGATTTAGGGCTTACATTTTTTAAATACCTTTTGATGTCAGTGTTATATAAACTGTCTGCTGTCACATAAGCAGTCCTTAGACAGACATATCACTTCACCAAAGAGCCAAGCTCAAAGAAGGGAGTGACTGAAGCTTGGTGTCTGGCCAGAAGTTGTCTTTGAGACCTGACTGCAGAGGAACCTGTGTGTGTGTGTGTGTGTGTGTGTGTGTGTGTGTGTGTGTGTGTGTGTGTGTGTGTGTGTGTGTGTGTGTGTGTGTGTGTGTGTGTGTGTGTGTGTGTGCCAGCTCGACTCAGGGGAGGGTGAGGTCAGAGAGGGGCTAAGAAAAAGGATAATCCTTTGTGCAGTGTCTCCGGCTTCCACCTGACTCCCCACCTTTAATCCACCTCCCACAATTGGTTTCATCTGANAGAAAGCCAGCTCGACTCAGGGGAGGGTGAGGTCAGAGAGGGGCTAAGAAAAAGGATAATCCTTTGTGCAGTGTCTCCGGCTTCCACCTGACTCCCCACCTTTAATCCACCTCCCACAATTGGTTTCATCTGATGTTCCAGCATCACTTCAATACAGCAAGGGAGGGAAGGGAGAGACAGGCTCTGTTGAGACATGGCAGTGTGCCTGTCTCATGAGTCAGTTGTAAAACACTGGTGTGTATGATATGTAGGTGAAGTGGAGCAGTTACACACATGTCATACATTCGTTTTAGCAGTTGATCTAAAAAGCTTTATGTTTTAGTGATGAAGTGTTAAACTTGTACATCGCTGGAAATGTGAAAGCTTCATGTTTACTTAAGACATCTTGTTATTACGGTGGAGAAAATGGATGAAGCAGCCGAGTTAAGATATTGCACCATGCCATATAACCCACAATCACAGGCCTCTTATCGGAAACCAAATATTTGGCCGCAGCTGTTTAAGTGAACTGCCTGATAAGTTGTTTTGTTTGTCCCGCACAGATAAACATGAAAGGGTTCAAGCCTGGCCACTGAAGGACCATCTTTCATAACACAGTGACTTCAACAGTGTCTCTCATTTTCCACCTAATAACATTAAGTAATGATGACTGGTTTAAGGTTTAAACCAACATTCATTACTGCGTGACTTAACTGACGTAACACTGTAAGGTACAGCTTTTTATATCACTGTATCCAAAGTCCTGTTGACTTCATTCTGATGTTGTTGTCAGGGCATCGCTGTTAATTTATTAACCTGTGTGTTTATAGTGCCAGGGTTGTCAGGGTTATGTTGTATACAATGTCTGTGGTTGAGAAGCTGCTCAAGTTGGACAGTTCTACAGAGCCCTTTTTTCTCTGTATATGAGATTGTTTGTCTAAGCCTTTCTCCTCACACTTAACACAAAAAGCCTCGATATTTTTCATTTCCTTATTAATATGGTTATGTCACAGGAAGCATTCTGTGTATAATCTAAAAGAGGGAAATGGCCTTGTAGTCTAATGGCCTCGCTGTACTTTGTAGGCCAAAAAGGTCAGCAGTTAGTGACGGTACAGAGAGTGACTTGTACTAACTAATGGGCTTAAAAGGAGCAGCACTTCTCATTCTGCTGTCAGTGATTCCATATAGACTAAAGCTATTAGCTATAGAGTATTCAGGCACCGACTTGGCACCGACCTTCAGAGCAGTCAATAACTGTTCATTGTGACATGAAATTACACCACTGTCCAATGCTTTAGATGTCCATGCCAGTAATAGAAGATGTCGTCTAAAAAAAGATTAGCACGTTTACTATAATTGGCTTGTGGTAGGGTGGGATTCTGATTCCTGACACAGTTGTAGCCTAAAGTTATTACTGCCCTCTCTGTGTCAAAAGGTTAAACATGAGCTGAGTGAAGCCAGGACAGTTTAAAAACCACAGCTTGTTTCAAAATCTGAACACGAGGCACCACTGGAGCTGACGTAGTTGATAAATTAATCAATTAGTCCAAAGAAATTAATCAGCAACAAACTGATAATAATTAATAGTTTGATTTATTTAATAAAAAATATTAATAGTTTCATGTATCAAGCAAAAATGCTGATGATAATGGTTACAACTTGTCAAATGTGAAGATTTTCTGTTTTTATCTTATTTTTTTTAATCTTATTTGCAGTTTATATCATTATAAACAAAACAAGACATTCGAAGACGTCACCTTGGACTCTGTGAAATTCTTATTGGCATTTGTTTACTATTTTTGTGACAGTTTTTAGACTAAACAATTCATGAATGCAGAAAATATATGATAGATTAATACATAATGAAAGTGTGTGTGTGTGTGTGTGTGTGTGTGTGTGTGTGTGTGTGTGTGTGTGTGTGTGTGTGTGTGTGTGTGTGTGTGTGAGAGTGTGTGAGTGTGTGAGTGAGAATGTGTCATATCCTGAAACGCTTGACGGATGCAGACAATCAGAAAGTAGGATGTGGGATATGAAGTTGATTCTGCACACCCGTGCCAGTTTATTAGGTAAAGCTAAATGAAGTGCAGTTTAATAGAGCAGCCTTGCAATAAATTCTACCCAACGTCAAAATGTTCTGTTTTTATTGAAACTGTTTCAACAAGGTGTTGGTTCAACTTTGCGGTTTTGCTGGCTGTAGTTTGTCTCCCCTCACTGATGTGTCCGTAGTATGATAAAAATCAACAAAGGACTCATAACCAGGATACTAGCATGCATGTGAGGATCAATAACGTCTATAACAATGATTAGCCAATCAGAGTAGCTTGGCAGGCTTTGAGTTGGCTTAACCAGCACAAGCACTGAAACTGAAAGAGGGATTTCCCCCATGGGCTCTTATCAACTGGGAAACAGACAGAAAATGTATCACTTATCTTTGCTTTCCACTGCCTGTTCACAGAAATATTGAACTGGAGACTGTTGTATAGATTCTCCACCCACACGGTCTTCTCTGTGGATTGATAACACTGTTGTGTTTTGGTCCTCTTTGGCATGGTGAAGTGTGCTGTGATCCCACCCCAGGCTCTCTCTGGGAATGTGGGAATGACATGCCAAAATGGAGGATTAATGCATCTTTAGAGGGGCTTCTCTGAGCCCCTATTTTGATCTTGGGTCTTTGCCAATGTCTGTTGAGGGGAGGAGAGACCATTCCACAACAGCCCCCACCCTATCTTCCTATTATCACAAACACACAGTATATTCATGTTCACAATCCTTTCTAAAGCTAGCTGAATTCTTCTTCACTCAGTGTATGCCTCTTCCAGCTATTTTAACACAGCGATTAGTGCTTTGGTGCGACACCTGGCTTGTCACTGCAGTCACTGTTTGGGTGGCAAAGTGAACTGGCACTGGGTAGGAGCACAGGGACAGACTGGCACCAGGCCAGAACAGATGGCCACGAGTTTCACTTACAACACAACACAGTGGCAGGCAGGAGTGGAGATAACACCTCTGTCTAATAATAAAAAATCCCTGGTTCCCTAGGTGACCTCTTCAGCGCCTGCAGCCTTTTTAATTACATGTGAATCCCAGTCTACTGCGAGAGAGAGAAAGAGAGAGAGAGCTGTGACGGGATAGAGATGTTGTTAAACCATCACCCCTGTTTTCTGTGTCTCACTCTCTCTCCCTCCTGACAGAGCTGTAGCTGACTGGTGACTCATCCTCACCATAAGGCAAGCTGAATGCAGGCGCTATCTACAAGGTTTAACATTTAATTACTGCAGCCTGAAATAGATTTGCATTCGTTATTCTAACATACGAGGTAACTTATTTAATCGGGCAGCCGAGTGGACCAGCAATTTACGCTCGAATTCCCCCAGTAAAATGTCAATGAATTATGTTTTCACCTATTTGGGCCAAAGGGAGATTGTGCACGGGAACACCAAGTTCCCGGCCCATTCCCGTTGTTAAAAATTTTATATTGACATCATTAAATATATATTCTGTTGGCTGCTCGGATAAAGCTCCCTTGGGATCTAATGACCTGGCTGGCTTCCTTCCTTTTCCTTTTGCTGTTAATATCGTCAGTAAAAACTATGAACAATAACAATGAATTAACAACATTACCAAATTAATTTTAATTAACAAAAAGAACATCAAATCATAACTTTTGATTTACCAGTAACATTTTTTGGAAACCAAACAATATTCATCTTTGCATTTAGTGTATCTGTGAACTTATGCTGCAGGGCACATTGCTAAGACTGTGCTCTTCCTCTTTCCCTGTCTCCACTGCTGCCTTGAAAATGTGATAAGTGATTCATGTCTAAAACACCTTTGTGTTGTCGTGATCTGCTCCTTTCTTTGTGATTTCTTCATTTCTAAATTTTCAAAAGTTACCTTACAGCCTTTTAAATTTTACTTTAAGAAGTGACACATTTCAGAATACAAAGAACTTAAATATGGTCAACAGTGAAAATACAGCATGCACCATACTACACATGCACAAACCATTTTGTCCTCTTCATGCCCCAAAATATTTATCTGTAAACAGACCACCCCACTGTTGTCGTCCGTTACACTACAATTTCCTTTGTACTTGAATGTGATGAGTCTTTGTGAATCATACTTGCCTAGCTAGGAGTGCCTGAATGAAGTCAGTGAGTGTTGCTGAGTGTCTCTCAAGGAAAGTGGGTGACTATTTGTTTGCTTTGTCTTTCTTCCACCCCTGTGATTCAGGCTCAGGCTGATCACAATTTAATGCAGCAGGACTGCTGGGAAAAGTGGGTCAGGAGGAAGTTTAGTGAACTTGGATTGGGAGTTTTTGACTTTCTGTGGAGTGTCTTTCTGTAGAGGCAGAAGGGGGAAGTTTGTGCAGGTGAAAGGAAGGGGGATTTTTAAAGGTCACTAATCGTATTGTATTGTGGAATTTAGGATTTTTCTAACAACCTCAGTGTTGCATAAAATAGAGCTGACCTGAGAGATGAGACCTGCATGTGTTTTTCTGAGATAGAATCGTCTTTGTACCTCACCCATTCTGGATCCCAGTGACAGCTCTTTGGTATTAAAAGCCAAGTCTAAAATGTAAAAAAAAAAAAACTTTTTTTCATGGTGTATGCAAGTATGTTTCTCACTTGTTTTATTTAATGATGACCAGATGGCAGTAAGTTGCTGCGCTCAACTTTTTAAAATGGAGCAGCATTCTCAAACAGTGCTGACTGAGGACATTTCACTGCATTATGGCTTGTCAAAGCACCTGTGTTTTGTCACCTTCCATGAAGGATTTTCCAATAATGCTGACAGCATGACTCCTTATTTAGTAGCACTTTAGTAGCACTGATATAGGTGCATCATCCATTCACAAGAAGTCACAGATTTTTCTTTGATGACAAAGGACACAAAGCTGAATAGCTGCGGGTTTGATTACTCAATGCTCCTTGATTGCTCACTCACCTTCTGTGCAGTCATCGATGATTCCTTGTTGCCTGTTGTTGATATAATTATCATACCTGCAGTCCAAAAGAAGAATAAAGACACAAATAGAAATAAAATGTGGACAGCAGTGAGTGCTGCTTTGTCGTCAATACCTTTCATTCCCAGGTGCTACAGAATGTCATGAAGGTGTGCTCAAATTGTGTTAGTCATGGCACTAATCTGTTTCTTTTTTTCTCCCCCTCTCTTGTTGTTTCTCTTTCCACAGGCTCTGCAGCCTCACACTGAAAAAGCTGGTTGTCCTCAAAGAACTGGATAAGGAGCTGAATTCCCTGTCTATAGCTGTCAAAATACAGGTGGGTGGGTTAATATCCCATGTGTCATGGGAGTATCAAGTTCAATTGCAATATTTCACAGCAGCATGTCACAGTCTGGGGCTCACTGTTTTTCAGTCCTTTGTTCAGGCAGTACGCTGTTGAACATGATCACAAAGTACAGATGATGATAAGACATGCTGCTAATCCTGTCGATTGATTAAAAATCTCCTTAGCTGCCCAGGAAGCTCCTGTGAGTCACATCCACTCAGGTGCTTTAAATGGCAGACTAGCATTACTACTCTAAGCAGGAGCATTAGCACCTTAAGACGGATTGTGCATCTTACATTGACTGATTGTATATTTCTGTGACTACGGGAAACACAGACTCCCAATATTGAAATATTTAGATAAAGCAACATCTAAATAATTAATAGCAACAACCAGCAGTTGGCTGGATGAATGGAAATGAAGTACAATAAAGTGATTTGTATGTGTCAGTGTGAACAACAGTGCTGCTCACTAAACAGGCTTATATGTTGTTATGTTGTACTCGAATGAACAATGTTTCTGCATTAGAGTTAAAAGAGTAGTGGGATGATCACTGCAAAGATGACTTGAGGTCAGTTGTGTTTCCTGCTTGCCGTCACTGTAGTAACGCATTCCTGCTCAACGGTTATCCTTTATATGGATCTCAGATTATTCCCAGAACACAGAGTAAGCTCTGTGGAAAGGTGGGATTCAGTAATGTTAGCTTTACTGACATACTGTTGGCAAAGAACCAGAGAGGTTGTTTGGACTTGTGAATGTCCTGCACCAATCAGTGTCCTTGTGTGTGTGTGTTTTTTTTTTGTGTTTGTGCTTGTATAAGAGATGGGGAAGGAAAAGGAAAAACAAAATATTGGAGAAAAATAAGGCACAAATACATTTTTGTTGTTTTTTTTAAAAAGCAAAACAGTGGCTGTAAACTGATTTTTCATCACGATATTAAAGTATTGTGTATTTGATATGACACGATATTATATATTATGTAATATTTTTATTTTTAAATTACATCATACTAATGGAAACTGATACCCCTGGCCTTGATCTAAAATAGTGTAGTATATACTACAATATTGTGTGTGTGTGCTGAAACCAAAACGTATAGGTGTTTGTTTATCACGGTAATGACGGTACTGCAAAATCAATCTTGTGGCACCGGTGATGGTGAGAAAACTGGTGTACTGCCCACCCCTAATGTGTAGTGGCAAAGCATTGAAAGCCTGCCTCTGTTCTGCAGACAGGCTTCACAGTTTTAAGACACGCACTCAGCAGTAAGCCTGCTAGTGGTTGTAGAGATGATGGTCCATTGCTTCTGGAACAGCTGATTCTGAGAGAGAACTAAGACCAGTAAGTGCAGCTCAAACACACATATGAACACAGTGCTGTGAGGTGGCCATGTGGAAATAATTCTCCAAGGAAAAAGTCATTCAGAATTTTTCACTGACGTTCAGAAAATCTAATTTGAGCGTTATACTCACCTAGGGGCAAGGAGAGTTCGTAATTTGTATGTGAAAGATTCAGTGCGACATTAATAGAGCAAAAGATTTTCCCATACATCAGAGAGAATCTAGCATCTTGCAGTTGCTTTAATGAGATGCATCCTGGGGTTACTGGTCTCTGCTTTTTTAACGCAGCATTGCTGGAATGTGTAGTGTGGATATGCGTGATTCGTCGACTAAACGATGCTACCTTTGCTAGTGGCCAGCGGAAATAGTTGCTTAAATTCATTTTTAATAGTTTATTAACGAACAATGCCAGTTAATGCCTGTTGCATCTAAGATGTTACACAGGGCGGATAATATCTCATAAAACCAGCACGGTTTGGCAGTGTTTCGATCTAGAAAATGAAAATCAGGTTGTATGTAGGCTGTCTCATATAACCACTCAACCTGAGCAATGTGTAACCACATTCAGCACACGCATGTGGGTGTTAACCTGCAAGGCAAGAAGGCTGTTGCTGCTAGCACTGCTAACCTTAGCCACACTCGGCAAACTCATATGACATTGTTAGCCTGCAGATGGTGTGATCCCATTTGGTCTGAAAAGGTAATGCAGTTATCATGGCAATTTTAACTGTTTTAAGAGTGTTTTCTTTTAGATTAGTTGACCAGCCTAAATTTAAATATTCATTTAATTGACAGGGAAATTAGTCGTTACAAACATCCCTAATGTGTAATATACATAACATACCTTATAATGGGCCCAAGGGACAGAGGAGCCAAAAACTTTCAATCCAGAAAGCCTTTTTTTTTTTTTCTCATGCCTCAGTAATTTACTTTTTTCTGTCCCTCTGTCAATATTGTCCCCCTCATTATGAAATTTAATTGAACTTTTATGCAGTATTGGTTGATTGAATTTAAAAGGAAACAAATTATCCCTCACCCACCCTTACTGTAATCCTGAAGGAGAAAGCAACCAACCAAGTGTGGCTTTATCCATGAGCTACATTGTCTCCAGAGCGTGAAATCTCTCAATTTCTGCTGAGCCGCCCGGAGGACAGCTGAGCAAAGCTCTGTTCACCACAGCTCCGGAACTGGAGCATTAAATGCAATTTCCAGCAGGTTTGGTTAGGGAGAACACAGACGCGCTGAGGGGATAAAGAGGCAGTTGGAGGAGATGATAGAGGAATAAGAGGGTTTTGTTTTCAGACAGTGAATTACAAAGCTTCATTACCGCATGTCATTGTTTCCCTGTTCTGCATACAGTGAGCATCTCTTTTCTCTCTCTGGGTCTCGTCAGGTTAGATGGCCTACATACACACACAACCCCAGTAATGGCTAACCATTTGGATGGTCTCCCAAAGCTGCAGCAGTAGGGATGATGAGATTGCAGTTTAGTCTGCAGGAGGCTCTGTTCCCCGGGAGATAGTCTTCTGTCTCTCACCCTGGAGACCGCTGGGTCACTTCAAGTAGCTTAGGCCTCCTCACAAAAGCCCTTGCTTCATTCTGCACATTGGGTTACAGTGTGGTATGCTACTGCACGTGTACTACATGATTATGCATTTTTTGTCCTGTCTTTTCTGAATGCAGTTGCTTGAGGTTGTAGCCAGACATTGATGTCAGCTGGATTATGATAGGAAAGGCGTGCAAGCCGCATTTCAGCTCAAGCCACTGTCCAAAGCACTTCCATTTGCAGTACACTCAGATATGATCCAATTGTGTGTGTATGTGTGTGTTGAGTGAAAGCAGAAGCCGCGGAACGCCTTTAAAACCTCTTTAACACAACTCCACGTTGAGCTCTTGTTCCGTCCCTGGATCACTTCCTGTCTTCGCTGCAAACAGGGGAGCCAATTTAGAGAATTTAACATGTTTAAAAAAAGTAACTTTAAGAAGAAGTGTAAAGTTGAACTTGTTTTCCCACAGGCTTGTGGAGCGTGGTAGAGGGTCTGTAACATTCCCCATCTGGCCCCAGAAAGACAGTAGAGAAGCTTGTAGCAGGGGAGAGAGGGTGGGAGAAAGGGGGGGCCAAAGGACATTCAGTACAAGCTTTCCTTGCCAAGGCTCTGTATTGTTAATGCATGTCAGGCAGTTTGAGAGTGCTAGTCTTTTGTGCCTTGATTCATTGTACCAGCCACTGAGCATGAGAAAAAAGCACATACAAGGCCCCTTTGTGGACCTCAAGTTAATGGCAAGGTCAGACTCAGAGAGAGTTTTATCCTAATTTTTTCTTTATATACAAACTTATTGCTGCAGCTACCTTCAAGGTTCTGTCGTCGTGTCTGGAGACTAAACAGCTTATTACAATTGAATGCTTTGTAGATTCAGAAAAGCTAGATATTTTTTACTCCCATGTTTCATTTAGATCTTCAAAGCTTTGTTTCATGAATTGTTCATGCAAAGTTCTATTTCATTAATTTAAACGTTTAACATTGCAGTAAATGTTGTTTTAAAACTTTTCTGTCCTTTTTGAGGGAGGCGAGAGCACACTGTTGCATGATCTCTGAGCATTGCATGCTTGTATTTTTAAGTTTGTAGTCTAAGACTTGAAAGTTTTCAGTCTAAAAAATGTGGTATTGTATAAGAAATGGGAAAATACATATAAATGTGTATTTTTAAAAAGCTTCATAAATGGTTATTGCATTAAAACAGGATTGTTGCTCACATTGCCAAGAGCTAGTGCACTTTATTTTCTGCTGTTTACCCAGTACCATTGGGACAGGAAAAGAGGTAGCAGAAGTGGAGGTTTTACCTTGAGACATCAGATGCAACACCACTTGACTTCTCTGTAAACAGTATTAGAGTTACTGTGTTATGGTGATAAAGTAGTGGAAGTGCTACCTTTTCCACTTGTTTGCCAGTGATAAAATTGGAAGTTGGGAGAATATCTTAACACCCATTTAGTCATCTATGATCTTTGATTTTCACTGGAGAAGAAAACTGATTTGAGCAGTGTCAGTTCTGTTTTGCGAGACACACCAAGCTATATGCAATCTGCTTGGTTGACTGGAGGGTGTTGATTATTTGAAGCGTGGGTATGTACTCTATGTCATTTCTGTTGGCTGTGAGACCCATGTAATCCTCTTGCCTTCTGTGGCTCCCAAGGTGAGAGCCTTTGGACATTTGCTGGCCTTGTTTTTCTGACTCTGTCTTTCTGTGGATTTTCCTTGACTTGCCCGCTATGTCATCTGTCTGCTCTGAGGTGTCCGCTGTGATTAGATCAAAAAAGGCTATATCTGGAAAAACTGTCAATGGAGTAAAAATACTGAAAATGAACTGCAATTTCAAATGATGGTATGACACATGCATTTAGATCTGATTGTGTACAATAAGTTATTTTAAATCATTCATGTATGTGAGGTATCGCTGCAAATAAAGCTAAGCCCCTCCGGTATCTTGTGATGATTCCTCAGCACACACCCAACCATTTCATTTGGTATCTGTTACATGATTCAGCAGCTCTGATGACATTAGGATCCAATGTCGTACCCACTGCACCGGACCATTAAAGAGTTTCTCCCCAGGGTATTAAGCCAGATACAGGATATCCTTACTGCTCCACACTGCTCACAAAGTCTTACTTGGTTCTGTTGGTTTAGCAGACACCTGAACTAAGCTTTGAGGACGTATGAAATTTTTGCAACCGTTGATGAGTTGCCAAATATATTACACAACAGATGTCTGTCTTCAGCATGCACAGCTTGACATAGAATGGTGAACCCAAGACTTGACAAGCTGTTTCTGTTTTCACGTTCACACTTTTAAGTCCCTGGTTCCAAGATTGTAAGCGGTAGAAAAAGAAGCTTGGTAGAAGAATTAAACTATAACTTGAGAAGGAACACGACAGACTTTAATCCAAGGCAAGAAAGAGACACATGCTAAGGGCTGAGACACATCCTCTGAGGATACACTGTGTGGTGGTGTCCTCGCATTTGGAAGAGACTGCCACAACCCATGACATTTAAATCCCTGTGCTGTTTGGCAACAACAACTTTGTGGCAGCTTCCAGAATTAGCTTAGCTGATGAATCTTTCTCAACCAGAATAGCAAGCATTAGGTAATAAAGCTAAATTTACTTTCGAGTTGCAGCTTGAAAAAAATGGCAAGTTCATAAACTCTATATCCTGATGGTATATATTTAAGATGGTGTCAGTGGGAAAGTCAGACTTTTGGACCTGATTGTGTGTGTGGGTGTGTGTGGGTGTTTGCCTGTATTTATATATTTTTTATTTAAAAAGCAAGCGCTATGTTAACTGATATCCATTCACCCATCTAAGTCAGCAGAGTGGCATCCTGTTTTATTTCATGTGTTGTGGGAAAAGGCACTTGATTTATCTTGGTGAAGTCCTCAGTCGACAATGCAGACACCTGACCTGAAGTTTTTCTGAGTTGTGTTTACAAGCAGTGGCGGGAACCTTTCCCTGACCGCTAACATGCTTTGCTATGTCACATGAAGAAGTATCAGCTTTCCTCCTTAAGCCCTGAAGGAGATACCATCACTGAAACTCTTCACTTACATCAAAATTATACATCCTTAAACATGACGTTGCACCAGTTACGATGAAATTCCCTCTCAGACAGCACACGGCCGAACAAAGTCACAGACCTGACTGTGCTCATTCCACGCTTATTGACTGAACAAATTTAGGTTGTAATCAAAAACAGCTCTGGTGTTTGACATTTTCTGCTATTAAACAGGAATTCCAATATGTTGAAAATGGATAATAAAAGACTTTTTATACATTTATGCTTTTTTAAGGTTTAGGTCCCTCCTGGACCTAACATGATTAAGAACCCTAACCAGTTGTTTTTATAATGCTGCTGAGACTAGCAGTAGCTTAGAGCTTAAAAGTAAAGCAGGCCTGTGATTAAGTCGTTACTGGGTTGAATTTTTTATACCGTTTAGAAAAATGTAAGTAGGGAAAATTCAACACCAGCTCTTAAGATGTTCCTGAGCAAGTCCATTTGACCTCAATTTCAGTGTTTGTAGTAGCACTGTTCTTCCCGAAAGCAGTGAAGGAGTAGAGGATTGTTTGTTCTGGGCTGCCACAAGGTGTGAATCTGCATAAATGTGTCAATGTGAAGCAAACTGGCAATAAAATAGGGCTTGCCTGCTAGGCAACTGTTGTCTGGATAGATGTGAGCTTAAGAAACAACATAAGATGTGGGATTTTTGATGATTGTTTCTATTCCAAATTGAGCATATTGAATCGAAATGAGTCGTGAAAGCTAAATGATTTTTATGTATTTGTCAGTGACCTTCCTCCTTCCACTTATGTTCTAGGAGATAGAAAACATTTTACTAATTCCATATGAAAAGCACTGGTCACTGGTTGATCTTTTCCCATTGGCTGTTGCTCTTTCAACATGATTAGGGGTGAACATTTTCTACTGTGTCACCAGTGGATCAGTTTACAGTTTTCATTTTTAAACACCTTTAGCGACTTTTTTTTTCTTTTTAAAGCACCTAGCAACAAACCTAGCAACTTTTTGGACCTTGACTACTTTCTGTAGTGGAGTCGCCAGCAATGTCCCAAAAGCAAGAGGCACACCTCTCTTTGCATCTACTCTGTTGTGAGTGGCAGAGAGGTGGACATTAGTTTGTTACCCAGACGGAGGCTGTGTTTGGTGATTTTGTCAGAGGATGTCCCAGTTATAAAATCAGGAATTTAGCAGCAGCAGAGCAGCAGCTTAGAAGTGAGTATTGGTTAACATGTAGTCTAATGGGCTGCGTTTCAGTCACTATTTCATAAGTGTTCTGCTGCCTGACAACAGGAACATAAAAACATGTAAATGAGAACAGCTTTATTGGGAATTTGACTGTATTAAAATAATAATCAATAGGTAAGTTATCCTTGTCATATCCAATATTTGATAGTCATCCTGTTTACATTATGCAGTAATTCAATCTGCTGCTGTTATTTCTGCACTCAGTTCTGCCGTGTACATACATTATGCGTGTCTATTTAAGGCATCTGTATTGTCCTTTTTTTTCCCAAATCTTTTTCTCACATTGAACCTTTTTCATATTTTTTTCTGTGTACATATATGTAGATAAATAAACAACCGTGTATTGTGAAGTTGTCATCACTATTTTTATGTGTGTACACATGGAGTTCTTAAGCTATAAACTAGCCTGCTTCAACCACTCATGTCAGTGTCTCGGTGTCAACATATTACCATTTAAATAAATATTTTCTGATGATTTGGTCGATCGGCTGCTCGATTGGGACAACAGCGACTCCTGCGGGTTCAGAGATGTGATCCTGAATTTGAGACTTTTGTCATAGGAGTTGTACATCCCAGCAGGGGACACTTCATATTTAGATTTTGTATAAGACAGATGTGGAGATGCCCTTCTTATAAAGTAGCCGGTCAAAACTCTTTTTATATGACATGGTTGTGGTCTACAGAGACATGTAGTGGCCACAAGTTGTCACAGCATTTTAGTTAGAAGCAAGTGAATATAATATCTCAAACTTGACTATTACTTTATGTACAGTGCATCTTAATGTAGTAGGTAAAACAAATCAAACTTTAGCAAATATTATTAAATACTACTTTCTTGTTTTCATTCCACTAGAGATGTATGTCAAATTCATGCTAGCAGCTAAAACAAACCTGGAACTCCCTATGAGTAATAGTTCATGTGGAGCATTTGTAAGTCTGCTTGCAATGAAACTTTGCTCTGCTTTGTCTTTCAGGGTTCTAAGCGTCTTCTTAGATCGAATGAATACATCCTCCCACCCAGTGGACTGATGGAGACAGATCTGGAGCTCACATTCTCACTACAGGCAAGGCATCTGACATTATACTGTGAATTCTCACACTGATATGACAGTTACTTGACAGACAGGACTGTGTTGAAGTGTTTATTCACACTGGTGCCCCTTCTTAACTCCTTTGGTGGTTGGTTAGCTTGTTTTCTGATAGCAAAAAGTTTTAAGTTCAAATAATTCACATATGTGCATGTATTTTATATGGATTATATCAGGCATAGTTATGTAAACTCAGTCTGTACCACAAATTTGTATTATTTTGTGGTCATATGAGGTATTCACTGTTGTTGTAGGAGGCAGATTATGCTGCTGTTGTTTCTATTGTTGAATAGGATGGTTTTCCAATGAATCATCACTGGAAGTCATTATTGTGTCTGATTTGAAATCGGATACAATACATGCTTGCCGACAGTTTGCTTACTGGAATAGCTGGATGGCTATACAGCTGATCTAAACTAGAATAAGGTGAACAAGGTGTGGAGAACAGACATGATAGCTAAAAATGATTCTGCACTTGAGTGAAGCCTCGGAAAAGGAGGGGCAGTACTGGACATGAAAACTGCAGCAGTGATGTTCAGCCAACCTGTGAAACCTGATCTTAAAATCTATTATTGTGTGAATATTATAGGCGAGAAAAGTCAATGTGAAGATCAAGTGCTGGCAGTCAAGAGACAAAATGACTCAAGGACACAGACAAGAAGGATGAAAAGAGCAAATGTGAGGATGAAATGCAGTCCCAGAGAGAGATTAAGTTGTGAAGTGAGGTGCAGAATCTTGGTGAAGGTTCACCAACAGTTCAGCCACAGCTGAGCAAGCAGACTACAGAAAGGTTTTTTGATATTTCAGATAATAAGATTGCAGAATCTGACAACCACCATGTTGGTTCATTGCTGAGATCTGAGTGAGGCTGTATATCTGTGTGAACTCTACATCATCACTTCACACAGTTCCAAGCCGTCAGCATTCTGACTACAGATAAATCCTCTGAAACAGCGAAGCAGTTAGTACACACCGGGATAAGTTCATGGAACACAATGGGGAGAACTTCAATTGTTGTCTGGCAGTCTGAGCAAGCCAAAGGGATTGTTAGGCACACTGGGTGGTGAAACATTGCAAAGGTCTGATGGCAATAATATGGCCTGGCCACGCTCCATGTTTCATTTAATGGTAATAATGTGTGTTATAAATCACTAGTCACCACTTGAAGTAATGAAATCCACTAAATCATTCACAAAGAAAAGGTGTTGTCTGGTCGTAAAATAAGTGGCCATCAGCATGTTTTTTCATGTAAGGAAGAATGACTTGAAATAACACATATCAAATACATTATTTCAGTTGTATTGTTAAGTAAAAATGTAATTTACAAAAAATAGGGGCTGAATATACAGTTTTTTCTTCATTAAATGATTTAACTCATGGAGCAACAAAATCAAATTGCGTGTGGTGGTTTCAGACTAAAGGCTGATGAATGTTTGATGCAGTCTGCATTGTTTACCTGACTTTAGTTTTGTTCTTTTCAGTACCCTCATTTTCTGAAGAGGGATGCCAACAGACTGCAGATTATGCTGCAGAGGAGGAAACGCTACAAGAATCGAACCATCCTGGGCTACAAAACTTTGGCTGTGGGAGTTATCAATATGGCTGAGGTACTGTACAGTGCCTCAATTGGGGCATCACTTTCAATCATTTCATTTCATATTTCATTGGCAGCCGTTTCATTTCTCTTTAGAAACATATAATTTTGCTCTGAGCTGGTGATTGCATTCTGCTGTTCTCTGACAGTGACTGACAAAGCTATTAGTGTCTTTGTACCCACGTCTTGGTTGCCAAAGAGAGGGCCTCTTGTGATACACATCATTTCAGCAGATTCATGCTCATCACACATACTGCTGTGTGAGATTATGGGCCATCTGGAGCTGGCTTCATATGCACTTTTCTGCAGTGTACTCAGTCATGCTATGCACAAGTAATGGACTAGAAGCTCATATAACGCGGAGTGCTCTTTAATGTAGATATACTGATAAGTTATTTTTTATTAGGCCTTGATCCTGATGCAGTGGTGACTTATCAGTTACATCATACCACTGGGCCCCTTTTTTTAATGCCAAAAGTGGCTCTATTTGCTTTGCGTACGGATGCCTATTGTCAGTGTGGAGATTACAAATTGAATCTGTTGGCTGCAGAATTGTTCCATTCTATGGGTCATTCACTCGCAACAACTATGGCTCTATTTTAACAGTCTAAAGTGCATAGTCTACAGCGGGTGGCATAAGTGCATTTAGGGTCCGTCCATATCACTTTAGCTATTTTAACTGCAGAAAAAACGATTGCTGCGCCAGGCGTATGGTTCAAAAAGGTTGAACTAATCTCTTATTTAATCATGGGAGTGTTTTGGGCGTAACAGGCAATACACCAATCAGAGTGCCATCTCTCATTCCCTTTAAAAGCCAGGCACGCTTGCACCTTGGCGCATTGCTTTTATAATGGCGCAGTGTTTCACACCGATTCTGTTTGTGGCGAGTTGATTACATATTGTTGACTGACCAGTGAGCCCAGTCCTGACACAGGCCTGAGTTAATCAATGCGCCGTGCAAAGCTCTACAAGGAAGCAAAGGCACAAATCACAACGTTTGACATCTTTTATGTTATATTATTAAGTGTAAATAATGAACGCTTCTCTGCAGAGCCTCATTTATGTCCTAGAGACGAATGGCACCGTTGTACAACACACAACATGCTACACAGAATGCTTCTGAGGCTGTTTTGTAGTATTCCACCTGACTTATCCAAACATCTGAAGCACATTTTCAGCTCACTCTGCTTGTGTTCAACAGGCAGAGTGTACACACATGCACATTGGCGCATATTGCTATCCTCATAATGTGCCCTTAAAATAACAGTGAAATACTGCACCATCGACTTCGGATCAGGTTTTTGTTGATCAACCACTCAAATGCTTTCAAGAGAGCAATGCGCCAACAATGCGCCTCACCACACCTCATTTTAAGACCAACATGCCCATGGGTGCTCAGATGTGCGCATGTGTATTTACTATTTAAACAACACAGGTGCTGGACAGGAAAATGACAACTGCATCGATCTGAAACTAGCAAAGACATTTTATGGGGCCTCTAGTGTTTTAAGTGAGCAGAGTGGAGTGTTTTTGACATTAGGCGTACTACTACAGTCCACAGTGATGGTTTAGGAGTTAGACTTTATGTACCAGATACTGATCGATTAAAAGGCCTTGCTCAGGATATAATTAGTTTGGTGTTTGTGTGTGAAAGAGATCGAGATAGACAGGGCTTTAGACGTATTGAGCTACAGGATGGATTGGAATGGAGAAACACAGGTAACATTTCTCCAATGCTAATTACAGTAGCTGATGTGTGATCCATGCTCAGCCAAAGTTATTTCCCTGCAATAGCCCTAGGACAGGAATTGACTGACATCTGAAAACAAGACTAATGCATTATTGCATTTTAAAATACCACTCAGCTGCTGTGCTGTTTTGGAGCTTGCTGCAGTGAAACAACCCACAGGCTTCTATGAATAAAACAAGATTGACCATTATTGGGTCTCGTTGGGTAATTATGTTGTCATCTACTGTACAGTAAACTCTCTCGTGCCCTCATTCTGAATCTGTCGGGGCATTATGTGGGAGGAAGTCCCTTATTGAACTTTGCACGGTGCATTAAAGTGCACCCCTGCCAGTGTTTGAGCAAAATGAGCCTATTCCCTGTACAGCGATTCATCAAGTGAAATATTGAAAGTACCCCCCAGATAGTGCTTAGAATGGAAGCTCATCCCTTCTCATCTGATTTCAAAACAGTTTATGCAAACTGTGTTACACTGTTTGACTGGATGATATGAGCAAATTGGCTCGGCTCATTTAGACATTCGGAATGGGAAAGCAGTATTGTGCTAATGAAGATTTATTTAGAGATAGCATAGCTGTCAGCTTGTAATCAGTTGGTAAATCTCTGCGAGCATAATGCAGTGTAACAGAAGCTATCTCAGTCTCTGTTGGATCAGTATTGGCTCAGTAAAGAGAGAGATACAATTCTCCCATCCTGCCTAGCTGATGAAGAAATATTATTTGTTCCATGCTGCTTCGACATGGCTCTGAGTGATTGAAAGACGCAGGAATTATACAAGACATGAAGGCATCTCAGCTAAAGAGACAGATGAAATCCATGTATCAAATCCTGTGTTGCATTTATTCAAGAAAAGATCATATTATCAGGGACCATACAGGGGAGGGATAGAATTAAACTAAAGTGTCTTATATAAGTAGATTTTTTTATTTGAATGGATTCTTAAAATCGATGCCCGGCCTCAATGTTAATCTTCCTATGCCCAGGTGATGCAACACCCGACAGACGGAGGACAGATTCTGGGTCTCCATAGCAACGTGAAGGAGGCGCCAGTGCGTGTGGCAGAGATCAGCGTGTACTCTCTGTCCAGCCAGCCCATCGACCACGAGGACGGTAGCGGCCAAGCTGGCCGCAAGACCAAAACCTCAGGTGGGCACAGCCATCTCCCGTCCCCCTACGTGGGTCTGTTAGACAGGCATGTACCCATGCTGCCTTCCGTCAAAATCCTGTCTGTAATTTCAGCCGTCGCCCTGGAGCCAGCCCCCCCTGCCCAGGCCTCTCTCTTCCCTCCTTCCACATTGCTTCTATTTCCCAACCGTGGACCGTTATTCTCTTCAGCTATGGTTGTAATGTTGATTCGAGAGTTGAACAGATGTAGGGCCTATTACCTTACACTGCTTTAATTCTGGGGGGCGGGATGGGGTGAGGGGGTATTGGGGTCTGCTTGGACTCCACCCCTTCATCCTGCTATGCTGATCCCTTGCTGTTCTGGATGTTATTAAGGAGGCTGCTCAAACATAACAGATGAGCTCATGCACCAAGTATTAAACTAGTGTCACTCTTAGGGAAGGAAAGATGTTTATCTTTCTGCTCTGTGCAGTGATCCCTAATAACATCCATTCCTTCTAGGAACATAGAACAGGATGTTTCACAGGCAAAAGGAAGTCTGAATTAGCCGTTAAGAAAAAAAGATCTTCCATCACTTGATTTGTCCTCAGCTGTCAAACATGCAGTAAAATCGACCTCCTCAGGAATGTGGCCATTCAAACCAATAAAATCTGTCATTAAACAAAAGAAGCACAGTAAAATGTTTCAACCACTGAAATGTCATTAAATTTTAATCAGAATATTAGACATGGATCATGAAAAGGGCTCTACAGTCTAATTTGCATATAATAAGAGTTTCATTCCATTTCAGCAGTCAAATTCAGCCTATAATTATATGCTTAGAAAATGTTTTGTATGATTATGTATTTTGTTCATTATTCTGGCCAAGTCATCAAAACAAG
The DNA here is from genome assembly GCF_002260705.1 of Seriola dumerili. NCBI lineage: Eukaryota > Metazoa > Chordata > Actinopteri > Carangiformes > Carangidae > Seriola > Seriola dumerili. The sequence goes on from NW_019174328.1 coordinate 6,448,529, forward strand.
TCATTACTGATGAACTGAGTAGAATGGGACCGGAAATTAAGCAACTTTATCCACACAAGATAGAGGATGATCTTTGAGCTCACCCTGATATCTGGGAAAATTACACAGTACATTGAAGGCATCATTTACATTATAATACAATTGTACTGTTTTACATATTTAACACCTTTTGCCTTTCAGTGACAGTGCAAGAACAACATTTACCGAAGGAGTCAAGATTTCATATTGAGTTTAGGAAGCTTGATTTCATAGGGATTCTTAATTCCAGAAGAAAATTGAGTTTGTGTTTCAGCACTAATAAGGCTGTGACCTTGGATTTCCGCCCGCCTTTCAGTTCACCATGTAAACCCCATCGCTCTCAGTTTAAAAAGATGTGTCTGTGGGAAACTTGCAATCTGTATGTAATCTGGATGCCTAATATATATTGCTAGAAGTATATGCCTATATTGAGATGTTTTTCTGTGTGTTTCTGTGCTCGCCTACTTCAGACCGCTCCCCAGACATGGATAATTATTCTGAGGAGGACGATGACAGCTACTCGTCAGAGCAGGAAGCCAGTGATGACGCAGTTCATGGCCAGGTCAGTGTCAGAAAATACTCAAGTGTACACAAATCTTCAACACCCAGTGAAATGTCATATAGCTTAAGCGTCTTCTTGCCATATAGTACGTGCTGTTGCATAGTTCTGCTAGTAATGAAGAGATCTGATCTGCAGATTTTGTCAGAAGCAGTTGTCTTTTTTGGAATTTTTTATATGTTTTCTTGCATACATTTAGAAATGCAGGGTCACTTTGACATAGAGATTTCACATATTTCATCCACCTTCTCTGTTTTTCAGGATCTTTATGATGAAGATGATGAGGTCAGGAAGCCCAAGAAGGCACGGAGGAAAATGATCCGAACCACCTCAATGACCAGGGTTAGTTGCCTCCTTTATCTGGCACATGGGCTTTTATGCTCGCCAATCATTGACTATGAGAATAACTCAAGAGACCTGTGTTTGCTGTAGTACAAGCTTTTAAGAGAAAGTACATTGTGTTCCATTTCTTGAAGCCATTAGGACGATGTGGATGAGCATGTAAATGAACACTGTGGGTTCACTGGACTGATTATAATGGTCTTTACATAGAGTGGCTGTGAATGAGTAATCCAGCAGACAGTAACTGGGAGAAGTGATAAGCCTGAGCCCAGCTGTCATGCTTTAATCATGACAGCTATTTCCTGTCAAGGGATTCTTTTTGTCATAATTTCATGGGGTTTTTTTTTGTTTTTGTTTTTTTTTTCCTGTTACAGCAACCTAACTTCAAGCAGAAGTTTGTGGCCTTACTAAAGAGGTTCAAGGTGACAGATGAGGTGAGTTGCAAAAAGGGTAATTGCCTCTGTTTTGATTGACACCCAGGAGATCTATGTTCAATGTCAGAGTAAACAATGTGGTGAAATGTAGTGTACCCGCCTGGAATTTCTCTGTCCTCTTGTTGGAGCCTTTAGCAGCTGTGAAACATATCAGTTATTAAATTGCCCTCAGGGCAGGAGAAAATAATCTCAGTATTGACTGTCTAAACAGCATATTGCTACATCAGTGTTAATGTGCTCCTGACTGGAGGAGAAGTGCCTGTGAAAAAATCACTGCCACAACAGAGATACAAGCGTCATTATAATCCTAGGCTGCATTACCTCTGTGCTCATGGATGTATGATTCATGCATTGCCATTAGTTGCGATTCATATGCAGAATCCATTAGCAGCCTTATTCTCTACTGTTTAATCTAATGATAAATGTAGGCTCATATGCTTCTCCTATTTAGGCTTGTGTTCTTCTTGAGGCTATGTGAATAAATGTTTCTGGATTCTACATAAAAGCTTGTAATCAGGTCATAAGCAGGACGCCGACCATTTGTGTGCAACAACTCTGAGATGTCCATTAGAACATAATCTGTGTTGCGCCATTATAAAGATAATAATTACCACTGAACTGTGAAACCTAGAGGAGTTACTGTTTCTCCCTCCTCTTCTTTCTGATGTCAAAAACACTCCTGCGATCACATCAGCAAAGATTATTTTTAACTGTGTAGATTTTCAGACAGAATGGGGATTTGCTCTACCTTTTCACTCATCCCTTTAGATTTATATTTACTTAAAACAATCAGCACCAAGAGACCTGTGTAAGTGATTTAACCTAGTGATGCCTGGGTTGTGCTTTGCTGGATGGTTCTGGAAGCTCCAGGTGGCCGGATGATCTTTTATCACGTTCCCTGTCTCTAATCCCTTCCTTGTGGCTGGGCAGTGTGCAGGGATACAGCTCTATAAATACATAGCCAGGAGGAGGAGAGGGGACAGACTGTGTTTATCTGCTCCCTGCCAGCTCCTGCACTTATGGAGTGGCATTAATCACCTGATTAGTCCACAAGCCTGGCTGTGTGCAGAACCTATGATATACATCCCCACTGTGCAGCTGGCAGATCAAGGCTTAGCACCTTAGCTCTTCTCTAGCACTCACTTACCTTTTAATTGGCCTGCTTAGGACCAAGGCAGGGATGTATTTATAGCATAAATTTTCTAATTTTGCCGCCATCAGTGTTTTTATTCATTCTTTAAGCTCCATTAGTCCAGCTGTGAAAGTGATTAGCTAATGCACAGCACCAGTCACTCCCTTCACTTATTTAATCCATGGCCATAATTACAAGCTGCTGATTACAGTGCGCTGATGTGTTGATGATGTGTCTATCCTGTGTGGCAGGTCCTGGACTCTGACCCAGTAGACCAGACCCAAGAGGTGGAGGAGGATCTGGACTTACTCTACGACAGTCTGGAGGTATACAACCAGAGTGACAGTGGGCCAGAGATGGAGGACAATGAGAGCGTCCTGAGCACACCCAAGCCAAAACTCAAGTATGTCTTTACTTAACCTGAATTATTTCTTTTCACAACCTGTGCATGGTTTTAGTGTGAAATTGAAAATAAGATTTGTGGGGAAGTATTGAAGAAATCACCCCCCAATAAATTGTAACTCACCCTTCAAATGGAACTGCCCAGAAAGTACTTTCTCATATTCAAATTTTTGTTTCTGTTTTCAGGCCGTTCTTTGAAGGGATGTCCCACTCCAGCTCCCAGACGGAAATTGGAAGCATACACAGCCAAAAAAGCCAGCAGAGAGAGCTGTCATGTCCTGTAAGTCGATCACCAGGCACTCTGTTACCCCTGTGATGCCTTTCAGCCCCACTGTTTACCCGTAAAGTTCTGCTTCTTGATTGCAGGGGACGTTCTTTCTGTGGGCAGTGTTATGTAAAGGAATTGCCCCTGGGCAGTGTTTAAATGTCTGGCAGCCGTCTGTGCTTATTGTGGCTCAGGGATTCCCAAGGACCATGATACTACAGTCAAGATATTCTGAGCATGAGCGCTATGCAGCCCACCAACTCCCACCCATGTAAAATAGGACGGGGCCTGTGGTCCTTACCCCGTTCACCCCTATAGCCCTCCAGTATTTATAGAGACTGACACTGAATGACCCCTCCACCACCATCAACACACACACAGACACAACTATGCTCCCAATACTCAACGAGACGATTGGATGTAACAATCCCTTAACTCCTACTCAGAGATTTATGGGCCATTGGAAGCAGCGAGGGCAGAGAGAGAGAGACATGTTGAGTCTGATGGTGAGAGAGGGAGTGCTGTTTATAAATATCTGGGAATCCATTTTAGCCCGTAATAAAACCGCCTGGAGCATTTCAGACTGCTATAGCCCTCCATTTCGCTCAATAAATGTCTCCAGTTGAACTTCATAAACATGTCTTGGAGGCAAAATGGAAAGTCTTTGATCTAATATTGAAATGAATTCAACTAGATGTTAGAAGATGCACTTAAACACATCGAGTCGCGTAAATTTGAGAGCACAAATGTGTCAGTAATGCTTTTGTAGTTTATATATTAGCACACAGCTGGAGTGAAACCTATAGAAGCTTTTAGAGATATTTATACTCGCCAGCTCTGTCACTGTCACCGAGCTCGGCGGTGTGGCGGCACCCCTGTGAAATTGCTCAGTTAAAGATCCTAAGAGTGGTCAATCTTGACAGCAGCAGATGGAGCACTCCCATTTGGAGCTTTGTGATTTTTGTCATTTATATTAACCAGAGAAGTAACCTTCATTGTTAAAATGTTTGTGTGTGTGTGTCTGTGTCTGTGTGTGTGTGTGTGTGTGTGTGTGTGTGTGTGTGTGTGTGTGTTTACCCTGCAGAGTGGAGACTTTCTGACCGTGGACAGATGTAAAGTGCAAGGGGCCCGATATCAAGATGACAGCATCACAGATACAACTGTTGGGGTATGTTTTTTTGGGACAGCGGTAGTTTTTTTTCTTTCACTAAATCCCCCCTGAGCATTCCTTTCTCAGGTTTTTCTTCTCCCTCTCCACTTGAGTGCCCTTTCCTCCCATGGGTCTTAGTTGTTTTCCAAGAAAAGGGAGTATGCAAGGGCAGGCAAACCAAACAGCACAGTCATCCATTATGGATCAGTAGAGCAGACAAGGCGGCCCCATGCTGGATGAGTCTCGACTGATGAGGATCGAAAGAGAGGTGTTTGTGTTATTTGTTGTCTTTGTGCTGTCAGGTCGGTCTAACCTTGTTCATCTAACCCCGGCTCCCCCTCTGAGCAGCGGGCAGCCGGCTCGTCTCACTGCTCCACTAACCCAGTTCAAACTGAATATCTGAGCTGCAGGATCACATCATTATCTCTGACCTCAACACCTAGGATGCCTCAGTGCCTCCACTCTTTCAACTCTTGTCCTTAAAATGCTGGCTGCAGATGCACCACACACGAAAACACAAAGAATACAGAATGTACCTGCAGCCTGAGAAAGAAACTGGTGTAGATGAAATGGACATGACTTTCTGTGTTGTATGATTAACACCAGCATTGTCCTCTTACAGTCCTTTTGGCTCATGTTTTCTGTTTGCTCCCCCCTTTTGGTTCAGGAGCCAGAGACTGATGACAATGGGCCAGGGCCGGGGGAGGTGAGCAACTGGGATGTCAACACTGAACGGATGACAAGCACTGTTGGCAAGCTCTGCAAGACGGAGTCCCAAAACCACATGTCTCCCAGGTAAAACCGCTCACCGCTACATCTGGAAACGTAGACACAAAGTAGCGTTATGTTACAATGTATGTGCGTGGGTTTGAAATGTTTTGTTAACTTCTAAGTCTGTCATGTATTTTGAGCTCCTTGTCATGTCTCCTCCTCAGTAAAGTGGAGAACAAGCTGCAGAGGCGTCCTCGCAGCACCTCCATGAAAGACAGACAGAACTCCAAGGCCCAAAGCGACAGGACCAGCAGCATGGAGAGCGAGTGCTCCCCAGACTCACGACTCATAGCACAGGTAAACAACAACACAGATGTAATATAAAGCTGCAGATGTGTTCTTTACAGATGTTTTCTGTCCTGTGTGTCAGTCTCAGACTCTCTGCTTCTCATTTGTCTCAAAGGTTCCCAGGAAGTCTGTGTATGACCAACTGAACCAGATCCTCATCTCTGACGAACGCCTACCAGAGAGCATCATCCTCATCAACACCATGGAATGGCAAGGACAGGTGTGTGCTTTTCTATACGTCAGTCATGAACTCCCTTACCTTCATTTCTTCGTATATGCAGTAGAAACACTTGGTCATGCAGGATAGGGCTTGCTTGTTAAGCATGCTACAAGCATTTTCTGCCATTATTGCAAAAAGACTGAAATACAAAAAAATATTGTTGAGAGGGTTTACACTCTGTGTAGCCCAGTAGCATGTTTTCCCTGCTTTCTTTCCAAACCAATCAACCCTGCCTCTTGTATGTCCATTAACTCATCGTGTCCCTCTCATGTGTGTTTCTGTGCAGTATGTAGCCGAGTTGCTCCATGAACAGGCCCAGCCCATTGTGTCCACCTGCTCTGCTGCCGATGTTCAGGCTGCCTTCAACACCATCGTTACTCGCATCCAGAGATTGTGAGTCGCATACATACATACATACATACATACATACATACATACATACATACACACGCATTGGTTGAATGACACAAGTCATTCAAGAAAGTGTGATCCTGCTGGTTGTTATCTTGAAGTAGTCCTTGCCAAACTATGTATGTTTGTAGAGGCTCGCCGCCAGAGAATTCCGGGACGCCATCGCTCACGCTGCTGAAGTGCTCTCTGTCTGTGAACCCATTCTATCAAAAATGCGTCTGTTTTCTTGTGAAAAGCTGAAGTTCAGCGTTCTTCCCTCTTTCTTGGATCCATCTGTTCGGCTGCCTTCTCCTCAGGAAGTCGTGTCAGTGGGAGACGAGGCTGTCTCAGTCTGCTATGCTGCTTCTGTTAAACCCATTTTCTCTTTAATCCATCTGAACTGCAACTTTTCAACTTTTTCCACACCTGCTCCTCAGTCAACCTGTTTACTCCAGCTGGGGCCATGTCATGTAGAGCCATGCACATTTCTGATGTTAACATGCTCGCTCAGTGCTGTCGCTGCTTTAGCTGGCTGCTGGGTTTTTCCTCTAATGTTATCACTGAGCATCAACAGAACTTTTTAAAGCCACATATATTAAGGTCTCGTTCTGCTATTGGACAACCTTTTAATATCTCAAATCCTGAAGCATTTGGCTGCGAAGTCCCTAAAGCTGTTGCAATATTTGGTTTAATTTGCGGAGCCTTGCAGATACTTGCAAGTACCAAGTATTAAAAATGATAACATACAACATAATCTGGCTCTCAAAAAAGGTAAAACAGATTTTAAAGCAGGAAAAACCCTGTTGAAATATAAATCTTTCTTTCAGACACTCATAATTTATCCCACGCACCCTCTCTGACCCACATCTTTAATGATTTGGATCTCTCTCTTTCTCTTAGTTACTCAATCCATCTCTCCTTATTTTAACCCTTGCAGCTGTAACTGCAATGCACAGACACCGCCGACGATGAAGGTGGCAGTGGCAGGTGACCAGAGTTACCTCAGCACCATCCTGAGGTTCTTTGTGGAGCAGCTGGCCAACAAGACACCTGACTGGCTCAGTTACATACGCTTCCTGGTGATTCCCATAGGTAAATCAGCCAGGATTAGTACAAACCTCATAGGAAATATCAGCCTATGAGGCTCCGTATTTTCAGCTTCATTGTATACATAAACATTTGCTCTGCACAGGTTCTCATCCCCTGGCAAAGTATGTGGCCTCCTTTGACAGCAAGTTCAACAGCATCTTTATGGACACTGCATGGAGGGAGCTGTTCTGCAGGACAGAACGGCCCGCCTCAGGTAGGGTGCATAGCTCTGATGTCTGGCTGCAAAGCAAGTCTGTGTGTCTAATGTTCAACCAACTTGAAAGGGAAAGAAATGGGGTCAGAGCGTGGGTCAGGGGCTGATGGATGGGACGAAGAGATTTCTTCCAATTGCAAAAGACAGCTACAGTCTGCTTTAGTGTAGCAAAAAGCTCTACATCATGACCCTACTCCTCCGCCCTGCTGCACCATCAGATTGTGATAACTGTGACTCTGATATTTAAGGTTGTCAAAATTTATAAGAATATTGAAAACAAAGACATTTCTTGTTCAAAAATGTACATCAACATGAGATAATAGATCTAGTGGTATTTTTTTTACTTTCCTCATGTCTGTTTTGGTTTCAGTGTTAAAGCTTATAGCCATTTGCCTTAAAAAAAAAAAAAAAAAACCTACCATAGATTTAATACCAGTAAATAATATATTCTGGGATTAATCCAAGTATCTGAAATGAAGACATTTGCATTATTAATTTGATTATTTTAGGACTATTTTGTGGAATTAAAGTTCTTTTTCTGTTAATGTGTTTTACACCCACTTGCACTCGTACAATTATTGGCTCACACATATCCATGTTTAAGCTTCTATTCCCATCCGGTTCCTCAATTCTCACTTGTTCTGCCCAAACGTGCCTGATATTCTTCACCCATCCCCACCCCATTAATTCATTTAATTTATTCCCCATAGGTGCAAGAGTCATAGTCTTACACACCATGTTGAATCATCTCAGAAGGGGCTGCAAGAAAAAAAATCAAAGATGTAAAAAAAACTGCTTGCTTCTCCATTTATTCCCCATTAATTCTCATTTCCTTGACATTAACTGTCAGCTCAGTCTAAAAAGCAGGATTTGATAGAAATGGCTGTGGGTGCTTCCTTTCACAAGGCGAGTTGGTTTAAACTACAGAGAGGCAATAGGTCAAAAATAAATTGACATTAAAAATCAGCCTCATTCCACATTTCAAGTTGTCATAAATGTATGCCAGGCTGCATATGGCCCACAGGCCTTCTGTGTGACACACAATTTATCTTGTATGTCGTATGGCTGACTTCACCCACAATTCATTGCATTGTACACTCAGCACACCCGTCTCCTTAATTCCGTGAAATGTAAATGATTAATGCATAGTCTTCTAGCGATCTGCTGTATGTGAAAATTAGCATTTGCATCAGTTGTCTTGAAGCTCGTTAGTCAGACATGAAAAAGAGGAATGTTGCTAACAGTCTGTCTCTCTTCTCCCTGCAGATAACATAGATGTAGCAGGACGAGTCGTTCAGTATCTGGCCGGTGCCAACGTGTCCCACCAGTTCCCCATCTCAGAAGCCATGCTCACCTACAAACAGAAGAGGTGAAGTAACTTTGATTATTTGAGCAAACTAATGTACTGCATCTGTTTGCATGTATGTTTTTCTGCTTTTTGTGCTCTGTGCATGTCTCTGTTGGAATGATGTCTAACTTGGTGTACTGATGTTAATGTTCCTTTATTTTCTCTTATTGAAAATTAGTCCTAGAACAAATATGGCTACAGCTGATCAGCCCATCATTAGGACTTCAACGCCTCAAGTGAATATCAGCTAAACTGCATGAGGAAGATATTTAAATGCATATGCATGCAAGCATGCATCTACAGGCAAACACACACACAAGTTGTTTTCATTGAATAGGTTACATTTTTTTATTCCGACATAAACGATGCAGGTTCTGGTCCATTTCAAATTCACTGTCTGATAAAAAAACATTCATGCTTGATTATTAAATTCAGATCAGGGAAAGCCTGTTTTGACACATTGACCCTGTCGTCTCAGACACAGACGCACTCAGCAGACAATCTGTTGCATTTCTGTTTGCATTTGCTTGTTTTCTTTCTGAGGTTTGACCAAACCTCCCCTCTTTGTAACAGTGGTTTCCTACTGGTCAGAAGGTACAAAATTCAACTCGCAGTTTTAACACTGTCGCATTCCTTCTTCCCCTTTTCCCCTTTGATTTGCATTCAAGGAAAAGGAGTTTGTATTTTGATTTTTACATCAGGTATCTAATTCGACTCTTGGTTTGTTTTGCCCTTCTTATTTTCTCTCCTCCATTTGGCTTGACCTCCTTGCTGTGTCTAACATTTCCCTTTCCACACTCGATACTCACTGTAACTTCACTTTGCACTCCTGTCCTGACTTGTGTCTTTGGTTTGATGTGACTTTGATTCTTACTTTGTCCTCTGTGTTGTTGCTGTGAAGATTTGCCTAACAACCTTTAAAACAATCCAAGTATTTGAAGTGGAATGGTTTTCTGGCTCATACATCCAGCAATATCAGTGTCATAATCAATGTCATTTAGAATGACCCACTAGTGAATTGTTACTTAGAACCTAGGAAGGATTTGACACTCATAGTTAGTAATTTATTAATGACCAGTGTTTTCTTCAGCTATGCAAAATCTTTACCTTGCAAAATGGAACATCACTGAAATATAATGATATAATACTGCAATGAAGACCATGGTGGTAAAATTGCTGGGGGCTGCTGTCCTGTATCTGCACTGGAACAAGAGCCAGCAGTGTTCCTCATCCTTCTGTTGTTTGCTGTGGGTGCAGTCTATTTTGCAGGATCACCGAGAGAATCACCGACTAGGTTAGGAGCTGCAGTGTTGGTTGCCGCATGTTAGAGGTCATTTGCAGAAAGATGACACTTTCTCAGCTCTTTCCCTGCCAGGTCCTTTGGTGCATTTTTATGTCTCTGCGCCAGCGACAGCCAGGGCTGTGTTGTCTGTCTGTCAGTCAGTCCCATTCTCGTGAACGCCATATCTCAGTGACGCCGTGAGGGAATTTCTTCAAATATGGTGCAAACATTCACTTGGACTCAAGGATGAACTCATTAGATTTCGGTGGTCAAAGGTCAAGGTCACAGTGACGTCACATAACTCGGTTTTAGCCTTGTGAACGCATTATCTCAGTAACACCTTGAGGGAGTTTCTTTAAATTTGGTACAGAAGGTTCACCTGGACTCTAGAATGATCTGATTAGATTTTGGTGGTTAAAGGTCAAGGTCACAGTGACAGTTAGTTTTCTGATTGGTTGATACAAATTGCTACAAATCAACCTAAAGTTACAAACCGACCAATCAAAACACAGCTACAAATCAACCTATCAACCAATCAGAACACAGCCACAAACTGATCATTCAGAATAAGGCTACAAATTGACCAATCAGAATGTAGCTACAAATCAACCAATCAGAATAAGGCTACAAATCAACTAATCAATCAGAATACAGCTACAAGACCGTTTGTCTGTCCCATTCTTGTGAACACCATATCACAGTAACACCTTGATTGAATGTTTTCAAATTTGGCACAAACATTCACTTAAGATTTTGGTTCTTAAAGGTCAAAGGTCAAGGACACGGTGACCTCACAAAACACAGTTTTGGCCTTGTTAATGTGATATCTCTGCAATGCCTTGGGGGAATTTCTTCAAATTTGGTACAAACATTCACTTGGATTCAGGGATGAACTGATTAGATTTTGGTGGTCAAGGTCATGGTGACGTCATAAAATAGTAGGATAAAGAGGCTGCATGGTTACTATGGCTGGGCCCAAACTATCGCTGTAAAACCTGTGCATAAAATTAGCTGACTTATCCCAGCACTGGCTGATAGGAAAGACCCTTCTTCTTTTGGTTGTAAGGAGCAGTCCTCTCATTCATCTCATTGTAATGTGACCCCAAAATAACCCCATTCCACCCAAGCCAGTCATGTGCCATTTCCTCTGTGATGGTACATGGTGCAGGTCATACCACAGCCATCCTCCCTCCAGGACCATTGAGTATTCATGTCTACCTTTTTGGAGTGTTGAAGTGTTCAGACTCACACTCTGGTCTCACTCACAGCCTCTTCATTCTCTCTTTACAGCCCTGATGAGGACTCCTGTCAGAAATTTGTGCCATTTATTGGGGTAAGAATTTGTCTTTGCAATGCAAAAGTGCCAGACAGAATTGCTAGTTTGTTCTTTTCTGTGTAATTTTGTTTTACAAACCTTGAAAGCTTTTTTTATTACTACAGGTTGTGAAAGTTGGAATTGTGGAGCAAAGCCTCTCGACCTCAGGTAAGAGGGAATTTTAAAAGGTGTGGTGGTATTTTGAGTGTCATTTCTGTGTTAGATGGACTGGATTCAAATTCAGATGAGTAAGGAAAAAAATAACCCTAAAATAACTGTAATATCATTTCATATATTTACTTCAGTTGTATGATTATGACGACAGTATTCTGTATTCTTACAGTGTTTAGTTTCACTTTGAAGCTTTGTGCATGAGATTATTTTTCTCCCAATTTGCAGTGGACTCAGATGATGCGATGGGGGGCAACACAAGCATCCTGTCCTCCCCAACGCCCCCATCGGCTGGTCCGTATGGGAAGGAGATTGGGGGCACTCCACCACAGTCTCCCTCTGTGTCCACCGCCCTGTCTGGAGCCGGGTACGACAAGATTCACATCACTTATCAACAAATACAAACACATCCTGACACAAAAAAAAACAAGTTGCTCTGTAGTGTTTCTGATTTTGCTTTTTCCTTTTGTCAGTTCTCCATGTTCGGGCAACGAGGTGATGGGGCTCCAGGTGGACTACTGGACGTGGCAAGGTCCAGAGAAGAAGAAAGAGGGGGAGAAGAGAGACGTGGGACTGAAGAACACCCTGAAGAGTAATTTCCGTTCGCTGCAAGTTAGCCGTCTCCCCTGTGGAGGGGAACTCACCCCTCCGCCCAGCATGGCCATGACTGTTGTTACCAAGGAGAAGAACAAGAAAGGTATGCTTGGAAAATATGACTCGCACATGCAAATGGAAATAAAAAGTGAAAACATGGTACCTAGTAATTGGTTGTCATACAAGCACAATATGAACATTTTTGATATTTAGCTGCATTACATTTGTGATTTTTTTTTTTTTTTTTTTTTTATCCTTAGTGCCCACAAAATGTAACAAAACTTTGTAACTAAATTGTCCATGCAAGAGAGATGAGCTGGGAAAAGTTATGAGTACTCCACCTGTTTACGCACAGTTTTAAAAAAAAGGATAAAAATTGACGCAGCAGAAAAAGAAATATCATTTTCATTCCACAAATCCACAAGTCTTCTGTCAAAACCTGGTGTCTATAATGCCCACAATGCAACATGATAGCTGGCAGTTCAGTCTGCAATTTGGATTTCTTATGCTAGTAGCAGCTTATGTAGCCTAGAGCTATTAGCCTCAATCAGAGTTGAGGAGCAGGATACAGGCCAGGTAAATGCACTTCTTTCTAACGCCTCTCCCCCAGATATTTGTTCTTATTTCAAACTTGTAGTCTTCAGATGCAAGCGACAGCACAAGGCCATTAATCAGACTTCACACCACTCCCTCTGGAACCACAGAAGGCTTTTTCAGACTTTTTTACACATATGCCGCAGTACTTCCCAAGAACTGTAAACAGACTTTGATGTGTAAAATCTGTGGAGTTCCCCTTTAAGTACAGAAGAATATGTGAAGGAAATGACTCACTCTCACTCTCTACCTCCCTTTGCAGTGATTTTTCTCAGCAAGAAGCCCAAGGAGAAAGAGCTGGACTCTAAGAGCCAAGTGATTGATGGTATCAGCAGGTTGATCTGCACAGCGAAGCACCAGCACACGATGCTGAGAGGTAAAGGCAGAACAACCCCACAGCTGAAGCTGCACTGCCACCTGGTGCTGACACCATGACTCACCCACAATCTTGCATAGTAACAGTCATATAAATAATGAATGATCTCCTCTTAAACAGCTGTCAGTGCACAGTGTCAAGCTCGGGTTCACATGTTAATTGTGTTTTTCATCGATTCATCCATTTAACCATGATCCTTTTTCTGTCCTTAGTCACTATTGATGGAGTGGAGTGGAATGATGTGAAGTTTTTCCAGCTTGCTGCCCAGTGGCCAACACATGTCAAGCACTTCCCGGTGGGAATCTTTGGTTACACTAAGCCTGTGTGACACCGGCCACCATCAACTCAACCACCACCAGACTCTCCGATGCACTTGTCTCACCGAGAGGCTACAGAGAATTAGAGGAAAAGCCAACAGGCCCCCCCGGCAGTAATAGTTTTCCTGTGGAAATCTTACTGACTCGCAACCGTGTTCAATACACAAATTTCATGTTGTCAATTTGATGTTTTTGATGTTGATGTTGTTGGGTGTTGTTGTTGTTTTTTTTACACACTACAGAAAGAACAAGTACTATTTTGTAAGATTTGTGCTACCGCCTCGGAGGTATTTTGAGGTTTTTGACAATTTGCCACATTTCGATAATGGCAGCTGTGTTTGCACTTTGTTTTTGTTAACATTTTATTATTTCTGTGAAATCCTACATTTATTGTTACTCTATAGACAATGGAGGAGTGTGGTGGTGATGTGCAGTGGCGTGTGTGAGATTGAGATCGTGTTTGTGTTTGTTGTTGAAAGTTGGAATATTGCTGTGAATCTAGATGGAATCCTTCTCTTCTAACTCAGTGCTCAGTTTTCTTACTCGTCCCTTTACTTTCTCAAAAAGGTAAATTTTTATAGAAAAGAACATAAAGTTCTTTTTGCCTCGTTGCTTTTAAGCACAGTGTGTACCGAAAGCAAATTGAAAAAAAAACAACTCAAGCAAGGTATTTTTGAAGGTAGCTATAATGAATGTAGCTATGACACATTTGTAACATGTGAGCAGTTCATCAAATTAGTTAATTAATGTAAGTGCTGAAGATTTTGTATCAATGCTGGTGTACATTTGGACTGTACAGTAACATCCACTTAGAAGCAGGGTAACGTGACACACAAAACAACATATTTCAACTCCCAGCAGCTGAATGCCAAATTTAGTTGTGACTGTGTGAACTGTCTTTATTATTTCAAGGTCCTGAATAGTTTTTCAGTTTCCCAGCTACAGTTCCACCTTTGTTGTAATGGGGCCTTCTTGGAGTAACGTCAGGTTATAACAGCATTTATTTGGTGAACATGGCCGCCTCGTATTCAGATAGATGTGACGTCATACAGACCTGCAGTAACCTAGCGAATACTGGATTGCTCCAGACGTGCAGTGATGTGCCAAAGTCAAGTTTGTTTTACAGTCTAACCACCAGAGCTATAGGCTTGGCCAGACTTCATACTATGTTATACTTAAAACTAATATACATATAATGTATTTGTGGTCCCTGTGGAGATCAGTATTAAGATTACTGAGTTAATTTTGATAAAAAAAAAAAAGATGGAACTTACAGATTAGTGCTCCACATTTGGCCAAATGTAAACACATTTAGCATTTACAAGACATGTGCACATCCTAACAAAGCAGTTACCGTTGTGTCCTTTAATACAGCTTCACCGTGGCTGGACATACAAGTCGTACCTGACCTAAGACATACTGATAGGTTGGTCATTCAGTATTGTGTTATGGGGAAATTTTGAATAAGAATGAGTCGGTCTGACTTGAAACATGCTTTGACAGTATTGTCGAGCACAATGCAAGTATTGAATAGCTTTTAAAATATGATGAAAAATGTATGGAGTCTTGCCAGATGTCCAAGTCACTGCCTATGTGTGTCTGTGTAGGTGTGCTATATGTTTGATGGTACTCCCTGAATAGTGTTACGTGGAATTTTTGCAAGAGGAAACCTTTGGACAAAGGGCCTTCTGTATGAGTTTGTTGTTGCTTTTTATAAAGTGAAGACTTACAAGCTTTGATAGGCTGGCTTTTTTTAGTATTGTATATAAATATACACAAGATGTACTATTGTGAATTGCAAACCCCCCCTTCCACTAAATTGAAAGCACAAATAGCTTACCTTTATTTCTTGACATAAATACCAAATATATTTACAGAACTCATACCTATGACGTTGACTTGTAAACACTATTAGGTATGTTATTTCTCATACATTTCCCTCACTTTGTAATGCACTTTCATGTGGTTTTATACACATTTTAACTCAAATTGGGACACACTTTGGATTTGAGGTGAAGTGTTAGAGGTGTTATATTTGAAATGTAAACCACTACCTATAGTCAAGAGAAGGCCGTGTTTTTTCTTTTCAATTTTAAAAATGACCCTTTTTTTTTCATGAGGATGTTGTTTATGTTGATGGGTTCAGGCGCCCTCTGTGGTCTGAAAACCATCATGGCTGTCTGTTACTTATTGTTTTGCCACTTGATGATGAAAAGCTTATTTTGCAGCTACCACCATACCCGTCTGCCTGTACTACACAGTCAAAGTTTTCTTGTCTCCTGCTTTTTGAAGGGTTCACTATCTTCTCTTAGTCAGGAGACCAACTAGCCCTTATGTATTTGTAAACTCGGGCTGTGAAGTGTTTGCCAGGGCAGATTGGTTTGAGGGAATTTGTCATGTGAGTTAGCCCTTTTGAATACTAAATGGGCACAATGACAAGTGGATTTCAATGTATATGACCTCGAGTTCTTTCTTTTTTTTTGCCCTAAATCTAGAGGTAGCATGGGGGTGTTTCACAAGGCTGGATCAATGAGCAGGCATGCCTACTTTGTCACCATAATTTAGCACTGCAAAAAAATCAACTCCAGCATCAGTGTTAATGTTGTTCATCGATGGTCAAACTACAAAGATTACAACATGCCATCTCATTGCTCCTGTTACTTGAAAAGCCACCCAGTGTCTTTGCACAAACCCTATTTTAAATGACATGACAGTATTTTTAAATTTACCACTAAAAAATATGGGTTATTCTGCATGTTTTACTATAGATGTAAATATGTTTTGGATTTTTATATTGTTTTGTTTCTTTCCATGCTCTCACAAGCAGTTGTGTTTAATAAAATTTTTAATCTTCTGTACAAACAGTTTGTCTTTATTTAGATTTTCTCTCAGAGCTTTGTAAAGCCCAAAATAATATTACAAGGCGATGAAAAGCAACAGACAGCAATCTCCAAGCCCAGACTTCTGTTGTGTTATTTAGCTGCGATTGAGGGCAGGTTGACGTAACTCTTCATCGAAGGCAGCGGTTTAATCTTGCGTCCTGCCCAGCCTCCCTTCCTCTGCCACAAACCACTCGAGGGGCGAACGCCAAACCAGCGATTGCGACCAGCTTTTCCAATGATCTCTTTGTTGTGGTCAATGTTGGATACACGTCCCACTGTAACCATGCAGGTCTCCAGTACCTGGGAAAGATGACATCATTAAATTCAGAGTATGGTTTTAATATAGCCAGAATAATGTTGATCCAGGTAACCTCACCTGAACCTGCTGCCTTGAAGGAAGCTGAACGATGGCTGTTCCGTTTACTTTGCGGAGTAAAACACCGTTTGTGCCTGAAAATAAAAATAAAAACAATTACTTTTTAGATAGCAACCACATTTAACAGTGGCTACTTTTTTTCAAGTACACAAGGCATCTGGAAAATACATGATCCTTTGCCTCAAATTCATGTTTTTATGCCTTACAATACTATGACATTTTTATGCCTTATTATACTATGAATTCCTGAACATGGGTTCTCTCTGGGTACTCCAGCTTCCTCCCACAGTCCAAAGACATGCACAATAGGTTAATTGGCAACACTAACTGACTTTTTTATGCCTTACTACACTGTGACGTTTTTATGCCTCACTACACAATGACTTTCTTACTGGGTGGCACGGGGTGCAGTGGTTAGAACTATCACCTCACAGTGAGAAAGTTACAGGGAACCCTGGGCCCAGGGCCCGTCTGTGTGTGGAGTTTGTGTGCCTGCGTGGGTTCTCCCCGGGTACTCCGGCTTCCTCTCGCAGTCCAAAGACATGCACATTAGGTCATAAGGGACCTTATATTTTGTATTAACCACGTAGACCTACTTTATTAATAAAAACCTTTGTTTACACTTTGTCTCAGTGAAGTGTCAGTTTAATAATGCACGTGACCGCGCTACTTTGAAAAAGCGCTGCAATGAATAGGCTATTCATTTTGTTTTCATATCATAGACTAATTTGGCAATCATTTGACAACAGTAGGTCTGTTATGCCACATACGCCGTTTAAAGACCAACGGAGGAATGAGCGTTGAAAAGTTTGAGAGATAGGCGTATTGGATAGGTTATTCTTTATGGCTTTGAAAGTTTTGCTTGGACTCGGATACAATTACCAGACTATGGTTTCCGAGTGAGGAATGGGTGAGGAGTATTTAATGCATTTTCCTTCCATTTGGACCTTTCAAGTTAACGTGAGGATTCACATTTAGAAACAATTAGATTTGGTGTTCTTGTCTTTCTGAAATGGGTCACGATATGCGCCACAGCCATCATCCATCTGGCTTGTAGCCTACAGCTAACCCCTGAACACATTTCAGGCACAGCAATTTTCCTTGCTTTAAGCCCTGACAAAATATTGCCTTACATATGCATAACAATAACTAGTTACAGTGAATAACAAAGTCGAGTCACTGAACTTCAGAAAATGATTTAACAACAATTTTGATGAATGAATCATTCATTTGCAAAAATGTGACAAATTTACAAGTTCCAGCGATTTGTTGCTTTTCTTCTGCTTTAAATCATTGTAAATTGAATATTTGAACTGTTGCTCGGACAAAACATCGTGATTCAATGCGAAGACGTCAGAATTAACTCTGTGAAATCATATGATGGGCATTTCACCATTTTATGACATTTTACAGAGTAAACCATTTATGAAAAAAGTTGAAAGGTTAATCATTCCTGCAAATGATCATTAGTTGCAGCTTTAGCTGTACACACTGACACATAAAGATTCAATTAGATTAGAATTTATCAAGTACAAACCCTTCAAAATAATATCTTACCTGCAGCACGAATGTACTCTGATCCCTTCCCTGGTTGTATCTCCAGGTTGTTCACCAGTGTCCCCACAGGAAGAGCCCCCAGTGGGTAGGCATCACCTTCATTGGCTAAGACTGCAAAGCAAAACAAAAGGACATTATTTTGTGTTAAACATCATTTTTAGGTTACAAAGACCAACAATTTCTAACATCTATCAAATCTTTATAATTTCAAGGCACTTTGAGAGATGGATCTCATACCTGCCATTCGTCCAATAACTCCAGATGTTTTAATGACGTCTCCAGCCTGCATGTTCTCTGTAGCAATGATCCATCTCTTACGGTTGCCGCCAGCTACCAGGGCAACGTCAGCAGACCTATACAGACAAAACAGATTATGATAACCAACTGTATGTTCATGATCCTTAGTATACATGTTAATAAGAGTCCTGTGTGTGATGAGAGTTAATCTGACCTGCATGGGTCGTATCGCACTTCCACAACCTTCTCTTCAAAGGGTTGCGCCTCTTTGCCGGATTCATAGCGCAGTCTCTGGAAGTCTACCCAGCGGTATCTTTGTTTATGGCCACCACCAATGCCATGTGTCCTTATCCTTCCTGTACGAGAGAGAAAGAGATGGGCAACTCTCACACCTCAGCTGTAGCCCAGAGCAAGTATCACAGTTGACTTCTGATTAATGAGTTAGGAGGAAACTTCAGGGAAAATTAATCTTAGGTGATCACCTAATGATATGTTTATTTTTGATTATTCCACCAATTCTTTATTTGATTAATGGATTCATCATTTGGTCTATAAACCATCAGAAAAAAAAGAAGAAAAAAAAGGTAATTTCTTATAGCCCAAGCTAAAATCTTCAAATTGCTTGTTTTCAGTCCACAACTCGAAGATATTCATTTTTTAAAAGCACACAAAGCAGCAAATTCTCACAACTGAAAAGCCAGAATATCAAAATAGTTGCCAATTAATCTTCTGTCTATTGACCAGCCAAATAATTGTTTCAGCTCTACTTCAAATTTTTATTCTACAGGACATTTTCAGTTTTGCCATTTCAAAGACTAGTGTACATACCCTGATACAGGTTTACAAAAGCTGTTTTACTCACATTGACAGTCTAGAGACTGTTTGATACTCTGTGCCAGATTTAAACTTTGTTCTATGTGTAAAAACTTTCACTGCTTTACTCTGTTCAGATCACATAGGTCTTCTGCAGTTATGCCAGTCAGACCTTGACTAGATAGACTCTGAGGACCAAAAGACTGTTTTCAACTCTGTTTGAGATTTTTAAGCTTTTAATATATTTGTGAAAACAGAACAATGGGTAAGTCAGGACCTGCAGACTAGAAGCTAACTTCAGCCTTGCTCATAAACACACTACCACTCATCCTGTTCTGCCAAACTCTGTACCTGTGTGATCTCTGCCTCCTGTCTTTTTCATTCCTATTGGTCTGATGGTGTACTTCTCCCTCTGCTTCCAGAATGTCTTGTTCTGCTCTAGAGGGGCCGTGGTGAGGAAGCCTCTGCAGTGACCCACTGTGGTGGGCATCTGAGCTCCCAGGTTGGACTGTGCAGCTGCCTGTCGACACAAAAACAAACATTGCTTGTTTGGTGGTTGTGATGATTCAGTTCTGTGGTGAGACTGACTGACAGGGAGTGGACATTTACCTGCGAGGAGAGCAGAGCAGGCTGGGAGACAGTCAGGGACCTCAGTGCTCGAGTTAGACACGACAACGCCATCACAACGTCCTTCTGTCAGCAGAGCAGAGGAGAGGCAGGTTGACATCTCTGAGATTTAAAGCTTCACTGTCTCTGCCATTAATTTTAATGTATGTGATACAACATCTACACCACACTACACACACGTTTTTCAACAAAATAACATACCCCACTACATTTCTGCCTCCGCTGTGCTTAAACGGTCATAACATAACTAACAGTAACCTATCGGCACGTAAACGTGAGCTACAGCTAACGTAACTTGTCTCTACCAAGCCATCTAACTTGGCTAAATAACCTGCCCTTTTCTAATCCTTTTATAAATAAATTAGCCGTTTGTCTCGTATACAATTCGCTATGTAATCCAATTAAACAGTAACATGAAACCAACCTTTATTTTTAATTTATTTCATCCCAAGCTGCTCGTCGGCGTCCTTCACAGTCCTACACGCTTAGTCGCGCACTGATGACGTATAGTGGGAGAGCGCTGTGTAAGCCACGGGCATCCACAGTTTTCTCCTTTATTTACATCATACAGTAGAAGTTAAAGTTGTACGTTTGTGATATATTAATATTCTCTTGTTTATAGCTTACATGAATTGTATGTCATTCTGTCATAATATATAGAGTATGGTAACATTAGCTAAATATACCGGCCTCCTTATTGTGCCAAATTGTGCTGGCTTCAATGTCGCCTCTAGGTGGCAGAATATCCTCCTCATATATTACAGTAATGTAACTGACTGGATGCGGTTTCTAACTTTTTATTGCTGTACGCAGCTGACTGTTCAAAATGGGATCCGTGCCATAAAATGTTTATAAAAAGGTTGATTCATTGTAACAGTCGTCTCATTTTAGTTTTTAGTCTAGTTTGTACTTATAGTCCGCACTTTTTTCTAAAATTATCTGCGTTCATAATCACAATTTGTTTGGGTTTATTTTGACAATAAATCAAATTTTCAACAACACGAGGAAGTTAATGAGTAATTATACAAGAGAAATTGAATATTTGTCGTTTCATTTTCCCACAGAGAAGGATTGTTTTTTAGAGAAATGTGGAGAATTGAAATGACATTGAACCGGTAGAATTTTCAATCATATTTTGTCTTCACAAGTTAACCACCAGATGTCACTACCTCTTTGGTATTTTCTCTGCGGTGGAATTAAAGAGTGCTCCTATGCCTTTGAAAGTAAGAATTAAGCCTTTTAGTATTATGTCCGCAGTATCCTGTATATTTATCTTCCTTATCTTAGAAAATGTGTGTTATTTTTGAGAAATATAATACTCAACATTTTTGTTTATGGACACGACTACAGTCAGAAAAAAGCATAGATAGATAGATAGATAGATAGATAGATAGATAGATAGATAGATAGATAGATAGATAGATAATGTGGCAGCAGATGATTTCTCCAAAGTGGCGAAAACAAAACATGACGTCACTAACCTCTGCTCAGCCGTAGAGGCTGCTGGGAGTATCTCGCTGTGCCGGAGACATTTTGGATTTAAAGGGGCTGAGCTAGCCGTCAGTCCTAGCTCTCGGTAAGTGTTAACTATATTTGTACTTATTAATATTATAATTACGTGAATCATGTATATGGCCGTGTATGTAAGTAACATAAATTTAAAACACCGTATTTAGAAACCATGGGCTCAGCGATTTGAACAGGGTGAACTCGGAATAACTAGGGAGTGGTGACGCTAGCTGGTTAGCCGAAGCTAGCTAGTTGCTGACGGGAGCGCTAAACAGATCAAAAAGCAAGCTTTACTAACAGGTTAGCTAAACTATCAAGTACACATACTGAAAAATGTTAAAATAAGTCTTGTGAAGGAATGAACGTGTACGATCCGCCTTTATTGATAACGAAGAACCTCCTAGATAGAGGTAGAAAGTCATAGCTCCGTTGTGAACTGCGAAAGTCATAACAAAATGAAATTGGTTGAGCTCAGTAATTAGCAGCGCTCATGTCAAATGATAACCACATGATTTCTTGTTTTATGTGTTTAAAGTAATTTGCAAATATTCAGAAGATTGCCTGTCTGTGTTCTAAGCACGTTGAGGTTGTGCAGAGTCATTAACATGTAATTATCACTATATTAAATCAAATATGAAGGACTGTTTTTCAGCATTTGCTACATCATTGTCGAAAAGTGGTGGAGACACAGGTGTCATATTTTCTACAAAATACAACTTAACTTAGACAGATGTTCTGCCTGTTATCTCTACTTGCATCAGTTGCAATATTCAGGCAGACATTTTTCAGACACAGATGAGTAGGAAAACAGCCCTTTTAGCAGCTGTTTCCAGTGGAGTGATGGATGACTGGACAGTGTCAGTGGCACTTCCCTCCTCGTTGTCCCAGGCCCTGCCACACCCTCCTTGATGGCTGACTCTCTTTTGTGTCTGCCAGTGCGAGCAGTGTGTTGGATTGCTGTTTGTGCAGGAAACAGAGGAAGATTAAGTGATCTGGTGGTGTCAAACTTCGTCAAGTAGACAGGAAATGCATCTCTGGGGAGGTGGCACAGACATTTGCCACTGGTCTGTTGATTCTCCCACTGCAGTCTGCAGTCTTTTCCATTTCCTATGCTACAGTTTTTACTATCATTACATTAACATGCACCACACCCTTTCTCAAAATGTCTTTTCTCAAAAGTCTGTGCAATGTTTTGTATTTGCTCATTAAGGATTTTCAGTTCATTCTTTAATATAAGACAAATATTTCAACTTTTGTCTGTAGGCTTGCTTTAAACAAAACCCAATTTTATCCTGTAATGAAGTCACAAAGATCCAATGTGCAGTTAAACTTTGCAGTAGCAAATGCACATTTATGTCAATTAAGGGTTATTCAGTTGATCCACTATTTGAGATCAGTGGAAAAAAGCCTAATTGACTTAAATGACTGTAGTGCAGTGATGATAGGTAGAGATTAGGAGAAACAGGGGACTGAGTGATGATGGTGTTTGGGAAAGGGAGATGTGATAATGTGAGGATTGAGGCCTCTCTGGAGATGAAGACTAATGAAGAGTGGAGCTCTGGATGGGCAATCATGACCAAGAGATAGTCCAGATTTCCACTCCTCAGAGGGAAATGAAGCAGTCAATGCCAAGTTCACCAAGTTGTTTCTTTAAACACAGAACTATCTTTCTTAACACTGTGAAAACCTCTTGGGCATTTGTATTGGCTCCTGAGCTAGAAGTGCTAAGATTGCTTCAAGATATTGTATGACCTTTGATCCCCCTGCAAGACTAACTTGTCCATAAAATTCAGTCCTCATGCACATAATGAAAACAACAGCATATTAGGTCTCTTGTCTATTCAATGATTTTCTCTTTTATTTTTATTTTTTGTCTTATTATATGGATACTTGTAGCTAATGCTGCTAATGCCTCTGTCTGTGAACCAAGTAGTACATTCTGTACTTTTTTAAGTCCACTAATTGAGCGTCTTATATGTAATGCAAATACAACATTGCTTTAGTGTAGGTGCTCTACATTCTAGCGGTATGAGTTGAACCGGTGAAATAAATGGACACCTCTTTGGATGGATTTTTCACTTCAGGTCAATGCTGCTCTTTTTATACAGAGGTATTTGAATTGTGATTTTTCTGAAATCCAGTTTAATCATGTTATCAGAAACTAACTGGTGGTAAACTGATCAACACTGCTTCATTAGTCAACCTGTGAACGTCACAGAAGAGATGGTCCATCTGTATGAATGGAGTATTTCCTGAGGTATGTATTAGTAACTGTTACAGTTCAGGTGTCATGTTTCAAATGTTGGGTGTTTAGCTTTAGGACAGCTTTCTGGAGTGCACTAGGTAAATGATTTGATTTAACAGACGTTTATTGCTTGGTGCTAAAACGAGAACATAGGGCCAGGGGTTATATGTAAAGCAGTGTAATATTTCCACACACATGCAATAACAGGTTTTAACCTTGCAGTGTGTTGTGTGCCCTCAGCCTTGGTGACATGTGAAACTCCCTTTGAGCCTGTAAATAGTGTCATTTAGCCTATTCCATTGTGTCTCATTAGGTCTATTCCTTTGTGTCTGATGAGTATAGAGAAGCGGAGTCTAGATCAGGATGGCTCCCTCCCCCATCCGACCTGCTCCTCTGCACTCCTCTGTTTTCCTCCCACTGTGGGCGGGGTTGTCTCTTGATGTGCGCCCCAAGATGGTGTTGGTTGTTCTGAACGAGCAGTAGGAAGGTCACCATCATCCTGCAGGCAGCTCCCGTCCTCCTCTCCCCAGCATCAGCACTCATCACTCTCATTACAGTCCTGTTTCATTTCCATTTGCCTCTGTCTCGCACTGAAGATTTCCTTTTTCATTTTAAGAAGGATCTCTTTGGATTAGCACAGCAGATTTATGATGCACTTTGCTGATGTATAGCACTATTGCTGGAGGAGGAGTCATTATTTCATCAGCTTTTCTCCGTGCCAAACTATGAGGCTCTGATCTGCCACTGAAACTGAGGTTAGTTTTCTGGTCCAGCAGGCTGTAGCAGCTGAAAACATCACCAGCGTGAATGATAGATGGCTTAAGCCTTTAGCAGCCATTTAGTGCGCTTAGTTATGGAAAGATTCTTGGAGAGTGTAATTTGTACTTTTGCCAATTGTTTCCTAGTTTTTTTTTTGTTTTTTTTTTTATCTTCATGTGAACTGTGTTTAGAATCAGCTTTTTCCTCTATAATGATCATATGTTTGGACAGACCTGCCACTGTAATGGTTTCAGATCACAGCCTGACTGTAAAGTTACATGTAGTAAACTACTCCCATCTGTTAGGACCAGGAACATCTGTTAATGCACCGTGTCTTATCTGTGTTGCATATGTATTAAAATGGTACATCATGTAGCTCTAACCTCAGGGATTTATTGAAAATGGTTTCCCCCCTGTGCCTGTGTTTACTTTTACTTGTTAGAAGAAGTGAGCCAACAGCATTTCTTGTGACTAGCTACCTGACTCGCTCCTCCTGACCCTTGCTTGATCCTGATCGTTCCTGTACTTGATCATGAGGGCATTTGGATAAAAGCCCAAACTGAGTGAATATATACTGCTGTGTGGTGTAAGGTGCACCATGTACATGGGGAGTGCATTTTTTGATATTGTCCCAAAAGCACTGTGACCCATTTCAGCAGTATATGTGGTCGTATTCCAGACGCCATGAATTAGCTGGTATATCATTTTATTTTTGTTATTCTGTTGTATTTTTTTTTTATTCCCATTCAATGTTATCACCTGTTTCATTTGCACTTATAAAGCAAAGATGAAAGCAGCGGAAAAGCAAATGTTAGAGATTAGTTCAAGTGAAGTGTTTTTAAAGTACAAAAACAGGCCTGTTGGACTTTATCTCATATCTGTAAAGACTTGGAAAACATTAACTCCATCTAGAGAAAGCAGAAGTACTTCATACAGGTGCTTGTGTATTTTGTCATGGCAAAGCAACTTGTTTCTCCCCTGGCTGGCATGAAAGTACTTCTTCTCTTTGTTAGCTACTGCGTATATACCCAGCTAGTCAGGCAGGCCTTTCATCCACATAGGTGTCAAACAGCTGAGACTCAGAGTAAGTGTTAGGGGGCAATAAGCTGTCTGATCTGGCAATATGTTTGATCAGTCAAAGAGATCTTTTCATATCTCCTTCATAGCAGATTCGAGCTTTGGCGTCAGACCCTATCAGTGAGAAAGCAGACTTCTTAATGTCACTGAACTCCCAGTTTTATTCAAAACCATCATCTCTGTGACCATGCTAATAAGAGCTCTGCCTTATTTGTTTGTGACATTTGAGTAGACTTTCATGTAAAGTAGCGAGTCCGTTTTTTTTTTTATCAGCACAGAAATGGCCCTCAGTTATCTGTGCTGTCGTCTGTTTCTCTTCAATGTAAGTTCTCCTGAAACGTGTTACTTCTTGCCTGTAAGTTAACTTTACTGCTCTCTTCTTTTACTATCATACACTTCTTGTAACTGCTGACTGTAAGCCCTCTAGTCATTTTTGTTTTTGGCATTATAATGTGTGCATACCATAACTGAAGCACACAGCCTCCCTATAACTGTTTTGTACTAATGAATTCTTTGCCGTTTGTTTTGTTATATTTGAGTATATATTCGTTTTATTTGAGTACTTGGCCTTGATTATGTTTTTTTATGTTGAAGGATTTTTATGCTAGGAGCAAATACAAGGTCACACTTTTGGTAGACTTTGATGTAGGTATATATTTGATCTGAAAACATTTGAAGTGGTTCAAATCGAGCGTATCTTACTCTTCAATTGATTATGTGCTTTGTTTCATCAGACTGGGGTCATTTGATGTGATGAAAAAATGCTAAATGGATCTTGCCACCTCGCTCACTGCCGTAGAGGTTCACCGTCTCAGTGAATTTGCTGCTGCTTTTCTGTTTGTTCCTGTGAAAGAAAGGAAAGGGATGATTGTACATGAAGTGCAATAAAGCACTAAATTGCAGATGAGAGATGTTCAGTGTTACCATGTCTAATATGCTCAGTATAAGTCAGTCAGCACTGCTTCAGCATTTGAACAGCTTAAACAAGATGCTACCAGCTTTGCTTCAGGCTCACTCCACATTTAATGTCTTCCTTCACAACACAGAGAATTCAGGCATTTAACAAAAAAAAAAAAACCCTAAATAACTAAAGCTTTTAATTGGATAAAATGGAAAAACAATATAATTTTAGGTTGAGAGGTTTTCACCTGACAGAGCAGAGATGTCTTCATGCTCTCCATAGTGTTAGGTCATCTGACACTTTTTATTATTGATCATTGCTGCTCTTCTGCCAACCCAGAGCCTCCAGCTGGTGGTACACAGGCTCCAGTGTCATCCTGACTAAAGCTAATTTCCACAGGCCGTCTGACATCCACTTGGCTTCTAGTTGACTTCCCTGTTTGCTTGTCTAGTGTCCATCATGAAATACATTAGCATCATAAATAACACCCCCACAACGGAGCCCAGCTGTGATTACATGATGTGACATGCATAAAATCACAGAGGGGGGGGGCATAATTACGGGATACCAGCAACAGACCCAGTTGGGTTTGTTGTTTGTGTTTCTGCCACTGCAAGTGTCAGCTGTAAAGCCGAGCCAAGGTCCGCCGAAAATACACAAGCAAAGCAAATGTTGTGTAAGAAGAGGTATTAGGACATGAAGCTAACAAATTAAGGTTGGCAGCAATTAGAGCTGCAACGATTAGTTTAATCACAGAAAATTCATCAGCAGTCATTTTGACCATTAATTGTTTTCAGTCATAAAATCATTGGTCCTTGCAGCCATTTATTGATCATGTTGTGATGTCTCAAGTAGTTTGATTCTTAACCCAGTAATGATTCGCCCTCACTGAACACTGAAGAAATGTTTCACTGGTTTTTAACAGAGCTGCTGTTTTCTCTTCTGTTGTTACCGTTCAAAGAAAATAGCTATTTATTGCAGTTATTTCAGCTGTGTTTTTGCCCCGCTTTAATAGACAATTTCAAAGCAGGGAGTGGCTTACTAATGGTGTAGTATATTTTTCTCCAGACAGGTGGCTCTCAGCTGGTGTTCATCCTTAACCCCTTATCCTCACTGGTGCTGCTAAAATACAGAATGCAAATAGCTCAACATTGCCTAGTTGGAAGGGCAGGGCTGCTTTCTGCTCTGACATTTGCATGATGTAGCCAGCACTGACGTGGCTCAGTGAGTCATAGGTTATCTTCAGACTGTTTGGGGAAAATGGCACATGTTCCGTACGCTCACCAAAGGGCTGACATTTCTCGAGAATACAATATCATTGACGCTGATGTTTTTTTTTTTGTTTTTTTCTGTGACTTGACCAGCTGCTGAGCTGTATTACTGAGGCTTTTGTCAAGTCATCCTCTCCTTCACTCTTCAGCCAGTCATGCAGCCAGCTAGGCCTCTGTTTGGATAAAGTGTTGGCACCAGAAGGCACACACACTGCAGCATCTGTGTGCCCTCTGTTACGCTGCAAGCTGCAGTCCTACTCCCAACCAGAGCTTATTAAAGGTGCCAAATCCCAGCAGTCTGTCCTCCCCAGAATAATTTTAGCCTGTGCCCCTCAGCTTTCCCAGACATTCTACGCATGTCTTTAAATTGTATGTGGCTATTCATTCACTTGCAGCTGAGAAATTCACCCAGTTGCAGTATTGCGTTTTTAATTCATGTTTTATTTACTGACTACGTTTTGAATTAAGCTTAGTTATCAGCTCAAAAAATGCTGACCTATCTCACTCATGAAATTTGAATCCCTTATCTGAACTGTAGTGATAAAACACAACTTAATTTCCCCTTTTATGGCTGTCATGTTGCAGGAGCATCATGCTACAGTCTTATTGGCCTAGCACAGAAATGACACGTGTCTGTTACCGTCGGGTCTCTACACTGTCGGACATTGATATCTTTAAACTGAGACTGGAGAGTGGTTTCTTTCATACCGCTCCAGCAGAGAATGCCTTAGCTGTTTTATAGTATAAAAGATAATTTGCAATAGAAGCCACTTTCAATTAAAGAGAGGAAAAGTAAGAAAGAAATGTGAGAAATGTTGTGAGGGTTTCGGTTAAGCTTGAGCCACATGGTCTGTTCTCTCTTTACAGGTTTCCCTGAGCTGCGTAGAAGATGTCCACCATGGTGTATCCACGGGAAGAGAAGCTCGAGAAGCTCTCTCAGGAGGAGATCATCTCCAACACCAAGCTGGTGATCCAGGGTCTCGAGGCCCTGAAGAATGAGCACAACTCCATCCTCCACAGCCTCCTGGAGACCATCAAGTGCCTAAAGAAGGATGAAGAGGCCAACCTGGTGCACGAGAAGTCCAACTTACTCCGCAAGTCAGTGGAGATGATTGAACTGGGCCTGGGAGAAGCACAGGTAAGACGGGGTGAGAGTATGGGGAGGAAAAATAAACTACTTATGAGTAGATAGAGTTTGATCACTACGATGATATGAGCAAAAAGGAAATTGTAAAATGAAGTAAGTTACAGTTTTTAATATGAGAATTGACAGAAAAAGAGAGAATGGTTAACAATATAGTACATGTTGTATAATTTAACCCACAGAGCCATGTGCTACTGCCTTCTACTTTGGGTGGTTCTGCTTCCTCATTCTATACTGAGCTCGTGTGGTGATTATGATTCATTCACCATCGACCTTGCTGCTGCTGCAACAGTTTGTCCTGGTTAAATGTCTTTGCTCTTCAATGCCGTCTCAATCCCAGGTGATGATGGCCCTGTCCAACCACTTGAACGCGGTGGAGTCGGAGAAGCAGAAGCTGCGTGCACAGGTGAGGAGGCTTTGCCAGGAAAACCAGTGGCTGCGGGACGAGCTGGCCAACACCCAGCAGAAGCTGCAGAAGAGCGAGCAGAGCGTGGCCCAGCTGGAGGAGGAGAAGAAGCACCTGGAGTTCATGAACCAGCTCAAAAAATACGATGAAGATGTCTCACCCACTGTAAGTGCTGTACACTGACACTAAGCTTTATCAAGACTGAAGCCCCTCTACAGGTCTACAGATTATTACTTGCTAATGTATTTTTGCGAGATTGGGTTGATACATTTGAGGTTATGAGATTATATTCTACCATTGTTTTGTGTTGTGGTTAGAATATCCTCATCATAACAGGACTCTTTAAAATCTATAGTTCCTTGTGACTAGAAAATACAATTGACTATGTTCAAGTTTCATTCATTATTCAACCTCTGCAGTGAAATGGAAATGAGATCACATTAGTTATCATAAGCAAAATGGGACAGAAAAACTCAGAAAATATTAATAAGAATCCTGGGCTATGAACCAAGTTGGAACAATTTTATTTTGGAAATGCCTTGAAAGCACCGATTGAACTGTAAAAGGCAGCAATCTGTCAATGATATCTAATAGAGGAGCTGTTGGAACAAGAAATTGTATGGTCTTCCAGGAATGAGCCTTTCCGGTCAGGTTCTCATTGAGCTAGTGGGGGAGATGAATCATTACACATTCTGACCTTATACTTAGTCACAAAAAGAGGCTGTAATAGCCTGTATACACTATCTGCTTAACTCAGCAGGAATCCATCATACCAGTAGCCTGGTTCTTGCTCCGGAAGCATCTTTTCCATTTTCCAGCTTTTAGCAGGCGGCCACATTGATACATCTTTTCTTTCCAGTTTATCCTTAAAATCAAATTTATTGTGTCAAAGTGAAATAATGAGCTCATAATATAAAGTATATTTGGATGCAGTGTTGAATGTGTTGGTCTAAATGGCCTCATACTCCTCTGTATACCGTATATGTAATGACATGAGAAGGTTATATCACTTTTTTCATCCTTGATAATTAACATTTCTGAGGTAATATTATCTTAAGAGAACTCTTGGCAATAAAGAGATAAAAACCATGTGACATTGTTGCCAAGTGTTAGATTAAATCTCTGATGGTCAGTGTCTCTCCACTCTGATATAATCATATAAATATGAACTTTCCAGACAGATATTTTGTTGTGTACGGTCGCTTTAAGGAGTTCAGATCAACGTGCTTTTCATTCTTAATTTCTTTGCTGTGTCTGTTACCTCTCATTGTTTATTCTGCGTATCTGATTTGGCTGATTTCTGAATTGTCGTCCGTTATTCCTGCTGTCTGTCAGAGGATGTGACTCGTAGGTCTGTTTTATCCTTTCAGCAGGAGGAGAAGGACAGAGAAACACCGAAGGACTCCCTGGACGACCTCTTCCCCAATGACGAAGAGGAGCATGGCCAAGGAAGTAAGAACAACAGTATACAGCAATTCAACATGACATTATAATTCTACTCTTCCATAAGTCTATAAAAACCAATAACAGAGCCTCTCTATGATACAGGATTTTGCTTCCAAAATGATAGTTATCATTCAAAAAAGATATTAATACATGTTTATCCAAATGTATTAATAGTATGTGAATAAAACAAATGCGTATTACATTATTGGAATAGTAAAACAATTAAGACTTAGGCTTAGTAAGTATAACATGTAACATGTAACATGTTCTAGTCAAAACAACTCCTATGTTTCTGATTAAATGCATAAATATAGTTAAAAAAAAAAACTCCTCAGTAAAGTTCTCAATAAGCACGCTTGGTTTGATATTAGTCTGATTATCTGGTGTCACAGCCCCCTGAGTCAGTTAACCTGACTGTCTGTTAAGTCCAGTACACTGGGGGAGGTAATGTTGCGCCAGGCCATTAAACACTAATTGAATTATCCCCATAATCTTATTTCCTGAAATCACAGTATTGTGTGCATGCAAATGTAGTTAGTGATATAATCAGGTCAGAGTTTTCTCCCTTTGACAACAAAGTTGACCTTTGCCCTGTGCGTGCGGCCTCTCTACCCCTACAGTGCAGCACCAACACAACAGTGCGGCCGTGGCTGCAGCCCAGCAGGGAGGCTACGAGATCCCAGCCCGTCTGAGAACCCTGCACAACCTGGTGATCCAGTATGCCTCCCAGGGCAGGTACGAGGTGGCCGTCCCCCTTTGCAAGCAGGCTTTGGAGGACCTGGAGAAGACCTCTGGACACGACCACCCTGACGTGGCCACCATGCTCAACATTCTGGCCTTGGTCTATAGGTCAGAAAAGCCCCCGTACATGAGCTTTAGCTAGTTCTACTGTTATTTGACTTGTGTCGTGTTGCCTTCCTTTCGACACAAATTTTGTCTAAGAATCAGAAACATTCTGTCTCATCATGTCATCCTGTGTCTCCCTCTCACTCATGCAGGGATCAGAACAAATACAAAGAGGCAGCCCATCTGCTCAACGATGCTCTGTCCATCCGGGAGAAAACCCTCGGCAAAGACCATCCTGCTGTAAGACTTGACCGTTGTCATGGCAACTGTATCTTCATGTGGACACATCCGTGTTTAGATAGATCAGATTGGTCATCTGGTCTTGGTTCATCATTGCTTAAAGACTCTGTCAACAGGGAGGCAATAACCGCACAGTCTACTGTATTTACTGTGCTACTCAGTCAGACTGTAGGGACTTCATTCAGCTATTAAAGTATGGATTTTTAACCATGTGCCTGCAGGCTTGAAAATAATCAATCGCAACTGCTCAATATCTGCTCACACGTCCATGAACCAAATCACAAAATGCTTGGAATAGAACAATCAATAGGAAAACATTAAAACATACTGTGTGTTTCATTACCTTCGTGAACAGATTTGTAAGAATTGAATTACAGTGTGGCACCAAAACAGCTTTTAAAGCCTAAAGGAAGCTATAAAAGCACAGTGTTAGTCCCTGCTGCTCTGTGGGATTTGCACTTTGCCTCATATTCTTGTCACTCAGTCTGATCTTCAACACACAATAATGAAACACAAAGGTGACTTTGTGGTGACTACCAACCTGGTTCAATCCAGGTGGCTCTGAGCTTTTTGAAAAGACTGCTTGATGGAACAACATACATTTTTATGACTGTGTTAGGCCTTTAGACAACGGTCAGTTAAGTTTTGACACTGTGAAGCTGAACTGTGAGTACAATAGCAAAGCCAAGAAAGGAAGTGGCCTTATTCAGGTTTTCTCTGTTTCTGTATGTACAGGTTGCTGCAACGCTGAACAACTTGGCTGTGCTGTACGGAAAGAGGGGGAAGTACAAGGAGGCCGAGCCTCTGTGTAAGAGGGCTCTGGAGATCAGAGAAAAGGTAGGCCACATCCCTGGATTGCACCAGTAGAGCAGTCCACAGCACAGCTAAACCAGTGAACAATTAGCTCATTGTAATAAAGTAATTAACAGTGATAATGTATCCAAAATGTCAGTTGGACCTAAAGTAACACCAGCGGAAAACGGACTATAAATAGGGAAAAGAGCAAATGATTTTCTTAAATTGTCTGTGAAGTTTCCGCTGGGGGCCGTTTCCATGTCGGTGGGGAATTGGAGGGTTTAATTGAGAGCACAGCTGAAAATGGATAGCAGGCGTTGGGGGAGCGAGGAAGGAGACATATAGGAAGCATGACAAAGCTACAGAGCTCAGCAGGGTACAATGATTTGTCTTTGCCTGAAAGTTCTATTCCGTACCCTCTCTATTGATCAGCCAACCTTTTATTAGATCTCCTGAGTGCCTGCAGCAGGCAGACGTGCTGCCTGGCAAAAGCAGCAAGAGGAGGTGGAGGTAAAGAAGGGAAAGATGCAGGAGGGAGCTGAAAGCTCTGAGACACAACGGGAAATGTTAATTCAAAACATTTCCTTCTTGATTTCCATCAGGTCCTGGGGAAGGACCACCCAGATGTGGCCAAACAGCTCAACAACCTGGCTCTGCTGTGTCAGAACCAGGGCAAGTATGAAGAGGTGGAGTACTACTACTGCCGTGCCCTGGAGATCTACGAGTGCAGGCTGGGCCCAGATGATCCCAATGTGGCCAAAACCAAGAACAACCTGGTGAGAAATAAGTTACCAATACCACATCAGCTTTTCCTTTGCTTTTTTTCCCCCTCTACCTTTCAAACCCTTCACTATTCATTATACTATTCATTTCGACAAGAACTACAGTCTCTATTGATGTGCCAAGGCAAACACAGCGTACTTATTGTGACCATAATCACTCCGTCAGCCTGAGCTTGGTCCCTGCGGAGGTGTTGCTAATTTCTGCCTACAAAGCTTCTACTTAAAATGTCTTTTAAAACTTTGTTGTATTCAACTGATGTTGCCTGACTTGACAAAAGAGCCACTATTTTTTTTCCAACAGACTTTTTTTAAACTAAAAATTATGAAAGGCAGCAGAATATAATGTTATTTTACTCTTTCAGCACGAGAGTTGTTATCTTCAGAGGTTTCTTTGTTTCATTTAGCATTGCTTATAGGGGCTTATAGGGTACCATTGTCTGCTGACTTGCTTCTTGTAGCTCTCCAAGGCCCTCCTTCTTGCTTCTGTCCTGTCTCACTGATGATTGAAAGGCTGCGTGGAGACAGTAAGGGAGGCTCTGTGGTACTATATTGTTTTACGTGAAGCACAGTGTGCAGGTGCAATATGCAGACGGATTGCTCTTGCTGTCTCAGGGGACACATTGGGAGTCAATAGGCCCATTTGATCCAACACTAAAATGTGCTTTCGCTCCTTTTTCTTCTTCAGGCATCCTGCTTCCTCAAACAGGGGAAATACAAGGAGGCTGAGATTCTGTACAAAGAGATTCTGACTCGTGCTCATGAGAAAGAGTTTGGATCTGTTGATGGTAAGGCCTCAAAGTAGATATTACGATTTACAGTATATGGCAGCACATGTTTAAAAGGTGATTTCTATATTGCTGTGGTGGAAGGTTCTTGTTTCAATCAACCTATAAACACAATGAATAAATACCACGTTATCCCAAGAAACATGGTGGTGGGTTCCAGTACATTGCCCCTCAGAATATAGAGACTAGATTTGCTTTTTGTTTTCATCTTCCTTCCACTATTGTCTTATGCTCTATCTGCTGTTGTCTCACACCAGCGAGCAGAGTCAGTGACGGACAGATGATTAAAAAGTGGACGATGTTCTAAGCAGGTTACCAACCTCAACCATTCAGAGGAATCTTTACAGAAACTGTTTGAAGAAATAAAGAGTTTACTTCTCTGAAAGATGAGCTCTCGCAATTTTTCTTCTCTTTTTAGTTTAAGCTAAGCTTTTTGTTGGCTTTCCACCACAGATTAGATTCACTGCTTTGAAAAAGGACTGAAAGCAACTCGGCACAATGCACTGCTCTGACAATTTTTGAGCAAAGGCATCTCACATTTTTCTGAGAGGTTCGTTTTTCATTTCTCTTAAACTGACAATAGTCCGTGCTTAAATTTATTTTTAAACCTCTTGGTGAGTTGAAGGTTATAGGGAAGCAACACAGCAGCAACCATTAATGGTGAACGTGAATGATGAATATGTTTGTGGGTTTCATGATACATTCATGTATAATAATGACTACTTGACAATGTTAAAGTTTAGTCTAAGTATGTGAAAATGGTGTGATGAGAATGATTCTATATTACTTTTATTTATGAGAGAAACAAGTTGTGTATTGATTGTCTGTATTGCATTTATACTGTTTTCTGTATTAAGATCTATACACTTATATCCTTATTTCATTTTAGAAAGAATCTGTGAAATGCTTATTATAAATTTAAAACACAAACTGTGTGTTACTGTTTCTACTAAAGAAGCTCAGGAACAGATGTTGTGCAATCAGTCTTTATATTATTAACAACTATCTTATACATTTAGCCAGTGTTGATATATTTAAACTTCAGGGCAAAACAGACTGTGGTTAATTTATCATTCAGTATCATTTGTCTTCAGCCAAATACAACCAAAAAAAGATGAACATGAGTGTATGTGGATTTAATAAAACGGCAGTCTAAGGACAACCAGTTGAGCTGTTTTCCAGTCCTGTTGTACTGTGTGTAGACCACCTCTCCTGTGTGTCTGTCTGCAGCTGAGAACAAGCCCATCTGGATGCATGCAGAGGAAAGAGAGGAGATGAGTAAGGTGAGAGGGTTTGTGTAATCATCTCCATGTCATTCTGAACAAGAGCAGAGCAAAGGAAAACTTTTTAAATTCAATAAGGCTCTTCTAATGCAAGGTTGTGAAATGGCAGAAAACAGGTCTGTGTATTTCACTTCCTGCAACGTGAAATACGATATTGTCCTTCACACACACAATATGAGCCCAATCAGGCAAATGATAGTTATATGTAAACATCAGAAAAATGCTGCTGATCCAGTTTAAACCACAGCTTCCCGTCACTTGTTTTTCTTCCTCTTCTCCCTTATTTACTTCCAGGGCAAGCACAGAGACAACACTCCTTACGGAGAGTACGGAGGCTGGTACAAGGCCTGCAAAGTCAACAGGTGAGGCAGAGACTGATAAGCCTGTTTTTACAGCTTGGTTATAAATAAAGTCACTTGTTAAAGTCCAGAAATGGAATTACATTAGATTTATTGTTTTATGAATGTGTGAATTCATTATATTGTAGAATTTGTTAATTTATTTTTCACGAATATGTGACTAAATCAGGATTAGTTTATAAATAGCTTTCCTAATCCTCCAGGGTTTAGAGTATCAGTTTGCTCGGACAAGACTGTTCCTCGTTTGACCTTCGAGTAAATTTCAGTGTGCGTATCTCTTCTGTGTCCAGCCCTACAGTGAACACCACCCTGAGGAACCTGGGTGCCCTGTACCGCCGACAGGGCAAGCTAGAGGCTGCTGAGACCCTGGAAGAGTGTGCAGTGAGGTCTCGCAAGCAGGTCAGCAGTATTTCCTAACTGAAAATGCCCATTTCTACATCCAGATAGCTTATCAGGTCCTATTTTTGTCAATTCTGAAATGTGTTCCCCGTGTTAGGTCAGCAAATCTCATGATATTTCTTTCCCTTTCTCTACATTGCTATGGATCCAGAGCAACACAGTAAGTGGTCTCTAACTGATAGCCCCCCCCCCCCCCCCATTGAGTCCCCACCTCTCTCCCCTAACATCACTCCCATCTCACAGTCATTTAAAATGTCCCCTTGTCTCTGTGATGCTGTGACAGTAATGTCAATGCATTAAAGGAGACAGGAAACATAAAGCCACTTTAATTCCTCCATATAACTTTGCACTATCACCCATATCGACTAGCTATTGTCTACCTCTGTGCTGACTCTGACTATAATATGTTTGTTTGTGTGTCGTACCTGTGTGTTGTTTCCATCAGGGCATCGACCCCATCCACCAGACACGTATGGTGGAGATCCTGAAGGACACAGATGGCGATAGGCGGAGGAGCAGGGATAGTCTGACCAGCGTTAAGTATGAGAGCGGCTCTGAGACTGGCGAGGAAGTGAGTATGGGCGTGGAGTGGAACGGGGTGAGTACAAATCCACTATAGTTGAGTCAACATGGCCAGTAACCTCACTGGAAGAACAAGGTGGTGTTTGTAATATCACAGGGAGTGTGGACTGGTGCACACCATCCCATATATTAATAGATTTCATAATAAAATACACTGATTTGTTATCTAAATTGAAAGGTGAGACAAGAGGACTCTTGTTTTTAAGATTAGACCACTGATGTGGACTGATGATTAGGAAGTCCTCTGGCTCCTCTATCTAAATTATCAGAGCCATCTATTTTATGATGTTGGTGTTGCACATCATCATAAACCAAACTTGAGTGAAGTCTGAACTGCACAACCTGCTTTCTCACAAAATGATTTCGATCTACTTTAAAAACTCATCAGTAGAATAGCAGATTATTCCCAGTTCTTGATTTGGCTGCACTCAGTGAACTGTATCTGTACCAGTCCATCAGCTCGCAATAGATGCACATCACCATGTCCTTCCCATGAGGATAACCAGGAAATCCATTTTTAAAAATGTAAAGCTGATTGAGTGTCTTGGCATGCTGACCTGTTGTTTTTGACAGCATGAGTTTGCTTTGGACTAGAAGTTCACATTTATGTTGTTCATTGCTTGACAATGAAGTCCTAGTGCTTTGTTTTTAATAAGTGGTTGTTGTTTTGCTGGCAATGCTTCTGCACAAGTGGAGTGGTAACAAAAAGGCACAAGCTCATTCTGTGGCAGCCTGGCAACATATGAAATATGTATTTGCTTTTGTGGGACTCAAAAGATGCAGCGTGTCTAAATCCGCATTAGGATGCCTCATGTTTCCCCCATTAAACACAATTGACAGGATTCCCAATATCCTTGACGCTCGTCCTTCTCTGCAGTATACTGGGCAGTTGATTCACGGCAGTTCATCCTGCCATTTTATTGCCTCATTATAATGTCCATCCTGGTTGTGTTTCCCCCAGACCAACAATCGTTAGTGTCATTTCACCGTACAGGTTTTATTTCTGCACGATGCTTCCCTTTGGACTTGTAATCCCTCTCCTTGTTATTAAAGGGGCTGGTGCTGAAAACAGGATATTGTTTGCAGTTAAACAGACGCTACTAAAGCTGTGCCCCAGCTTGAAGAAGCCCTCTGGTCACAGTTACATAAGCCAGAGGGCAGGACTGTGCCAGCAGACATGCCTCATCTGAGCTTGTGCCTCTCCCCTCACTTAAGTGCAGCCACGCCCTTCACTGCACACACCCAGTCCAAACATGCATGTAGCCATGCCAGCCTGCTGGGCTCACCCTTAACATGCACACTAATGGACCATATGTGTTCACTGTTTTCACACGTTTGACAAATGTCTGTTAACCTGATGTCTGCTGCTCTCTGAATGAGTAACATTTAGTTGAGAGGTGGGGTTTATGTTTGCTGGCTGTTGTATGAGTGTGAATGCTTCTCTACACACATGTTCATACGCATAACACAGCAACTCCAAACCGCTTCAGAATTCACTCCAACAAACGCAACGGCACGTGTATTCATCGGAGTGTGCACCTGTCTGTCTTTGAAACATGTGATGGCGTGCAGAGGATTGCTGCTTGTGTGCAAGCGTTTCATTATCACAGCCACAAAAAGTAGAGATGAAATTCACACGGTCAAAACAGAAAATATACTCATGACATTCTCATGCTTTTAAAGATTGTTTCTGAAAGCGAAATTGTCACAAAACTTTTGAGCTTTTGACTAAAAGTTTAACAACTTCCATCCATCCATTCATCTACAAAGCTGCAAACATGTAAATACAACCTAGCTATCTTGTTAGAAAATAGGCTTGTAAACTGCTGTCTGCTTCTGTGTAGATGTTTGCTGAGAGATAAAGTGACCTATCAGTCACATACTGTAAAGCTTTGCCTGAACATGTCTTCACGCTGCTCTCAGAAAGTCTGATATGTCACTGAGGATATAGATGTGGTTTACATACTCAAATTTAGGCATTTGAATAGATGCCTTCTCTTTTGTTATGGAATCATTTAGACGGTACTAGTTTAAGGAACTCACTTACTTGGTTAGTGTTGAACCAGTGGATGTAGACGACAGCGAGGAGATGACAGCTGTCAGCAAATTTGTGGTTGTGTTCAGGTTAATTAGTAATATGTATGTACGTGAAAATGCATGATTTGACTCGTGTGTGTGTGTGTGTGTCTGTAACTGCTTTGTGCTGTACGCTTTCATGTGCTGCCTGTTAGTTTGCATGTTTCCTGGATTTCATCCTTTGCCTTTTTTCCTTTTCTATGCGTCACTAACCTACTTCCTTGTTGATTACTCTTGCCATGGCAACCAATCAGCCTGTCAATCAAATTTCCTTTTCTCACTCAGTGGATTGTACTCTCCCTCTTGAGCTGTCATTCCACACAAGACGCTTGTGTGGGTTGGTATGTCGTGATGTAATAAATAGGCTAGGTAATTAGTTCATTAGTCATCTGTTAAGGTAATACAACATAGGGCAAGCTAAGGCTAGTATTATTATGTAGTGTGTAGTAGTAGGATTATGTTCTCATCATTTATCAGATGCAAATTTGGCTTTAGGAAATTTTAAACTGCTAAACTTTACGAAGGACGTTTGAATTCAAAGTGCTGTAGATAGAGATATTATTCATAACATCAGTCTCTCTTATCGTCAGTGTAATGGCTATATTAGTATGGCCGTTTCAGTGCTGATGCTTGCAGATGTCTCACATCTGCAGTGCACAGTCACTGGCTGGGTGCAGTGTGCCAAGTTCAGACTTTTTGGTAGCGAGAGAGGAAAGAAAAACAGCTGAGTCACAGTGACTGCAGCCACCAACCGACTGCATCACTGCCCCGCTTGTGGTTTTAGTGCAGCACCTTAAACAGCTGCAAATTTTCAGAGAAACGCAGCTTGTTTGTGTTGTATTCCTCAACTAGGGTTCACAAAAATCTATAACCAGACCCCAAGTTGTAGCTGTTAATACACATACATAAACCTGGTGCTGGACAGTCAGTGCAGTTTATTGTAGAAAAGTGTAGGTGTCTTGCGTAGATAACCCAACCCCGGAGCTCTTAATCTTACAATGTGTGCTGTTTTTGTCTTTTTGTCTGTTTCTCTCTTTCTCTTTTATCAGGCCTAAGCCATCAAGATTATTCCTCCATCCTTCTCTCCTTCCCCAACACAATAGCAAAAGGATGTGTGTTGTCGTTCCCTCTGGCCTTCTCTGTCCCAACAAACCGACTACCATTCCCGGCGCCCCCTCCAGCAAAGACTCAGAAAGCCCCCATCCTGGCTGTCACCCCTGTCCCCTGTTCAACTGACAGCTGCTGGGACGTTTGGTCTTCTCATCTCTCTGCTCTGTTTTCCCCCTCTCTTTCTTTCACTCTCTCTATCCTTCCCTCTCACTAACCCTGTGTCGCCCTCCATGTCAGAAATCATTACTTCAACTCTTTCTCTCACTTAACATTGAAAAAGTCATTGGGTGTGTAATCTTTCCCTGTGAGGAAGTCACTCGCACATTTTTCCTCTCTCCAACACCCACTTGTAATTTTTCATAGGTGTATAGTAGATTTATTTGGCAGGAAAGGAGAGCATTAAAGTTGGAAATATAAATTATTGGAAAAAGGCTAAACATACAGAGGAAATGCTGAAAGATGATTTTGAGGTTCAGTGTCACCTTCGACAACAGACTAGGCTCCAGACATCACTCCAACCCACAGTCAGATTAAAGGATACTGATACTAGACTGAATATTATACAAAATAAATTCAGTTCCACGGTTGTTCTGCATTGGTCTCACCCTGAATTTGTTTGTTGCCTTGAGCACTCTCGGCCTGTTTCTAAGTGAAAGTTGACCTCAAAGCTAGCTTCCAACCTGCCTGTATTTAGCCATTGTAGTATCTGTTTCTTTGTTCTTCTTTTGGTTCATTTATGTGCGTTTTCTGTTTAAACTAATGCCTGAGATCAAATGCCTAAAATGGTACTGTAAAGTTACACATGCCAATCAAGATATTCACCATAATTTCCTTTTAACATCTTCAGCCTAGTTGGCAGGAAATGAGAAGGGAGCATTGCCATTTTTGTTTTTATAGATATATTTCCAATTCATTTTAATTTTGTATGATTTTTTTGTTTACATTTTTTAATGCTTTTTGATCATTTTGTGGCTGAATATAAAGGCAGTAGTATGTCAACAATGCCATTGTGTTTACCTGTTGTGAAAGACCAGAATTCTCTGCATCATTTAGGCCAAAGCTGACAGCAGATTGGTCAGATCACATCAAGCTGTTGTTGCCATGGTAATTTAATTTCAAGTTGCTCCTTGTCCTTGGTTTGCTAGAGTGTTCACACAGGCTCCACGCTGGCACAGTATGTAGAGTGCAGCTCGCATTTACAAAGGGAATTAGCAACGTTGGCTGATGCTGTGAAGCCAGTATGACAGCAGAAGCCAGCAAGAGCATCTAGCACAGATACTGGCCACCTGAAATATTGCTAAATAATAATAGATTTCAAAATAATGGTCATAAATGCCCAGGATTGCCTTTACTTGTTGGTGTAGGAGTAATGTTCTAATTCAATGGAAGCCTTGATTCCACAGTAGTTTTAGTGTGTGTTTGTGTATGTTTTGGTGGTACAGTCACAGTGCCCTCTCTGGCTATGGATACTGTATTTTGAACACAAAGCTTAATGGGGTGTGTTGCCTTTTTTCTTACACAGTTGTTTGCAAGTAAACATCGTCACTTTGGTGAATCATGTTTTTAGACACCAAATGTTCAGTGCGAGTGTTTCCTCAAGATCAACATGTTTATTTCAGATGTTTAACTAACTGAATGTAAAATGACTTTAACATCTTGGAAGTGTAATTGTAGGCTGTATTCATAGATTTGACAAGTGCATTCACTATACGGCTTTTCAGTATGCTACTTGCCTTGATTCTTCATTCCTTCCAATGAGTACACCTATACTTCTAATGCAACTCTGAACAAAAGAATTGACTATGTTCATCACATAATTATGACAATATTGTTGTGTTAGTGGAATGCTTATTTATTGAACTGTCTATTCTTGACATATATAGTGTGACTTCAGTTTCCTAAAGTGGAAGAACATAAATGGTAAGGTCTATAAGCACTATCTTAGTAAGTAGGACTGCATCATATTTACCATTCTGCATTGTGAAAATTATTGCATCAACACTTGTTGGTATTCTCAAATAAAGTTTTTCATTTGTGAAGTTTTGTCTTTTCTCTACACCGGATGGAGACGTCTGTATTAATGTGTCATCAGTGGAAACAGTGATTCTTCTGTGTTTTCATCTCTGCTGGCGGCTGCAGAGCCAATCGGTGGTTTGCGAATATTTCATCTTTGGTAGCTCTGTCTAAATCCTCAGACTAACCTACAGTTCCCCCTGCTGGTGATGAGCCTGTATTGCATAATTTAACACCTTAAACATTGTAAATACAGTATTCCATTTGGTGTCCCTCCAAAGCCAGAGGACGGTATTCATAGTGTGTTTCTTACTTGGTTGCTCATTAAAACATACACCATGTAGTATAGCTGGTATAGCCTCTACATTAGAAACTGTAGATTCTAATGTAAGGATGAATGGATGGTTGGATACATTTCTGTGACACACTGACACATGTAGGTCTGAGGAGAATCTCTGGTTTTGGTAACGGTTCATTCTGCTACTAACAATAATTTATTAACCTGCCAGTTCATTTCTTGATAAACTGATTAACCATTTAGTTTATGGAATGTCAGAATATAGTAACAGATGTTAATCACAATATCCCAAAACCCAAGGTGACATCTCAAAGTCATTCCTGGGTCTCAAGAACCTGTGATAAAAGACAAAGAAAAGCAGCAAATTTTGACAATTAAGAAACTGCAACTAAGTCATGTAGTAGTAAAGTATTTGTGCTTTAAAAATTATGTAAGCTAACAATTAATTGACTATCAGAATAGTTTCTGATGGATTAATGGACTAATTGTTGTAGTTCTACTTACTGTAGATAATAACACACAGCACGACCATGGAACCACAAGGAGACACACACTAATAACCATACTTAAAGTTATTACAGTTGATTCTAATAGTGCAACTTTGCAGAGGTACATTTGCTTGTGGATGATATTATATACATATATAAGAGCAGCAGACATATTTACATTGTACACATTTATATATTTAGCTAAATATTTTCCGCTTTCAGCTATTTCATATTCCATCTCACTGATTATTTATTTATTTGTTTATTTTTTTAACATTTTATGATTTTATTAAAGATAAACATTTAATTTTTTGAACCTTTGTTGTGAGGCTTTCATGCTCACACTATTGGCTGCAACCAGCCATTTATAACAGGACTGATTTACACATGATCTAATGCAAAAACATGTCTCAAAGCTTAAATCATTTATATACACAACTATGTAACAGTTCAAATTCAAGTTAAGGGAATGACCTGTAATTCTGAGCTTTTCCTTTGCAAGGTCAGTGCTGAATGGATGGGTTGATGAGTGTGTGTGTGTATCTGCAGGACGGCAGTGGAGCCCTGCAGCGCAGCGGCTCTCTTGGGAAGCTCAGGGACGTTTTGCGTCGTAGCAGTGAGATGCTGGTGAAGAAACTACAGGGCAACGGACCGCCTGAACCTCGCAGCACCAAGTAAGAACTGAGGAAATCCTCTGTTATGACGGATAGTGGATATGTGAAGCAAATCATACTTCTTGTTGAAGTAAGTCATGTCTTTTGGAGGCTGTTTAATGCATTCTCGGGTAATGACTTTTTCCCCTGATTCATAGTGGTTTGGAAATAACCTCCCCAGCTACATGAGTACTCAGTATTTTTTATGTAAAGTGCAATCCCAGACACTGTATGAACATTATTTTCTTACTTTTAATATTACTATTCAACAGCATGAAGCGGGCTGCTTCCTTGAACTACCTGAACAAAACCAGTGATGACCCATTTCAGGTGAGGAGCAATTTGTACAAATTGGATTAAATATCTGCTCTATAGGTTTAAATGTTCTGTTTCAAACTTCTTATCTTGTATATCCTGTGTTTCTCTGTCAGACTCGGGGAAGCAGTTATTTCAGGGAGAGCCGGGGCCTGAGCTCCAGCACTGTTGATCTCTACACTGGAAACTGAGCCACAGGTGGGCAGGCGGCTTTCTATCTGCCAATCTGTTCACCTCCCCAAAGATGCTCCTTCCTGTGGCTCGTTCTCTGAGTCAGAACGATCACTGACAACACTACCAGACGGCGTCAGCCTCCCACACACCCATTCCTCTGTCTGTCTGTCTGTCTGTATGTCTGCATTTGATCCAAAGACCCATCTCCTCCAGGATCCAGACCCAAAGACGTTTCATTTCATCGAGACAAATACACAACTAGCGTGTTTTTTGTTGCGTTTGCTTTTAAATTCAGGTTGTTGATTTTGGTATTCCACCGACAGATCGCCGCATTTCCCTCATAGTGTTCCTAATTTCGGCGTCACCTCTGTGCCTCCTAAATGTGGCCAAGTAAACAGACCTCATCTCTCCCCCTTATTCAAAATCGCTGTGACTCTGCACTTTCACTTCATCTGTTGCCATAATGTCACCTGTGCTGGTATATTTCTCCTTATGTTGTTTTGATTTGAAATATTTGTGTTTCCTCAAATTTTTGTGTCTTCCTGTACTGTTTTTTTTGTTTTATTAGTGCAGATTATTTTTTTTCTACATGCTTAAAAAAAAGATAATTTGTAGATTTTGTTTTACTTTACTAAATAGGTCTGTTGGGTTTGAAATAGAAATTTATCATAATTACACTGTTAAAAAAAATCAATTTTATTTTCATTTTAATGGTTATACATTTGCCTGTTGAGATTTATTTGCAATGCGAGGTGTTGGTTAAAGCTTTGGGAAACAGGATGAAATGTTTGACACGATTTGAGCCGTGATAACTTTTGTTCATACCAAGTATTGATAAACTATTTGAAATTTAAAAGGATGCTGCTTTAACCTCTGCAGCTTTTAGGTCCGAGTGTGTTTTTTCTGCACCATTTCTCTCCCATTGCAGAGAAAACACAG
The DNA here is from genome assembly GCF_002260705.1 of Seriola dumerili. Classification (NCBI taxonomy): domain Eukaryota; kingdom Metazoa; phylum Chordata; class Actinopteri; order Carangiformes; family Carangidae; genus Seriola; species Seriola dumerili. The sequence continues at coordinate 6,493,187 of NW_019174328.1, forward strand.
GTATAAACTTTGAGTCATTAATGGTCTCAGAGAGCTGAAAAACACAACCATGAAAATGTTCAACTTTTTAAATTGTATATGTAAAAAAATAATGAGGCTAAACTGAGTTGCTTAATTCATCCTGAATGATATCTGGTGCCATGTAAGACTCATCAGAAAGAGTGTTCTTCTAATGTTGTTTACAGTGATTAGGATGTGTGATCCGTGTCTAGATTTCTATGACGTGATAATGATAGATTTTGCACAATTGTCAGATGGGTGTCTTCTGTCTTTGATTGCATTTTTTGTGAAGCTACACAAAAGAACTGGAATGTCTTGTAATTATTATTTTTTGCCCTTGTTTTATGTTTTTCCTCTCATCCTTTGTAATAAATGTATTAAATAGAAGCTGATCATAATATTCACAAATCATGGAGTTCATCAAGAAATTAGTGGGAATAGAATGCAGTGTCGATGTTGGTAAAGGTTGAATGTGCATCTGTTTCTTATACAGTCCCACATGTTATAAATAATGCCTGATAGCAAATCTGACCTTGATTCAGTAATAAAACCAACAATTTTCTATTTGTGGTTCTGTTCTTGTTGTTTATTCTTGATTGTATGTGGCCTATTTGTGGCTTGAAAATCCTCATAAATTATAACATGAGTAAATATTTGCCTTCTGTTGTCTTAAATTGACCAATGTTATGTCTTTCCTTGTCCCCGAACCTGCAGATTATAGCTCATTGAATTCCACCAAGCAAGATCTTAAACATTAGTATCTTAAGTAAGTGTGGGAACCCATGGAACGTTGATGGCTTGCCAAGAAGTGACGTGTCTCCCGCAGTTTTCCCTCCTCCTCCTGGTAGAAGTCAGCCCAGGGTCTCTGCTCACTGGTAATCTCTCAGTATGCCAAAGCTTTAATGTGGAGCCCCAGCCCTTTAGGAACTCTTGAGCGCTTTGAATTAACCGATCCCAGGATGGTTTTTGTTCTACCGGGAGCTGTCGGGCTCCTTCTCTCAGCTGTCTTGGAAGCAAACAGCAAGTGAGAGTAGCAGAGTTCATTAGTGCATGAACGTTGACAACATGCACGCAGAACCTTCAAATGCAAGATGTGTGCAGGTTGTAGCTGTTGCCTCCTGCTTCAAGCACTCCTGTTCCTTCATAAATCAGTAATTCACAGAGAATAAGGCAAGTGGCTGTCAGACTTTAATTTAATTTTACTACAATAGCCCCTTCAAAACACCCACTAACACTGTTTTTGACCCTTTAATCTTTTTGTCTGCTTGACTGCATGTTACTATCAGCCACAGTTATCCAGGTGCCAGCTGGACCAGCAACATGGCACCAGTCCCAGACACAGTACTACCAGTAGTGCCAGCAAGGGCTGTCCCCTTGTGCTGAGAGTGTGTATTTGCAAAGGCAGGACACACTGAGCTGGTGTCATTAGTTACCTGTCAAACACTTAAATGTAAGGAATGTGTTGAATAACAGATGTATGCGTCCCTGTTGGTTTAACTATATTATATGATATGATCCACCACTGTATTAATCACACTGAGGGGACTTTATACAACATTACAGTTGTTATTAGTCACAACATAGACCTACAGGAAGAATAGAGTTACAGATATATCATATAGAGAAAACTATGGAGAAACCAATTTAGATGACAACAAACCAATTTGATAGATTGCAATAGTATAAAATAGGTGAAGTTACTGTGAACTGACAATTTTTCTTTCTTTTTCAGATAATTTTGCATTTATTTTGCATAGTGACCAAATTAAATCAATTTCCAGATGCTGCACTTATTATAATTTTTTTTATTGAGTTGCATGTCATGAGAGGATTCTGCATATTTGCAGTTGAAGGAAACAGTGATTCGGTTGAACCAGGGGGTCGCAGTGTTGTATTCCTTATCCCGGGTCAGGTACGGGCACCGGAAGCTGCACTGAGGGGAAAGAGGGAATATACGTCAAGCGATCAGCGATACACAGATTGATATAGGATGTTTCAATTTCAAAATAAAAAGACTTATGTTCTGGTGTGTAAATTATGAATGAAAATATATTTCCTCACTTATGTCATTAATTACAACCTACAAATATGCAAAAACAATGAATGGGGCAAACAAATAAATGTGTGAAAAATATTGAACATTTACTGTACATAACGTGAAGTATGAAAACACTACCTTATTGCTGCACTCGCAATAAGGTAGTGTTTGAGATTCTCTGCACAAATTTGCGTTTTCTAACACTATCTTCACATAGCACGAAAAGGTAGCTAAATATTTTTTTCTTCAGAGAATAAGCCTACTGTTGCTAAAAAAGAAGAGATCAGACTTTGTAACATTTATTTTGAAAGTCCACACGGGAACTCACTCGTATTGTTTCGTGAGAATTGACGCTGGTGTAAAAAATCACACAGGCGGGTGGGAGGAAGCCAACTTGGAAACACCGCGGAGCGAAACTCCCTCTTGTAGGAGACTGAACTGGCCCGGCGGTCGGCGGCTCTGGACGCAGGCAAACGGCGGCAATACAGACCGGGTTGTTATGAACCATTGCGGCCTAAATTCACACCTAACCTCTGCTCCGTAAGCCACCTGGAAGTTTAAACTTCGCTTCAAACTTTCGGCGGTGCTTCTCAGTCTGGACTCGTTAAGTCGTTTGTCCGGCTGGCCTGTAAACCGAAGCGTCCGTCCCACATGTTTCTGCCTTGTTCTCGCTAGTCTCCAAAACAACCAGGTGAGCAGGCCGTCTGGATTCCCAGGGGACCTGCGCAGGTAACGGGGCTAGTTTACCTGTGCGCACACGGTGACGCACGGACCTCTTTGACGCTCCCTTTTCGCCCTACGGCTCTCCCGTAGCCACCGGAGAACAGGACCGGGGAGCTGCGGAGCACCAGGACGGTCATGGATCTACCAGGAGAGAGCCAGACCCGGCGGAGGCGAGGCAGGAGAAACCCCGCGGCGATTAACAGGAGAAAAACACCGGTGGATACGGTGGTCGCCGTCAGTATTATCTGCCTCCAAGGTTGGTAACAAAACTACTGTACATTTCATACACACATTACACATACATTTGTGTTTGTTTCTATTCGCTTGTTGCTGTGAAACAAGACAAACGTTGAAATAAGACAAGACCCCAACATTGACCTCCATGCTTTTCTATGGGATTTTGCTGTCGCTGGTTCAAGTTGGTTCGTTGGGGTAACTGCGTGCATTGTGAGAGAAACAACAGAAACACTACCGAGGGTGAAAGTTGTGTCTGCAGCCGCTTTTCTCATTCATTTCTTCAGGCGAACACTTACCATGAAGTTTACTACTATGAAGAAATTTAAGGAATTTAAAGTACATTTTGTCTGGGGGGTTCAATGGGGGAAGGGGGCACCCCTCCCTTTCCCTCCCCTCCCCCATAACCTCAGTTTTGGGGGGGCAACAACTGCAATTTTGTGGGTAAATCCAGCATGCTGTCCTCAAAATGGCAGTTTATTTCATCCATGTTTTAATGAAATTTTACTTGAAAATGATAGGATACTCTTAGTGTGCAAAAAAAAAAAATGCTGAAAACAAAATTGCACAGTTTTACTCTATGTAACAACAGTCCTGTTTGCATATTACTCTAGTGACAGAGTAATAAAATTTCTCATGTGGAGCAGGGGAATGGCAGGATGATAGCAGGTTTTCATCACTAAAAGGCAGCCATGCCATGTCATTATGTATTCCCAGGAGTATACTACCATCCTCACACAACACATTGGATACGGCATTTCTTATTATCATATTCATAACTCTGTTTGCATGTTTGAGCTGCCTCTCTGAGCCCCAGCTCCAAGTGCTTTTATGGGTGCCATTCATATGCATGGGTGGTGGAGAGCAGTGCTGTATCTGTGTCTGACTGTTACCCAAAAGAGAAGAGCAAGGAAAAAGAACAATTAACATGACGTGACGCCCTCCCACATTGTGGAAACCTCTTTAAGTTCATAACCTCAGCAGAGTGAGAAGAAAGCCAGGATAGGATCCTTCCTAGTTTGTGCAAGGAATGCTCTTATCCTGCAAACGATCAGGCTCATTAACTCACCGCTCATCATGTCACAACTGAGTCACTTTTATCTGATCTCCACATGTAGACTGAAATGTAGACGAGTACAGATTGTGTTTGCCTGCGCCTTCAACACAGCCATGATAGTCAAAGTGGCTGAAAAATTCCTTTAAGTTGAAGTGTGTCTAACCCCCCCCCAAGTTCCCTCATGGTGCCCACTTTGGGATGAATGTGTCCTCTGTGTGCAAGCAGCAGGGGAGACCGGAGGCTGCTATGGGTTTGTGTTTATAAGATGCATGAATTGAGGCAAGCCAGGTAATGTCATGACTGCCTCGCGCTTTAGCCCGCTTTAGAAATGTCCTATTTTTAAAAGGGCTCTCTGAATATGTGAAAGCACTGCAAAGGCCAGAAATGGCGGTAAGTGAGACACTGTTTTTATTGTGGCTTTGTGCCCACATGAAGACGTCCACACCAAACACACCATATTTCTGGAGGTTTTTCTAATCTGCAGGATCTGGGCACTGTGGTCAAATATTTACCCATATTTTTTTTTTGTAGTCTACAATAATCACCCTGTTTTGCTGTTCCACTCTTTGCTTTTCTGTATCTTGGTCTGGTTTCTATTTGTAGTTCACCAGCGACCTGCTCTGAAGCAGCTCTCAGAGCAGATGAAAGCCACTTATGGAGTTAATGTCCATAATTTTAATGCAGCATCTCTCCCATTCGCCCCTCCTATTGCTTCCACCCTTCTTTCACTTTTCCCCTCTGCTTCATCAAGGCCGTCTGATTCCTGAGGTATTTGTGTGAAAAAATGACTGGGCTTATTGCCGAAGTGCTGAGATGGATGTGAAATGTTTAAGTAACATCCACACACACTCGCCTCTTTTCAGATTCAGACCCTCCTCTTTGATCTCTTTCCCTCACGGTGCAGCTGGAGAAGATCTACATTTCAGGTCTCCCAGTGCATTAATAATTTGGATTCCTGTGCAAAAAAATAATAATCTCTTCATGATGATTTAGAGGTGTGCAGTCAAACTTCTTGATTGAATTCCCCAGTAAATCCAGACTGAACTGACTTTGGAAGTCTTCTCTCTGGCTTCTACAACCCACTATGACTAAACAGCAGAAATAGAAAACCACAGTTGATATTATTGGGTTTGTGTGATGGATTTGTTTTTCTGTCAACGAATGGATGGTATTTTGTAGTATACAGATGAGGAATCAACTCGTGTTTTACTAAGTGGTGGTTCCACTGCGTCTATTAGAAGGTCCATAAAGCTGAACTGCAGCATTTGCACCATATCAGCCCAGCGTCTGGAGTGCGACTCTAAACAGAATCCACGAGGGCTTTTTTTCAGGATGTTTTGTTGGCATGCCCACCTGCCACTGCTTTATTTAAAATCCATATGCTTGGCTCTTATTAACCCCGCTTTGCCCGTAGGCTGTTTGGCTGCACACTGGTCCCGATTCTCTGAATGATCAGATTCAGAGAAAAAAGCATCAACTAAATAAACATAGGAATATATTGTATGGTGCAAAATCTGTCGGGTACATACAATGGTTTACAATCCTGTGGTGGAAAATAATCATCAAATGAAAATGTAGCATTGGTATATATAGAATAGATCTGAGTGGATTACATTACAGAGCACAGCTTGAGATTGGTATCTGTCATGCACAGCTGTTGATCCAGCAAACCGCTGTAACCTCTATAGTTTTATCATATGACAGGACATTTTCCAGATTAATTTCCCTTAAACATAACTCTTAGTATTTAAATTTAATCTGGGCCTTATTGTATTGTGTTTTTTTTTTCTCCACTACACCAGGTGATTCTGATGTGTTGTTATTTCACTATAGTGCACCGTGGTTCAGATGTTATATGAACATCTTTGCAATCCACTACAACAGCCCTGTAACATGCTATGTCTGCTGTACTTTGTTAAGCTAGCTAATGTTAAATTTTTGTTAAGGCAGTGATTTGTGGTTATAAGTATAGTTTGTATTGTTTTACAAGGTTCTGTTGTCTAAATTAAGGATTCAGGACAAGTTGTAATTGAAACTAAATCAACTTTAAATTGGTCATTAAAGATTTTATCTATATATTGTTTTTTGTTTTTTTTTTAATATCGAAGGTGTGGTCAGTGTTTGAACATCAGTTTGATCATTTTCCATCTTAATTCTAGTTTGATCAGAACTGGACTTGAGGTTGGCATCGATGTCGATAGTTGAGAGTCTATGATTCAATTTCTAAATCCTTTCTCCTTTTTTTCATTTTTGTATTGACATGATAACATAATGTGAACAAATACCTTTTGATAAGGATGCTTAAAGTGGTTTTTAACAGAAATGTGAAAAGATGGTGCTCTGATGACATATACATTGATTACAGAGAGATCCGTAACAGTCTATACTGGGCAATATACCAGTCTGACCAGATTAATTTAGCTTTGATTAACAATTTCTGATTCTTGAAAATAATATTGTGATGTTGATTTGAACCACATCACCCAGCCCTGGTTTGTGGTATTGTATTGGATTAGTTATTATTGTAAAGTGTAGGGTTTTTCGGTTGTTATTTCTGTTAAATAATAAGATCTAGTTCTCAGTGTTTTTTCACATGTCAGAAAGTTTGACTGGTAGCACAAGTTGTGAGACTGTGGGAGGATTTCTCAAGGTCTCCTATGGCTGTTGTTTCTGGTCATTTATCAGACAGTGTTTATTCAGGTTTAGGTGAAGCCTTTTGAACTTGAGAGTCATCTTTTTGAGCCAGTTGGTATGTGCCGTTTGCACTCACTCCATTATAGAGGGCTCTTCTCTCAGGGGAGGATCTTCTTGCACTCTCTCAGAGATTACTATCATGGCTGCCTAGCCTCTCAGATTTAGGGTCCTTGTCATTTCTAAACTGATGAGCCCTCATCTTCTCGGTTGTCTGTCCTCCAGCTCATGACCCTGAATTTGATCTGGGTCTGCTATTTTGAAGGGTTTTTGGAGGAGCAATCGAGCAAAGAGCCTTATAGAGGAGCCTGAAGTGAAGACACAAATGTGGCGTAATTGCAAATATACAACCATGTCAAAACTTTGTGTAATTGTATCATTTGAGATGATGTTTAACTGAACAAGCTTTGCCATTTGTCAAATACATGTTACCCCAATGCTTCTATTCACAGGTTCCTCCTCATGTCAGTGAATGAAGAAAGGAGGACATGCAGGTTGCATAAGTAGGAAATTAAAGATAACCACCTCCTTCTTTCTTGCTGTAATTGTCCTCTCTGGACTTTTTCCTATGACTAAAATAAATTGTTGTAAGAGGAGAAAAACGCTTCATGCGTTTAGTGTCATTTTGTCTTTAGTTTTCTTTCCAGCATCTTTAAAATGTGTTCATTAGAATCATTTTGAAGTTATGGATCAACGGTTGCCAAAAACCACATTCTCATCGCCCTGGGGGACGGATTAATGAGAGAGAGAGAGATATGATGATTTATAAGATGTTGTGTATGCTAATATTTTCCAAGTGGTGACATTAAATATTTGGTATGAGTATGGAGTTAACATATACCTGCTGATCTGAGCAGGAAGGCCGAATTTCCCTAATCTACCTTTCTTGGACCAAAAAATAATATGATAATAACCACTGCTCTCCATGGCCCCCGCTGGCTTTGTGTGATCGATAAAGCCGAATAAACAAACGACTGCGAGAATCGAGCTGCTCACTTTAAATGCTGATTGCTGCACCTAATGACTTGTGCTTTAGCTGCTGTGTGTATGTGTGTGTGACAAAGTGCATGCGTGTTGGCTCATGTGTTTGAGGCTTAGCTGGCTCTGATGTTGGACCCTGTGGTTGTGATTGGATTCAGGCCTAGTAGATCTGTCTCTTTTTCCTTCTTTCCTGTCGTAGTTGGTCTGTTGCCCCTCGTGGCTGCCAGTCTTGTCTGGAAGGATCTCTGTTGTTTATTGACTTGGTGCCTGCCTGCACAGCTCTGTCTCCTGTCTGGGCTGGAGGAGGAGTTAGCCTGTACCCCAAACCGCCATTGCTGCTGACTTTGTTGTGTAACTCTCAGAAAAGTTTTTTTGTCTTTTTGTTCTGTGGTATTTGTGATTGCTTGCTGCCGTGCTTCAGTGAGATAGTATACCATAAGTCTCAAGACGGCTAAATATAGCATTTAGTGGTGAACAGGGCTGTTAGTTAATTGTAATTGTTAACTGCAAAAACAGTTACAACTTTAACTTCTCTTACTTGCCTTTCTTATACACCACAGTAAACTGAATATCTTTGGGTTAGAACTGATGGTCAAAAACAAATTAAAAATATCTTAAGTCATCTCCTTGGGGTATGAAAAATTACAGCAAGCATTTTTCATTTCATCGACAAAACAAATGGTCAATTAACTAAGAAAATATCAGCATATTAATCGCTAATCGATAATTACAGCCCTGGTGGTGAGTTTTATTAACACAAGCAATACATACTAGATGTAGCTATACTTTTTAAAATGTTTTGTTTTGAAGTAACACGTTTTCAAGGTTTAAGGTGGAAGTCCTTATGGCTCTAAAATTTTGGAAAATTACATTTAAAAAGATTAGCAATTCATCTCTGCCTTCAGTTCAAAGTTCTCCATGTTCATCGGAGATGATAGGCCTTTCAGATCCACTCAGGTATTACACACATTGACACAAAGACATGAGACCCACAGAAATGCAGTCCAATTAGACTGAATATAATTTGAGTCTGGCCTGATTGGGTTGAATGGTTGTGGTCGGCGATGCTGATAAAATCTTTATCATTGTTCACATGTATAATTTCATACAGTGATATTGATATATATACTTTTGAGATGTAATGAAATTTCTCTATTGTGTAAAGTGTGTATAGATAAAATGGTCAGATGGGAATGTTGGGATTAAATACTCAAGAAATCAAGATTCTTCATCACTTATATGCAAAAAGTTATAATCCAATAAATAAAAATCCAGTAATCCCCTCTTGTTTTGTTGCCATGATCCCTCAATAATGTCACATTATTGTTCTCTTATCAGATGTAGTCGCCGACCATCTTTAACCGTAACCCTTTCTAATTTGCTGTGGCTGGATCACTTTTCTGCTATTAGTGATAACCTGCGGTTTCATGTTCACTTTTAAAATGATGAATACAAATGTTTTTACTAGTTTGACAGATATCACCCACTCCGTAAGTTGTAAATCCTTACGACAACTTTCCCCCCACAGGGCAGGTGTGAGGCCCTGGTGAGGGGAAGCTCGCCTACAGACTGAAACAAAATCCCTGTTTTGTTCCCATGTCAGTGCCAAAGCATGTGCGGCGCTGCCACAGCATTCAAATGCATCTGATCGAAACGTGCAGGAATGCCTAATTTGGCTTCAGCCCGTTTGAAGGGGAGGAGGGAAGAAAGGAGGGCAGGAGAGGAGAAAGGCGTCTGGCATGCCATTGCATAATCCCAACAGCCATTAACTCTTTGTGTCCCGAGGCTGAATGAACTCATCATAGCAACGGGCCACAGGCAGAGTGACATCAGGCAGCTCTCAATCAGCCCTCGGCTCCTCCCTGCCACACCAGAGATTTAAACAAACTGAATGGACCACTGGTGTTTAATGGGAAGGGTCTTCAACTCTGTTTGATCTCCAAATGAATGGGGTCAGCTGGCTACAACTGACCCTGCGGAGGGCCCAGTTGTTGTTTGGTGAGAATATATTTTCTTTGAGTCTTTGATATGTCCTCTTATCTGAGCTGGTTTACTGTATCACCTAGCTTACTTGATCTCTGTAGTGTTTGGCGGTGCATCTCATTATGCTGTGTTTTGTCTTCCCGCTGTGGGTTACAGCTGAGCTCAAAGGCCACAGGAGGGCCAGATCTGTCTCCATGGCAGCCTGTACTGCGTTAACCTCCTAGTCCTGATACCTGACTAAACCTGCGCAGCTGGGATTTACTGTGTGCGATGGAACCAGCATAATGTGTGACTGACGCGGGTGGCTTTATCTTGGCATGGGGAGTCTGTGAATGTTTTAGAGCTTCCCAGTTCTTTTGAATCCATGCTCATACATTTTGGATGTGAACCAAGTGCCACAGTTCTACTGGTGCTCTCCCAGGCGTTGGAGGAACACAGTTCTATCTTTTCAGCTGTTCACACAAAGAAGAATTTACCTTCATAATATTTCTTGAAAGGATTTTTTGGTGAAATTGACCCTTAAGAAATGTAGAGTTGAAAGAAACAATAAGGGTACAGAATTTTGCATTTGCAAATTTCCCATTTTTTTCCTTTTAGCAAGCAGTCCTAAGAATTTGTTGGCTTAACGAGACTGAGTCTGTCTGTGCCACCACTGGATACTTCTACACTGCTTTAATATTCATAAGTGGAAAAGTTTTGTATCGCCATTGCCTTTGTTTACATCTCCAACCTCCAACCAGTGTCAATCTACACTTGATATCATTACTTGTGGTTTGATTTAGCTGACTAACTTTCCATCTCCTTCATTCTCATTTGTTTTTTTTTTCTCTGCATAAAATACTTATTATAAAGTATCTTGAAATAATTTCATTGCTGTTGCTGTCTGAGCTTTGGTCATCATCCTTCCCTTTCCATGGCCTCTTTGATTTTATGCCATGCTAGCATATGTATTCAGTAGTAAGTTTAGACCTCATTTTGCTATGTTTCGTTTCCTCCAATAGTAATGTTGTGATATAGCTTTGTAATTTTCTCATTTAGCAAATATTTCGTCCTTTACGTTAGCTAGCTAGCTGGCAAGCTGGCAACTATCTTGTTTGCTAACATTGAGGCATGTCGTTGATCACGGACAAAATCAAAGCACAACAGGTTTATGATGTCCTAGTTTTATGGCTTGAGATCAAACCTCACCCTCTCTGCTAGGCTGAAAATATCTAGGCTATTTAACTTGTGGAATAAGAAGAGTAGAAGGAAAAATAACAAAATGTCCACCTCCGGCAGTTAATTGTTTTTAATTAGCAGAGCACTCCCAATGACCCAGCGAGTAATTCACTCAGACATTCATTTGCTTACTCACAGTGGCTGCTCGCTAGACACATTAAACGATTATTGTAGTTCTGCAGAGCTGTGTGGGTTGTTCACTGAGTATGAGCCTATGTAGTATGCCTAACAGTATGAAAATGTTGAAAAGTGGATTTATCTTTGATCTTTTCTCTCTCTTTGCCTCTTTTGCAGAGTTGCACTTGAGTAACGTCACTCTTCAGTGAAACTGGTCGTTCAGTAGATTTATTTATTGGCTACATTATCACCCATTGAAACCTCTGCTGACTAGAGCCCGACCGATATATCGGTCGGCTGATTTTAATGGCCGATATTGGTCTATCACAGATATATCGGTATTGTTATTAATACTTTCATTAAGAAGCAGTAATTCAGTGGAAATGCTCGGGTCAAGTCAAGCTATATAGGCAGCATTTTATGTCTTTTGTTTTCATTCAAGTTAAATATATTTATATTTGTTCTCAGTGTTCATGAACGCGTTCAAATATATTGGCCGATATATTGATATTGGAATTTATTTACTCCCTAATATCGGCATCAGCCCCGAAAATCCAATATCGGTCGGGCTCTACTGCTGACCCATGGTCTGTTACCCGGCCATGTTTGATGATTATACATCTCTCCTGCAGCCGGTGCACCCAGCAGCATTAGTACATTATGACCAGCATTGTTCTGTATTAGTAGACAGTAATTACCACAGCAAAGAGGGAAGCTCATTACACAGCCAGCATCGTTATGTTCTGTGGTTTTAATTATGTTAAACAATCTCAGCAGCCTCCCCAGCCCCATCTTCATCTCTGCTGCTGCTGCTGCTGTCCTCGCACTCTATTTCACCCTCCTCTGGTCCTTTTCACTTTGTTCGTTCCACTTTCACAAACTATGCCAACTACCGAATCTCTTTAAACTCCATCCTCCTCTCTTCTGTCCTCTATCTGAACCTCCCCCTGAGTCTGCATTAAGCCAGACTTCAGTGTATTTTTAATCAGTTCTGACAGAGGGATGGCACAGAAGAGGCAGAATCACTGAGTAGGTCTGCTGCAAGAGGTTTTGGTAAAACTGCACCTCTCTGCTCAGTGTTTGGGAAGCGAGTCTCTGGATGGGTTGAGATGAGCTCATAGTTGTTATATTCTGTCAGACAGTTTCTGTGGGGAAGTTGTGGTTATATCCAAACAAATTGTCTTTCTGTCCCTGGTCTGTGCTGACACGAAGGAGTCTGGTTCTTTACTCAGTATCAGGACTCTTGCTTATGTCCTGTCCCCATTTCTGACCAAAACGCCTCCAGAATCTTTTTAATGTCCAACAGCTAGGTGTCATGTCAAGAGAAATTCTTTCTGTTGGTTTGTTTGGTGAGTTGTTTTTACCAGTACAGCAAGAGGTCACGGTAGTCCAGTAACATCAGCTACACGAAGGTGCTTCCTGTTTGTCTTGCATTATTCCCTCCATCCTTCCACCCTACTGTAGCTGTTATTTGGGAGACTGATATGATGTATTGGGCTACTCTTGGTGTTTTATTAAAACTTTGTTCATTGTGCATTGTACAGTATATTTGTTGGAAACTACTCTGGCTGTTTAAGGCATTGAAAATGTTTCTGGTTTTTCTGGGTTTCCATGGAATTTTAGGACTTCATGGTCTACAAACTGTTTTAAAAGGATTTTCTGCTCTGCCAAAAATAAAAGTCTTGAGGGGCAAACTTGATCTTTGTATTTTTAGGGATTTTTTTCACATGAAAATGGTCCAGTATAAAGATACTGAATATCTGCACAGACTGGAAAACACCAACCCACGCTAACACTAAATATGGATAAAAAATTTCCATTGATGAATCACTGAAAACTTTTTGAGATGACAACGCCTGAATGTATCTTTTACTCACTTGCAGTCTACCCTGTTGAATTACAAACTTGCTTAATTGTGTGAGTGAACAAGATCTGAGATACCGTTGTCCCTTTTTAAATTAAGGTTTCCTACAGCATTTTATAGTTGAGGTGCATGAAAGAAGGCTGCACTAACATCAGAAGAAATTATCATATGTTTACAAACTATAACTTACGACTTACTAAGCCAATTAGGGCTGCGATTATTGATCTTTAAAATTTTGCCAGTTATTTTCTTTATTAATTAATTAAAAATGAATCTATAAAATGCACTAAATAGTAAAAAACGCCCGATTCGAACTTTCCACAGTACAAGCTCATTCAGAGCTCGTTTTGTACGACCAACAGCCAAAACCCCAAAGATATTCAGTTTACTTTCATGTAGGATTAAGTAAAACATTGAGTTCTCATCTTAGAAGCCTGAATCAGAGAATATTGGGCATTAATTAGTGTTTTTGCTGTAAAAAATGCTGTAAAAATGCTGTAAAAACAAAACAATAATTTGATAATCAGAATAGTTGCAGATTAATTGCTGTCGATCGACAAATCGGGTAATTGTTGCTGCTGTAAAGCACGTTGCAGCATATTTGAGTGTGCAGCGGTCTCTTAACCAGGTCTCTGTTGAATGTATAATGGCACCGAAGACGTTCAACGCTGCACATTGATGAAGATGTGTACCAGTAATTATGGCCAGTTCACATTATCCATGGCTGGTGTTATTTTAGCTCATCAGTCGTCTGTGGGTGAAATGAAAAGTTAATTCCAGACATTGTTATCAGTATGTTATTACCAGCCTGAGTCAATAATATCAGTATTTTCCCTCATAAACCCCACAATAGTTGATGCTCGCAGAGGACCAACATAATACACACCACTACAATAGGCTGCTCTGTGCAGGTGCAGCGAGCTAACACAGCCGTGTTGATTGGGGAGCACAGGGCAACGCTTCCTGTACTTATCTGCTGAGGTGACAACAGATAGAAATGCCAGTGTTGTGTCTGACCATTGACAATGGTCCCCGGTTCCCCCTCCTGTGCCACATAGCAGAGGAAGTAGATGTTTTGTTGCGGTTGCTTCCTCCTGGCATTACGTCAGAGCAAATGAGGATCACTGCAGCGTCCCCTCTGTTCCAGGTTAGAGCTTTCACCACTGCTTTGTGTCCTCATCCAGGTTAGGACCCAGACAGAGGGCCACGTTCCTGTCTTTCCTCACCATGAACATTGTAGCTGGGGGTGTCAGCTCTGTTTGTGTGTGTGTGTGTGTGTGTGTGTGTGTGTGTGTGTGTGTGTGTGTGTGTGTGTGTGTGTGTGTTGTGTGTTGTGTGTTGTGTGTTGTGTGTTGTGTGTTGTATGTGTGTGTGTGTGGTCAGAATGGAGGGCAAAGGCTATGGTCTCCCAGAGGGTCTGGACAACAGCCGTGGCAGGAGAAGGCTGGCGGCTGCTTGGCTGTGGACTTCCTGTGGTGCAGATGGGGGGGGTCCGTGCGCCTGAACACACGGGGGCTTTTACTGCCTCTGGAATCTAAAGAATATGTAAACGCAGACTGACGCCACACAGGAAAGGCCATTTATGTATGTGCATGTGTTAGTATGGTATACACATGTGGCTTTAGCACCTGTGGGCACATATCTGTCATATCTGTATTTTTATAGCAAGTGCTTAATATGTCCTGGTGTCATCATAAGGAACAGAGAAGCACAACTGATGCTCTGTGGTTGTGTTGGAGTGGGAAAGTGTAGTTCTCTGTGCAGCTACTGACCCTTGCATTTGCTGTTTCAAAATCTTTGCTCCTTGTTTATCCTTCCTGCCCTGTTCTCATACATGACTGATGACAAAATTTTAAGTGAGTTCATCACTGTATGACAGCTGCTTCCCGAAGTTATAAGTAAATAACCTTGTAGACCTACTTTGCAGCTGACAACATACAGGAAGCTTCAGTCAGGAGGGAGCGCCAGCTATTTGTTTTATCTGAATTGGGCATTGGCCAGCCTACTTAGTAATTAGTTTCAGTGTCTGACAATTTCTGTAACTTTCCGAAACAACCTGACATTCACACCCACTTCATGCAGCAGTTGGCCAGGTATGTGTTGGTGAAAAAGCTGGCAGGGTTTGAATTCCTCCCATATGTGAATGGCCGAGAGCAACACCATGAGTGCTTTCAAGGACAGACAGCCTGAAAATACCATTGAGTGTATTCCAGTGTGGCTGTTCAGAACAAGACTTTTGTCTCTTAACGTGGTTGCATGACACATTGTACAAACTAGTTCTTATTGAGCATACTTGTCCCAGTTTCAAAAAGAGCTCAGTATCTACAGTACATAATGCCATCTACCAGTGATTTGTGCTGTGTATGTAATGACAAATTATCCATGTTGCATCACGCTGTTATATCAATATCCACTGTCCTTAGGTCCTTTTCCGTGTCTTGTGCTTTCTCTGTCTTTTGGAAAAATCTGCTCGCCCATTATTCGGAGATGGAGCTGTGTATTTTTGCCTGTTGAATTTTTGCAACATGACTTCACCGGGGCTCTTTCATCTCTCTGTGGATGGTTTCCAGGCAGACGTCTTACTCTGCCTTTGTGTGCGCCCTCTCATACTGTCATTTTGGAGCAAGCAAAGAAAAGGTTGCAGTGAAAGGTACACCCCTGCCTTCCCTGCAACCTCACAGGTCCAACTTAAAATGAGGTCAGATGACACACGAGCCCCGGGTGCACCTCTCGCTTCCTCCCTCTCCTTTTATATTCCTCCCTCGTGCTCTTTGAACACTCACAACATGGTGGTGTGCTTTTAGTAGAGAGAACTACTCTCTGACTGTGGAACAGAAAGTGCCTTGAACTCTGATGTAAAAGAGAAACCCCGCTGTCTGTCTTAAAAAAAATGCCATGTTGGAACTGTATGTGTCTCGAGTGACAATCAAATACGCATTACCGCATTCTTGACATGCAGACGTCAAAAGAAAGGAAATGTGTCAAACTGTCACTGTAGCGTTTCCCTGTCATGTGTTCCTTTTTGGATATTGAAATGTCGTAACCCTGGTTCATCAACAGTCATTAATACCGCCGCTTTTCACTTAAGTAATTTACATTGAAAAGCTGCTATGCTTTAATTTGATTCCCTTAAATCATGAAGAGCGTGAACATCACTGCATCCTGTCGAAAACAGCAGTTGTCTTGACATCAGGGCCACTTACTAGAAAAGCAAGTCTTCAGATTTTCAGCCAGCCAGGCTACACTTGACAACACCTCGCGGGAAAGAGGCTAGTCATGAATTAAACAAGCTCCGCTATTCAGAGACACCCGCACAAATGTTTCTCATCTCCTTCAAGAGCAAGAGTTGGATGTCCTGCAGCTTTTCCTCCACCCCTCCTCCTTTGTTTGATCTTTTTTTTTTTTGTCTGGCAATGTAACTCTTTCTAAAACTCTGTGGCTGTTCAAAAGGCATTAAACATGAGCGAGTTCCCCAGTGCAAGGAAACGGTGAGAGACATTCACAGAATATGCTGAGTGTATTAAAGCCATACAACAGGCCCGAGCCTCCCAGGGCTGTTGGCCCCTGCACCCCGTTTCCCTCTGTAAACACTCACATTCACAAACTCACACTCACATTAGTTATTTTTTTAGAAATGTTTTACTTTGAAGTTACCGTTTGGGATTCTCTTAACTCTGTGCATTTCCTGAAGTCATTACTTTGGACCTTATTTTCTGGTAAGTGGTTGGTTTACTTTGGAAATATGAATATATTACGTAAATGTCTATGGAAAGCCAAGTGCACTTGGGCTTTGTTTTTATGCCTGGTGAGACCACATTTGGCTTACTATGAATAAATGTAAAATGCCCAGGATGGTATCATAATAAAGTTCATGTCTTTATTATGTCCCTTTTTAGAATTTAAGTGCCGAAATATTTGGAAAGCACAAACATT
This sequence comes from Seriola dumerili, assembly GCF_002260705.1. Classification (NCBI taxonomy): domain Eukaryota; kingdom Metazoa; phylum Chordata; class Actinopteri; order Carangiformes; family Carangidae; genus Seriola; species Seriola dumerili. Next base: position 6,510,026 of record NW_019174328.1, read on the forward strand.
AGCTTGAAAACAGGGTTATCCAACTCAGGAGAGGCTGTTTTTTAAATGTCCCAAAGTAATTAGAACACTTGACTGATCAGTGAAAAACCTAACAGTCACAAATTTATATCTATAAGTCAGACATGAACTGCCTCCTCCCTTTTCATGTCACAGCTGGAAATCAGGAGTGAAAGGTTTAGCCGCTGCCTGTATTTCAAAGTAACATTTATTGCTGTTGGTGGGTTAGTCCATAAAAACACGGACAGTGGTTTACTGTGCTTCTAAAAATGTCCTAATGAAGACTTTAATTTCAGGCAGGAGTATGGGTAATTTGGGCAGCTGGAGGACATCAGACCATGAGGGAGAGAGGGAGGGAGGCCAGAGGGTCAGAGAGAAGACCTGCTCAGGTTTCAATACAGATGGACTCTAACAAGCACCGATCTGATTCAAAGTGAGCAAGGGACGCAGGTTTTAAGCCACTACAGATGGAAGTGTGAGCTCCCAAGCGGAACCCCGTCAAGTTGAAAAGTGTAATGGATGATTATATGTCAGGGTCACACCAAGGATCCATTAGCTTCAGATACACTTTTTTCACAAATGGCTCCCAATTGGCTACATTTTTGACAATAGGTACTTGAATAGATCGCCTGCCGATTTTCTACAGAGGAAATACAATGCAACACCTCATTCCAGCTGTGCCCTGATGACCAGGGCTTTGCTCAAAGAAAGAGCGGCACTTTTCATTAGACACAGGGCTGCACTTAAATTTCAGAAATGCATGTTTAGGTGACTGTGTGTGCTTGGGGAAAAAACTGACAGATATGTTCCGGTCACTTCCTTTCTTCCAGTTTGTCCAGACTCTCTGGCCCTGGCACTCACCAGCTTGATCTTGTGATCCTGATCTGATTTTCTCCGTGGATCAGGTGATGTGAAATGGCTAGGGCCTGTCCTACTGTGCTCGCATATTGATTTATTAAATACCAGTCTGAACCATGATGCATCAGCCTTTGACGCTACATGTAATCCCAGCAAACCCAGTCTGGTTTACAAGCACACATTCAAACTTCCACACAACAACTGTGAGGATGGTTCATGTTTACTCCCTCTGACAGTCATCATGAAGTCATCGTAACGTTCACTCAAGTGCTTTGCGGTTACAGGATCATAAATTACAATACTAATGTGTCTTTTTTACAAGGTACTTCTCATGAGTTTTTTTGCTTGTGTTATAATTAAATTACCACTACATATTACAGCAGCTTTCAGTGTTTCTGTAACTACCTGCAGGTTTTGCTAATCCTTCCTCAAACCTACACACATTTAAGGTCACTGTCATGTATAGATTTTGGGCAGGCTCAATGTGTTTGAATATGGATTAGAGATTAGATTGATTCAGATGCACGTCAGGAATGCTCAAGTAGATTTTTATAGTAATTGTTAACTGTTGCTGGATAATGTTGTTTATCATTTGTTGACAGTTAGATTTAGTGGTGACATTTTGGCACTTTTACAGCCAAATTTTATGAGCAAAATATTACTTCCCTCATAGTGAGTCAGTCTTGAACATGACTCTTTCTGTACATATGCCTGCGAGGAAAATCGCTGTATAGGATCTTGTGGTGTGTCTGATGTCCCTCTAAGGTCTTTTTCTTTCTTTTTTTTAAATGAATGAGTGCTGCTTCTAGGTGGCTTTTAGGAGGTCACCATGAGCCGTGTGGCTAGATGATTCCTCTGCAAGTTGTGCAGCGAACAAGTGGCTCTTGTAAAAATGTGAGCCGCAGAGAAAATGGCTGTAATTGAATGTAAAACCATATGCTTCTTATTTGGTGAAAATGCTTTTTTTTTGTTTTAGATCTAGTTAAATATACTGTTGCCAGACTACTCAGTACATGCCATAAACAATGGCCCATTTTCAGCGTTTTATGATGGGAGTATTACTGTATGATGAAGACCAGTTCCCAAATAAGCTTCAAGTAATTTAATGTGAGGCTTTCATTGATTTTTCCAGTTTGTAAATGAAACCTTTGTGCTTTTCTTTCCTTTGAGGCTCTGTTCTTTTCTTTGACATGGTTCACTGAGAGTCTTACTCCATTGATGTGCTGTAGAAATGATGAATGAGTGAATCCCGGGGAAAATTCTGTGCTAATAATTTTCATGTGATTTTAGCCCTGCAGCACATGATTGTACCAGACATCACTCTTCTGTAGTTTAACAATGTTATCCTCCTTTGAGAGACAACAAGAGCATCTTTGACTGCTCACCAATCTTCAGCCATCTTAACGATGGTACATTGCTAATAATGCCATTTGCTCTTAACTCGCTTAACACATGTGGCGTCGAGCAGGTGGTGCATGAATCTGAAATATAGGTTGGGTGGAGGTATTTGACGAGGTAGAGCTCGAGTGTGCTGTTTCTTTTGGCTGCATTCCAACAGAGCTATGCTAATCCAAATGAAATAACGGCTCGCTCTGCAAAATAAACAGAAATTTACTTGTACCTATTTTCAGGCAGCCTGCACATTTTTTCCTCTGTACATTCAATGTTTGCTTTAGCTTGTTAGTTGCTGGTTGGGTTGAAGCCCTTTGATGTTTCAAGAGGTTTGCACTTTATATGCTATAGAGAAGAAGAGGTGGGTTGTGGTAAAAGAATATATTTGCTACTGCAGAATATTAAGTTTCAGAGCTGTGAAATGTTTCTTCATTTGAGCTGTAAGTGCCACACTTGTCAGAAAGGTATTTTCATGGATTCGTGGCAGTGCAAGGAAGCTGGGTGTGTCTTCAGACTGTTATGGGTGAAATTCAGTTGCCGGGATCAGTGGCTCTTTGTTACTGCGTGTTATAAAATGACTATTCTGACCTTCAGTTCTGAGCCACAGTCTCCGTAGTTATAGGCCTGACCCTGGAGTTGGAGCTTTCTGATCAAGGGTCAGGACATATGTTTTAACCTCAGGTCCTGAAACACTGGGGCTTCTGTATAACATGACCTCTCACCTTTTAAACAAGGCAAACCTGCTCCTTACAGGGTCATTATCTGATTATCCCCACCATGTAATTTCACACAGGAAACGCCATCTTAACCAGCAGCAGCCATGTTGTGTATTTAACAAGGTTTTAAATCTTGACAAATTGTCACTTTTCTCTAAACAGTCTCAGCTGCTGTCCATTGTCTGTTTATTCAACAAAAGCGGGACTGTTGCAGTGTTGATAACTCTCAGGATGTAAATTCTTGTGTTCCTTGTGCTACGCAGAGAAAGTCTCCACAGAAAATACAGTTTATCCAAACTTTAGTAAACTAACAATGTGCTGATGCAGTGGCTGTCACCGGCTGCTCGACCCCTCTCTTTTTGTTTGTGTGAAACTCAAACAAAGCCCATTCACCTTGCATACCTTCACATAGTGTAATAGATTTTTTTGTCCACACTGTCAACAAAATGTATCATTCTCAAGGCGAAACAGTCAGAGGCAACCTCATCGGGCAGCTTTTCAGCACTGAGGTGTGGGACAGGGAGCAGGCAGAAAAACAGGTTCCCGGTGATAAATAGCAGGCCCGGTTTGGAGAGTGTCTCCTTTCTGACAGAGGATTGGGCTTTGTCTTGAAATGTGAGCTTCCTCTCTGCAGCCACTGCCAGCTTCTCAGGGGCTCTGACTTTTAACAGGGCAGAAAGAGAGGGGTGGAGGGAAGAGAGAAAGATTTATGTTACGGGGGGGATGCCTCGGGGTGACATGGAGGGATAAAAAGATTTGAGTAGCTGTTGCTGTCTGTTAAAGGGGATTACCATTTAATTAGACTTATGGTCAAGTATTTTCCAATCAGTATATTTCAACATGAAGAGCTGCCTATCAGTGTCCTATGCTCACGTCTTTGATAATATCAAGAGGCATTGAATTGGAATTGTTTTTTTTCTATACACATTTAACTTTATTAGAGCCACCGGTTTTATCTTTTACTTTAATGTTTAGAACACACACACTCACTCATTGTGGTGTGTCTCTATGGGTTAGTGATTGTATGCGACTAGCTGTACTCTGAGCTTTAATGTGTAGTTGATATACTTATTTTAAGCTCATATTTAACTGTTTAAGTGGTCACTGTCACAGATGAAGAAACTGTTGAGCTTGAGATGAGCAGTTTTCAGTTGAATTTATGACTAATATTGTTTTCTTTGTTGTCTGTGAAACACTGCATTCATTCTGTGTGGTAAAAGTCCCCTTCAAGCTTTTAAATAAGCTTAACTAATCGAAAGACATGACACAGATTAGAGGGCCGGAATGATTTCTGCTTTTTCTTTCAAACAGTTACTGTATGTTATGACAAAAAGTGGAAATTCAAGGACCAGAAGAGCCTCATGTTTCACTCCAGAATTGTACTTGTACTCCCTTTAAAGACCTAATGTTTGGAGCTGATGTGGTCCATTAGAGCTGGCCCGCAGGATATGTCGAAGCTAACGTTTATAACAAGATCCCTCTGCTGTGGGCCTCTCTGTATTCCTGTTATAATGAATCGGGCTGCCAGGGTAACGCTGACCTTGCGTTTCCCGTGATCTGGGTTTAGGCCCACCTTGCTTCAGCTCATCTCTTCCTGCACCTTGTTTCTGGTCTCCTCAGGTGTGATATGAATGTGGGTTTATCTCTGTGTTTGTGTGTAGGTGAGGTTTGTTATGCCAGGTGGTAAATTGAAATGGGGATTTGCCTCCAGCAGGAGCTTGGGTACCCAGCGTCCCTTTTCACGGGTCACAGATCTCACTTCAGTACATCCCTCTGGCGCACTGGTATAGTCCCTGCTGTGCCCACAGCTGCACTCTGTACTGAAACACCTCCTTCCAAATTGACAAATACACTCGCATATATACTCAGGGGAGTGAAGCAGTGTGTTCCAGATCTTGTTTCCTTGGAAGCCAGCCTGCAGGAGTAGTGTGTAATGTCGAGTGATGGATGCAGTCCATCTAATCTGCACCCCATGTGTCATTGATGGATGTGGATGACTGGTTAGGAGATTGTGTAAGCTCATTAGCATCGCTATCAGTGTCAAAGTGCCTGGTCTCCTCTGCCCTTAGTGATCCCTGCATGCACATGCATGCATAGAATAACACTTGTTTGGTTTTACTCTGACCCTGCATCTACTAAATGCATAATGGATGGTGTGGTCAGCTTATGCGTGGAAATGCATATCAGCTTGGCGAGGGTGAGTGTGACTCATTAGATTCAATGAGTTTCATTTTAATGTGTTTTCCGAAACCATGACTGGGTTTTTTGTCATACTCAAGAGCACTTTAAATGTTTACCCCCTACACATCATCTAAACACAGACAGAATGAAACACTTAACCTGTGGCTGATACAGCTGGGAGATCTGGGCTGTGAGAGATTCAAACAATGTGTGTCAGGCATTCCTGCCGGTGGGAGTGTGGTTTCCTGGACTTGTTAATATTAGCTATGAAGTCAGAAGAATACACAGTCTGAGCTCTGTCACAGAAGGCTTTGATCAGCCAATGAGACCAACAGGGAGTCGGCAAGAGTCATCCAAAGTGGGCGAATCTTGTGGGCAGCAACAGAATGGGGTCTTGCAGGACTAAACGGAAATGTGGTGGGGGATTGTTTATTCCCTCTTAAAAACATAGGTACGGACCATTCGGATATCTATTTTTGTGCAATATGTCCATAAGAAGGCAAAACCAATACAACAAAAGGTGAAACTACATGTGTAGATGCCCTTTTGAGTGCATATTATTGAGATGTGCCCTGAGGTTGCTAGTGCTGGAATTGTAGGCTAGGCTAACTGTAGCTTACAGAGCTTGCATACAACTTTATCTTGAGGTGCCACAATTTTGCCGTCTACTGACCAAAGTCTTAAGTATTTCCAAATGGGGCTTTTTGGATTGCTCAGAGTGTAACTCACTCTCTCTGCGGCCGAACTGGGTTGTGAAACTTTTTGAAACCTTTTGTAATTGAATTGAAAAAAACATTGGATAAAAGGTTGGGTGATTGATTGTTTATCAAGGTATTTATCAAGCAAAAATAACAAAAATCATCTGGTTCCTTTTTAACAAATATGAGGAGTTTATGCATTTCTTTGTTTCATATCACTTTGTTTATGTTGAGATTCTGCTCAGACAAAACTGCAATCTGAAGATGTCATCTTGGGCTCTGGGAGCTTATGATGGGATGTTGCAGTTAGTTGATGTTTTAACAAGACAAGAATTCACTTCAGCACTTCCTCACAGCAGTAAAATGCTAACATACACACAATGGGAATGCTAACATGTTGATGTTAATGTGGTGTTATGTTTACCACGTTCACCATCTTAGCATTTTAGCATGCTAACATTTGCTAATTAGCACTAAACACAAAGTACAGCTGAGGCTGATGGAAATGTCATTAGTTTTGCAGGTATTTGGTCACGAACCAGTTCAAACAAATTGAAATTTTGACCTGAAGGGATAAAAAGATTTGAGTAGCTGTTGCTGTCTGTTAAAGGGGATTACCATTTAATTGGAGTTATGGTCAAGTATTTTCCAATCAGTAAATTTCAACATGAAGAGCTGTCCATCAGTGTCCTATGCTCACGTCTTTGATAATATCAAGAGGCAATGAAGATGACATCAGATGAAAAGTTAAGTAATCACCAAAGCAATTTTAACTCAGTTGTCATACCCAATGCTAGCATGGCTGAAAGGTACTACCTTCAAGATAGCATGGTACTAATATGCATTAGCATTTACTAGTTGACATTATTCACGTAGCAGCACAAACTGTGGTATATCAGGCAGAACATCCTCATGCATGAATATTCAAATTAAGCATCAATGTCGTGACATTCAACTCACTCACTAATCATTAATGATCAGTACTGGTAATGAATACATGTGATCTAAACATGTAATCACACCTACTAGCTTAATCTAATCAGATGGTTTTATGTTTGTAGTTGGAAATATGATTTACATTGCTGGAGTGCAGCTGTTTAATTGAACCATTTCATTAGCACTTGCCAATCCCTTTCTCCCTTTTTTTTCCATGCCGTTGATGTTGCCCATCCCACTCTGGGCGAGCTGTTACCCATACTAATGCAGAGCAGGATTTTAGCGGAACCACTGTAGAGAGCTCATTCAAGGGGTTTTAAAGGGGGGTTGGGTTTAGCAGGGCTGTCACTCTCTCATTGAGGAGCAGAGTAGTCCGCCTCAACACATCTTACTCCAATACAAAGAGAGGCTGTGATGTACATACAAATGAGCCCATAATAGGTGGTTTTGTCACTCAATTCCTTCTTAGTTTAATCTGACAAATACACCCTCTGTGTGCCTATGTGTGTATGTGTATCATTTGTGCGTTCAAGTGTGCGTATGTGCACTTTTCACACATTCATGCTCGTGTTTTGAAGAGTCTGGTAAATAGAAACTCAACTCAGCCCCCCATATTCTTACTCAATCCCCTCACTCCTGCCCTCACTCCCCCCTCAGCCTAAATCCTGGGAAAAGCAAAACATTGTTCATTCTCGGTGTGCATGACCTGCAGGAGATGGTGTGTAAAGCAGGAAGTAATTAGAGCTAATTATTCTGCTTTAATCATAGAAAAAAAACTCCATGGCTGCCGCCTCGCCAGTGTCGTTGGTTAACCAGCGTTCTCACCATATAATTATTGTTCATAGTGGTTCGTTGTTCACAGTGAGACAGAAAGGCAAAGGCACATGATGCCCTTGGTTACAGTCAATCTGAGTCATCTGAGAGTGCGTCAGAAATCTCAGATAAATTTGCTGGTATCAGACGCCAAACACGTCCACATTCCACATCTTTGTTGTTATACGACTCCCCTCAAACCTTCATTTAAAGCCCTTTCCTGTATTTTTTTGTTTTTAGTGCTTTAGACCTCTCGCCCTTTGCAGTAGGAACAAATTCTCATAGGAAACTTTTTTCATTTATTGCAAGTCATTCTGGAAGAGTTGAACGACATCTCTGGAGTTCTCAGTTAATTTCTCTTCTGCCCTTGCGGGCCAGCACTGCTGTCTGTCATCTCGATTTGCAATTCACAGCTAAAGTCCTGGCCTGACAATATCCGAAAATGTGCAGTCAGCGCACAGAGTCCATGTGCTCATAAATTTTGGTCTGCAATCTGCCCATTTCCATGTGGACATTACAAAGCTTTACTTGCTGCTATTTCAATATGCAGTATCATTTGTGCTTCACCAAGTGATTATTGGTGTAACATCTGCATGTGAACAGCTTTATTACAAAATTGTATGTCTGCTGTTTGGAAATCAATGCACAAAATTTAATTTTTAATTAAGATATGATGTTTTTGGAGAGCATCTCCAGATGTGTACCAGGTGCAATTGCAAAACTTTTCAGGATTTTTGTTCTTTTCTTTGGAAGTGTTCTTTGCTCTGATGAAGCTTTGTTTGCTGAAACTCGTAAATCTGATAAATCAAACAATGGTAAATTACGTCCACAAGGCTGCATCATCCTTTTATCTATTGAGAGTTCTACTTCAGTTGATATGATAGTTCACTATTCAGAGTACATTTTAATAAACCAACCAAATTAGTTATTTAAGTTTTTATTTTACACGTGTGAAAAGTCTACTATAATACATAACAGTGGAACACCGTCCACTGCATGAACATCAGTTGATAATATTACCTGTTTTCTTTACACATTTCCCTTACAGTGATACCTATTCAGTGGCAGCTCAGTGAGCCACCTCTCTTCCTCTCTGTCACATCAATGTAGTGGCAGCATCCAGGCACCAATCTATTGTGTCCCACACACTATAGATTACTAGCAGCTGACAGGTGGAATCTGGTCCACATGCCAAGGCTCAGTCACACGAGTGTCGACCCCACGGCTTGTTCACAAGTACCTGGGGGGAAGTGAGCCCTAATTGCCAGGGGAAATGGGACGGCCTTACAGGGAGGCTTCTATTGTACCCAAGGCAATTAACTTAGCTTCTTTCATCTGAGCGTCTCCTTTGAAAAAAGACATTGTACTTAGCTGCTCGGTGAGCACCAGGATGGGATTGAGCAGCTGCATTCTACCGCAGTGCCAGGAGGGAAGGTGTGTGTGTATGTCAGGGATTGTTATTGGGACACCACAGACGCACTGTCCCTGATTGCTTGACCGTGTCGTGTCCCCAATGCTTGTCCAGTGAAAGAGACTTCCACTTCTTCAATGCTGTCAAGACATTAAGCATTGTGATCTCTGGGCCTCTACAGTTAAATAACAGCTGAGTCTGTCTAGACCTTCAACTCTGATTTCTCTTCAGTATTTTACCTCAGAGAAGTTAGCACAGAGCCTGAACTTACTTTATAGCCCAGTTGTTGCAGTGAGCTGCTTGATCTTCTGCCTGACTTCTTATTGCTCTTTTTGAAGCCAGAGAACTGTTTGGGCGATTGGATATATGCCTTCAGGGACTTGGCTTACTGTAGCAAACCCTGGACCAAAATGGGCCCAGCTCTTTACATCTTTGAAAGAGGTAGATGATGTGTGCCGAACCAGGGTTGAGGCGATACTGGAGGGGAGTGGGGGGGTCGCGACACATCATGCTAGACACCATAACCAGGTTAAGGGAACAATGGGAGACCTGAGGAGGAGGGGATGAGACGCTGGTCTGTGAAGTTCTGCAGCCAAGCATTTACGATAGTCCTCTGCATGTCTGCTTCCCAGTGGAGTGGAAAGGAGGCCATGCAAGGCTGAGGGAAGCCAAGCTGTGCTGGGCCAAGGCATGTGGAGGAAGAGGTGGGATCCAAAGAATGGTGGGGGCAGACACCCCACACCCTGAACACTACACTGTGAAAGAGAAACTGACAGCCACAAATTAATTCAACATTTCAATGAATCATCTCTTCATTTGGTTGCACTAATCCACCGCTCCCCTCTTTCTTTCCTGTACTCCCTCTTCTATCCTCCCCCCTCTGTACCCACGCACCCTTTGTAACCCTCTTCAAACCATCCAAACTCCTAAAACTCCAGGATGTCTGGAAAGAAAATTTCAGCTGGGTTGCATTATCTTTCCCTTCCTCCTACTCATCTACATTTAATTAAAACATCAGAGATAACACACAAGTGTTTGGGAGTGTGAAACAGTGCTGATCTTTGGGGAACATATGGCACTGAGTTTCTGTGACCCACTTTTTCATTAACCGCTGTACCCTGCAGGAATTTTGCAACTGATTAAGTTGTTACTGTGTTTGGAGATCTTTTTTTTTCCTACTATGTGGTTCAAGCACAGTTCTTAAGAAACTCAAATGACTGTATGTAAAGTTCAGTTGGGGACAATAATTGATTCTTAGATGCTTTGTGTGAACAATTCGACATCAATGCAAGTACTCCTTAATCAGAATTTTAAATTAGTGCTTTATGAATAAATCTTTTTTATTGAGGAATAGGCACAGTTCAAGAAGCCAGAATGTTAAAAGAACAAAGTGTGCGAGGTTAATAGTTTGAATCTTAAACCATTTGTATTTTGAAAAGAAGAAAGGCAGACTAGGGGAATCAGAAATTAAGATGAATCAAGAATTGTTTTGTAATTAAATCCTGGCACTTTGAATAGAGATTATATCAAATTGCAATACACCTAGTACCTGCCAGTCCTGATGTTAAGTAGATTCATTTGTTTATGTTCATTGCACTAATGCAGTTCTGCAGTTATCATGCCCACTGTCATCTTACCTCCTCGCCCTATTTCTTCACAAACAGTAAACATAGTTGACCTCCTGGTTTCTGCTGCAGAGAAACTGATGAGATTGAGGACCTTCCTTCCAGCACCATGTGCAGGTCACCAGAGGAAAATAACCGAAAGACACCTTCTTAATAAAACATTCATCATGGTTTTATTACCTCACAGTGGTTTGTGCCTGTGTGGGTGCACTGTTGTAATATACATGTCGGTAGCTGGTCTCTGTTGAGTGCTCATGGTTGCTAAAGCAGTAGTGGTGCTTTAGACCTCTCGTCCTGCAGCCCCAGCCTTCCCTTTGCCCTTATGCTGCTCACTCAAGGAAAGGAGCTTGACGGTCCAGTGGCTCTCGCTGTGAATACCTATCATTGTCCCTCTGGTTTGGGGGAACTCTAGAGGCTGGCGTAGGACACGCTGGCTGGCGTTCAGGAACTCTGCAGGGCCAGAGATTAGCAAGGCATGGCAGGATCCCTGATAACTGACACCCTCCACGCAGGCATCTGAGCCGCTCTCCCATCCCGCTAAAGACTACAGCCACAAAGACGCCTTTCAGCGCTCGGCACGGTGGCGCTAATCCCCTTAGCACAAAGACCTGAGCCACCGATAGCATCTAAATAACTCTTCAGTAAATGTCATTTGCCTGAATTAGCTGTATAGTATCTCCCGATGCCGCTGGATTGCATTGTGGGGCGTACAGAAAATATTTGTGCCTGTTGTGATTTCTCTTAATGTGCTGTTGAGTGCTGGCGTTTAATAAGCCATGAGGACAGGTCGCCCACTGAGCTGGTCTGCCAGTGGCTGCTTGGCCTGAGGGTTGGGGTCAATTTAGTACTGCCCCTTTGTCAAATGCATCCTTAACATTCATGTGGCATCTGACCGTCTTACTGTTGGCCCTCACTGACACCATAGCCTTTTAACCCTTGGAGGGGAGCGTCTGGATGGGGCAGGATTTGGTGGGTGAACACTTAACATCCATACAGTTGATATTGCCTCAGATTTCTTTTATGTGAAATGGCCTCTAGGCATTGTCTCGACTGCAGGCTTATTCAGGTCACCAAATGTCCTATTGAGGTTAGATTGAACTTGCAGTGTGGTTGTCACATAAAGGGTAAAGAAGCATTGATGCCTGTGAGGAGACTGAGGACAAACAGCGAAGGAAAACTGCCCTTTTCTGCTCTGGTTTAACAAACAGTTTCTACTGCAGAGTATTTCTGAAAATGCTTTTTGCAAGACCAGAATCATGCCATGCTCATATTAAATGTAAATGAAGGAAAATATTTAACAAGTCAGCATGAAGCAAACAAAATACAGCAGCCAAAGGAAACTGTCACTGGTGAATGAACATTAACTCTCCTGCCTTTGAAGGATAAACATACTGGGAGGGTGGCTGCTTGAAGATAGGAGGATCATTGCCTCTCTCAGCAAAAATAAATTACCCTTAATTGACCTTTGACCACTGGTGAGGCTCCCTCTCCCAGGAGGATCACTGTCCTGCCTGCTCGTGGTTGCCACAGAAACGCCTGTTGGAAGATGCTGTCTGGTCAGACAAATGCATGGGGGATGCTCTGAGTGCCTCAGGTTACCCCAACCCACCTTTCATATTGTGACACACAAACCACCACCTTCTTACAAACAAATTGTGTAAACGCTCAACCTTCCCTCATGTGGTCTTGTACTTGCATCTGGTTATATGATGTGTTCATTTCACGATTGATGACCAGTAAGCTACTCCCATAACCAAAGGAGAATTCTTTCCATCTCTTTATAATGCAGCTCACATTCCCTCCTTGTGTAAGCCTATCAGCCCATTACAAGGGCATGTCTGGGTCTTCCTTAGACAAGACCTTGAGCAGCGCAGGGCTGCAGATCAATACATCTCACTGAAATGGAGAATGGAAACAAACAGCCTGTTTGTAGAGGTCTTCAAAGCATGAATGATCCTTAGCCCAGTGTTTTTGCTCTCCTCCCTGCTGTCCCACTGGTCCAGGATGAGTTTCAGAGTTTGAAAGGGGGGTTTTACTCACTACAGTGCCTTGTACCTCCCAGCTTCAATTCAATAGGGCTGATACCTGAGAACTGGACCAGGGCTGTGTTAGCCCTATAGCCTGGCTTGTGGTTGGAAAAACAGACCAGACTGTTACTGGACGCCAGAGATGGGTGGGCCCAGGGGCTGAAATTAGACATGCAGATACTCCTGTTTTTACTGTGTAACATGATCCATTATTGTTTGGCATTTGCTAGTAAAGCATCACTGTTCTGTCGGGAAAGAGATCTTTTTGGTAGCAACAGGCAATTTAAAAGTCAAGGGAAGGCTCTTTCACTGAAGCTCGCCCCGTCCATGAAGCCTGAGGAAAATCATTAAATCACTAGGTCTGGAGGCAGCGGTCACCATTGATGTGAGGAGAGGCAGAGCTGCTCTTTGTGCTACTGATACACGGGTGGGGGCGAGACAGTTACTGATGATGCTTAACAACGAGGGGTTTCCTTTACACCTTTTAAAAGCTGTGTGAGATTTATTGGACATCCTTCTTTTGAAGATGTTCAAAGATGAACTTGAGGCAGTGGGACTCAGGTGGGTTATGCTCATGTTAGTTAACTCTGGTTTGTTAACTGGAGTTTCATGTGGGTCTTTTGTCCTCTGTAAGGCAACAGCATGGAGAACTCAGTCTATTAAACAACAAGCATAGGCTTTGCTTTGTGGTTTGACTTGCTTATTTCCAGAGGTTTGGTGACATAGTGAGTGCTCACGGGGCTGGTTGGTAAACCACTGTACTGCACAGTACTACTGTAATTGACCAGCTTGGGAACATGTTAATGCTAGTCAGTCAATTTCATTCAACAAAGAGTTTTTCAATGGGAATAAAACCTGTGCGAGCTAACGTTTACACAATTAATAAAAAAAAATCAAAAAGATTTGACTCCTATTTCATAACTGTCACCAAACCATTCCTCACAGGTGAAACTGTAAAAGAGGAAGTTGGATCAAAGTGGATGGTCCAACACTGAAAGCTTCCTCTGCTTTGGCCTCTCCAGCTGTTCATTTTCAGCATAATCAAGACGGCTTGTTATCCGTCCACAGCACAAATTTCATCATTTCAATCATTGTGCCTTTTTTTTTTTTTGAGTGAGGACAGTAGAGAGAGGACAGGAAATGAGGGCAAAGAGATAGGGAAAGACCTGCAACAAAAGCCTCCGGCCAGAGTCAAACCAGAGCTCATGGTCTATTCGAGGGCTGCACAATTAATTGAAATATTATCGAAATCGCAATATGGCCAAGTGCAATATCCAAGTCCCTGGAGCTGTAATTTTTTGATGAAGGAAAATGAAGCTCTGTGGTGTTACAGAGATGCCCCAGCCCACAAATCATATTCTTCAGACGTAGGCTAAGGGAACATGCTTGTTTGGTACAAGACCCAACAAAATCATCATCATTTTGTATTTTTTTTCAGTGAAGATTAAATGAAAAAATTACCATTCCAACTGAAATCATGACTTACGTCACAATCAGAATATCTGCCAAAATAGTTGCAGTATTATTTTTTTTATTTTATTTTATTATTTTTTTTTGCATATCACCTCTGGTCCAAACCTCAAAGTCCAAAGTTGAACCTGACCCAAAATATGTGTATTGGTTTACTTTCACCCCAAGATTAAATCTTCTGATGGTGGCAATTGGATTTACATGACTGTGTACATGACTGTTGACATACTTCAGCGTATCTACTTGTCGTCTGAAAGTAGCTCATTCCAGTGTCTCAATGATGTCAAGGCACCCAGAAGCCACTATCGGGGTTGTGTTACTCTGTTTGTGCATATACCTCCAAACCAGACCGTGTCCTGTAAACACTCACCTCCTACGAGCTCTGCGTTGAGTCGAACATCACGTCAGGCTACATATATGTGTTGCATTGTCCTTGTAATGGGACCTCCCCCTCAGGCTGGGAGAACTGGCAGAGACAGAACACCCTCCTGCTGTCTTTCTTTCTTTACTTAATCCTCTTATAAATAGGCCACTGTGTCTATTTTACAGGCAATAAAGCAATGTGTTCTGAGCATGTTAGTAAGATTCAAGGTTGAGCGAGAGGGCAAGGGCTATCCCATGGTGGCAAAGGTCTTACTTTTTTTTTTTCTTTTGAAGACACTGCAAATCAGTTATCCACCTTTCTCCCACTTTTCGATGTTTGCTGTTATTTAGCTTTTCCTTCTCTGCTCTCTCTCCTCCTGTGGCGTTCAGACTGAGGCAAGATGAGCCCAACAGTGGGAAGATAAATGGGGAGAGGGAGCCAGTGAAGGGGAAAAAAATAGATTTATGTTGCACTGCTCACGGGGCTCTTTAGAAAATGTAGTTGGTGCACCTTTTCATAGATCGTCCCTCTGAGGCAGAGAGAAAGCAAGAGAGGAAGATGTGTTGACCTGAACCGCTCTTTCCTGGATGAAAGCATTACCCACAAGCCCTTTGTTTTGGCCCACGAGACTACTCCTGCTGCTGCCGCCAAGGCTGACACTGCCAGCGATGATGAACCGTAAATCCATCATGGCCATGTAGTTATGGGGAAATATATAAAGGATGAATAGATAGACTCATGTTTACACCTGGATTGATTTATCTCATCCAGTGCTCCATTCACATGCACAGAGGTTTATGTGCCAGGAGGCATCAAGCTGTTACAACAGTGCTGCATTTTGAGAAGTACATTAAAGAAAAGCACCTTTCAGATAGAAATGTCCATGTTGCCCCTAAGGTCATACTAAAAAAAAAGAAAATACCAAAGTGATGCTCAAGAAAAGAATCCCTCTCCTGTTTGTGCCGTTGAGCCCATGGGTAACATTCTTGTTTTCTTTCTTCTCTCCTCATGTCTGCTTGGATGTGACTGATGCGGCCATTATCATCAAAGGTAAGCTTAAATACATTTCCACTGCCTTGCAAGCCAAATACATTTAGTTTGAGGTCATGGGAAATGGCCAGTTGACTGCTTCACAGTAAGACTTGTACTGTCAGTATTGCCTAGCTGCTTAACCTTTTCAGGAAAACATTGATCTTAAAGAGAAGAGCTGACTTTGTTGAAATACATGACTAAAAAGCATTTGTTTACAGTGATACAATAGTTTGTCCTACATTTCTGATTAGAACAAGAAAACGTCTGAGCTCCTTCTCTTGTTTGTTTGTAGAAGATAAATAACTGATCAGGTAATAACAGAAGCTGAGTAAAAACTGAACAATAGATACCAGAATAATAACTCATTGTCAAACAAAGCAATTATAGACACAAGAGGCTGTATCATTTCATGTGCAAATAAAGCAATCTAAATTTAGTGGGGATAAATGAGTCCCTGGTTTGATTAGAGGTTTTCTGTAGATGCACTTTCTGTTATATCCTGTTGCATTCTGGGATGTCCTATTTTCAAGTTACTCTCGCTAAACTAGTGTTGTATTTGAACACTGGTGCTTCTGCCTTTGCTCTGGAGTTGTTGATAGCTGATTCAACACTTAACACCTCTGCTGATATGTTTTGTGAAGGAAAATCCTGTATAATATTAGTCTAATTTCAAATGTGTGTGTTTTTCTGTCATGGATATAAAAAGTCTTTTTTTCTAAACTGTATAAAATATATGATTACTTGAAACTGAGCCCTGGGGCCTATCCACCAGTTAATGTAGCTCAAGAAGCTTATCACATATAGAAACCCTAAGCTTTACAAAGGTAGGACTTATTGCAGGGTTCTGGTATTGGGTTGCATCATATAGTACAAGATTAGCTAGTAATGGGTAAGTCAGAGTAAGCTTTTGTGGGGTAAGGATAAGTCAAGTGTTAGCTGGCAGGCAAACTTCAGCTTTCTAACTCATGTATAGATAAAAGTGCCTACCCTTAGACAGACCACCTCTTCACTTCCATGACTTCAAACTGTCTTGAAGAACTTCTGCTCTTCTGCTGCTGCATCTGTTAAAATAGGTCAAAATATACTTAGGCAGCCATTAGTATATCTGGGCAGGTCGCCCAGTACATGCTATACAGTATGCGGGGAAACACTAAACCCCTATATAGTGCAAGCTGCCTTCTCTCTGTAGAGGGAAATGTAAAGCAACTTAAGGGCAGAGGGAACAAAAATATTTGAAAGGGCACCAGCAGAGCGCTGATGTGGCCTGTGTGGGGTGGGTAAGGATGGCAATGATTATGGGATAGCAGCCTTACCGTGGTCTCCTAGGCAGGAGGCACAACTCCGACAGTAAACGGCATTGTCCAATCGTGCTTAAAGACAGGCTCTGACAGAAAGACAGGGAGGGCTCCAGCTTCACACACAGGTAATTGGCTGTCGGCATGGGGGACAACTCAGCATGAGACCAGATTCTTTATTCCAGACATGCACACACACACACACACACACACACACTCTCTCCCTCTTCCTCTTCTCTTCCTCCTCTCTTCACCTTTGAGAGAACTGCCTATAACAACAGCTGTGGCTCCGAACCCAGTTAGTATTCACACACAGCCAAGCAAGCCAATTAGTGGCCTTAGAGCGTATAATTGTGTGTGTGTGTGTGTGTGTGTGTGTGTGTGTGTGTGTGTGTGTGTGTGTGTGTGTGTGTAGGTGTCATTTCATTAAGTCTCAGGGGGTCGCGCCACCTCCTGCAGTGAGGTGTCTCTCCCCAGAGTGTGAGTGACAGTACTCTCGGAGGGAAGCCATTGTGTCAGTCAGGCCTCACTGGTTTCAAATGCTGTTTACATTTAAGGGGAGAGAAAACCAGTATGTTGTCGTCTTTTTTGTGTGTGTCTGCGTGTGTGTGTGTGTACTGAAGCCTGAACCAACTCATAAACCTCTCATTCCACAAATGGTGGGAAAATGTGTGTGTGTTTTTAGTTAAAAGTTAAAATTCAATTTATAATAGATTGGACAAGTTTATGAACTTGGTTATTACTTAAAAGATCAACTCTGTGTTATTTTTAAAGTTGGCTTTTGTATATACAAAAAAATGCTGGGAAGAACTCCCGCACACTATCTTGCCTACTGCTGAAATATTTGACTGCAGTGTTGTCGTTCTGTCCGACCATCAAAAACATGTCACTCATTCAGTTGTGCAGAGATTTTTTTTTCTAATTTGAGATATACAGCTTTTGCGCGGTTTTGGAGAAATACATTGATGTAAATCTGTAGTCTTCCCTGTCTGACATGATATATTTAGGGTCAACTCTTGGTTTCCCATTTCCCTCTTTATTTACTGTGTGGTATAGACTTGAGACTGCCAGAGCAAACTCACTTTCCTTACAGTACAGGAAGTGCTATAAAGACGAGTACTTCCTGTACTTAAGAAGAGAAAGCCTCTCTCCATTAAGAGAGGAGATAGATGGAGCTGTACATTAAATACCTTGTCAGAGACATCAGACTACTTCCCTCATATCATGGGATAATGTTGCTTTAGCAAACTGAGTGCTATATCCAAAGTCAGGCTGGTACAGATCCTTGAGCTGTACCATTAAAATCAGCCTGCATGTTGGCCCATACAGTGTGGTCTGAAAGTCTGAGACCTCTTTCCCATTTTCATATCACCCAAATGATTCTATGACAAATTGCAGCTCTCCCCTATTTCATTTAAATTTGAAGAGACATCCTGTAGAATTAGTAGTTTGCATGAGGTCAAGCATTAGTGAGCTTGAGTCACAACCACCATTTCCCACTTCACATTTGTGCAAATCCGTCTACTCTTCCACTCACTCATTGCACCCCCTACTCAGCTACAAATTTAGGTGATGAAAAAATAAATAGGAAGTGAATCCAGTCATTTTTCTTCACTCTTCTGAAATGCAACCATGAATCTCCACTGAGCGCGGAGTGAAGGGGGGATGGAGCTTGACTTGCTGGTCAGGATCACCGCTGGCCAAGCTGCGGTCTGTAACTCCATACACTGGCATCCTCATTAGACCAGAGCCCTGAGCAGAAACAGAACATCCAGATGAGAGCACACTGTCCATTTGATCCTCAAGATACATCCACATTGCCCCTGATCACAACCAGCATCTCAGCCATCAACAAACCAACAGAATGAAAAGCCTAAAGGCAAATAAACAGACATACTGACATGCATCGAACACATTCTCCACTTTGTCTCCCTCTCTCTCATTATTTCTGTTTTAAGATTTACCTCCCTGTTTGCCTGCCTCAGTTTCTCTATTTCCTCCAATGTCAGCACACACACATTCAACATGGACATTTGTACAACAGATGTAGAGATGGAAACCAGCTGCAGTTCTGCTCTGAAGTCTTTCCTCTTCTTGGAAGCTGATGAGTAGAAAGAGAAATGCATCCCCGACCCCCACATCTTTGTCTCTCTCTTTCTCTCTCTCTCTCTCTCTCTCTCTCTCTGTCTCTTGTTGACTGTCCCTACTCTTCCCTGTATTTTCCTTTCTGCCAGTGGATCGCTACAATGGCGGGAAATTTGAGTGATTTTAAGTGTGAAAAGTAGACTAAGAAACCAAACTAAGTGATGTGTTCTTTCCATTGACCTCCTCCGCTCCATTTCAATACAATCAGCGGGTCACGCACAGACAACGAACAGCGCTGTCCGTGGTTCTGAAACAGGGAGGAGATATAAGACATTAGGCCTATTTAACAGCACAGGTCTTTGGTTAAATGCCAGTCGGTTGGACGGAGCGTGTGTGTGTGCATGTGTCGGTGTTGCAGGTGTCGGTTACATGCAGGAGATGCCGACATGAATCTATGGCTAACAATTTGAAATGACAGAATAGAATAGGATGCATTTATTGTCATTGCATGCCGTCATTCAACGAAATGTGCTGTGCTGCTCCTGAAAACGTTTCACACATTAATTATTTCACACACATACCTATCTGTGCAGGTAATACACATACAATAATAATACAAAAACATATATTAGGTGCTATTGCATCTATGAGATTTAAATGCAAAGTGTACAGATTATTGCATAGTCGCAATTTTTGCATAATTCCTTCCATTTCATAGTGTTATTTTGTAGTGTTTCATTCATTTAGTCCTGTGGTGTGTTGGGAGGGGGGCAGTGCTTGTGGAGATCAGTTCAGTGATGGCTCTTAGGTAAAACCTTTTGAGCCTCAAAGTGCAGGTCTTTCAGGCCCTGTTGTGCCTTCTGGATGGGCGCAGAGAAAAGAGATGGTGAAATGGGTGAGTAACATCTTTCAGGATGCTGTTGGATCTGTTGAAGCAGTGTGGTCTGAATGTCTTCCAGTGGGGGCAGGAGGATTCGGATTATATTCTGTGATGTGATAATGACGCTCTGGAGAGCTTTCTTGTCTGCTGCTGAACAGTTGGCATACCATGTTATGATGCAATACGTCAAGATGCTCTCTATAGAGCAGTGGTAGAAGGACTTAAGCAGCTTTGCAGACAGTGTCCTTAAAAAGCAGAGCCGCTGTTGAGCCTTCTTGATCAGAGCAGAGTTGGAGTTGATTATCCATGTGAGGTCCTCAGAACTGTGGGTTCCCAGAAACTTAAAGCTGGAAACCCCCTCCACTTCCTGTCCATTGATGTTGAGGAAGGAGTGGTCCTCATGGTGTTTCCTAAAGTCTAAAATGAGCTCTTGTTTTTTTGTTTGTTTTTTGATGATCAATGATGGATTGTTGTTGGTAAATTGTAATCAAGCTGTTTTTTCCATAGATGAATATTCCTTCAGCTGTAAAGCAGACAGACAGAACCCTACTTGTTGTTTAACAAAGACTTCAGGTTCTTTAGGTTGTTGATAGCTGTTTGTGGTATATGAAGGTGAAAGCCTGCTGATAGCTTGGAGCCTTTAAGTTATTTGAGCAGGAAGGTCATATACTGGTTCATTTGTACCCACCATCTTAAACCCCCTTTGTGTTGGTGTTTATCAGTCACACTTATCCCCAAGGAAGTCTGTCTTCCTGTGCTATCTCAGATCGTCGCCTTCACTTTGTTGGTGTCTAGATGCCTATCAACAGGTGCAGTACCTGGACAAACACTTCACACAGCTACGACTCGGAGAGACCAAACATTTCATTTCCTGTCCATAAACCCATAATCTACATTGCATAGGAGGTGGCGAGCCTACAGTAATCTGGCTTTGGTTGGTACAGCCCATGCTGCTTTATTTTTTGCGTGCTTGCAGTGTGAACACAAAGCGCTTTTCTCAGCACAGAGGTGTGGAGGGTGAGAGCTGAGCTCTTGAATTGTTCATAGAAACAACATAATCACTTTGACCGTGTTCAGCTCAACCTGTGTGGGTGGAAGCACGACAAGTGGCGTGTGTTGCCAAGTAACAGTACCCGTGATTAGCTGTGTGATCGTCCATAGTAATTATTTGATTTTGAAAGTCGGAGTAATTTCTCAAGGCTGGCAGACTATTGTTCCTATGGAAATGGGGCGATATCTGTTTGTTTGAGAGATTTTTCTTTGTTTTTGCCTATAATTTGATTCATCTGTGCTCTGCTCAGTACTTGCATCAGTTAGTTATCCTTCATCAGTATGTATCCCTGTGCTACAGCCAGCACCCACCTGATAGTCTGTTGGTGATTTACGACTAAATGGACCATAGATTATACAAGGAACCACTAAATCAGATATTCTTTCAACATGTCTGGCAGTAAAAAAGGAGACATTAAACATTTGTGGGTGATTTTCTTTTTTCTTTCCTCCTAATTGCTCTTTTTCCTCCCACTTCTTCTCTCTTCACCACTCAGATGCAGCTCTCTCTATGCTAATACAAACATTGCTTTCAAAGCTAAATGCTGAACCTCACTGGGGGTCTGCCACATCCTGCCCATTCCTCTGTTATTGAAATTATCACAGGCGCTTCAAATGTCATGGACCCCCTACAGCACACACAAAGTCATCCCTTGAGATTCTAAAGTGGCACTTACTCTGCAATGTCCTTTTGATATATTACGCTAAATGGCAACTGTAAATGAAACAGAGAATTGATGCATTTAAATCTCAAAGGGAAATATCTCCTAATGGTTTTCTCAAACTCTCGCTGCATAAAAGATGCATGTGGAAATATGCTATTTTCTTTTTTTTTTAGGTGGAAAAAGTCAAGTCAGTTCGAATTGTTTCCAGTACATTTGAATCCATTCTGACATTCTTAATGGCCTTTTCACCTTTTGTTAAAAAATAGTTTTAAGCTTTTATAACTAGGAAAAATTACTTATTTAAATGGATATGATTGCACGTATGCATACATCACCACAGTTTTCTGTCCCAAAGAACTCACCAGTTGATACTGAGAAGCCCCTATGCTCCTGTTAACACTAGGCACTAAAATATATCTTGAAATCCAGTCACAAATGACAGCTCTAAATACAACAGTAAAAATACCCTAAAATACATTAAGTAAACAAAAGGATCAAATCAATTGAGCCATGTTTTAATGTCAGAGTACCGCCCGTCCCACAGATCTCCCACATACCATGGACATACCAAAAAACTACTCCATGCCTAAAATGAAGTAGTGAAAAAGGCATGATGAGTTTTTCTCAGTGCATCACCTCATAAAACAAAATCCCATCACAGATGGCTGGCCAAGACATTGTTTAAACAGATTCTGATGCCAGGTGTGCACTGTAGTTTCATGTGGATCAAACTGGACTCAGTATGTATATAGAAGATACCGAATCTGAACAGAGTCCAAAATAGGACCCTACATGGATATATGTAGGCTGTTCAAATTGACCACCTGTTGGCTTGTAAAATGATGGCACAGAATGCCTTGTTTATTTAAAAGATAATACCGATAATGATTCGGGCTACAGATGCATGAAAAACATCAGGAAAAGTGTTGGAATGACACTTGCTCTTAAACTCTCACAATGGGATGCTTTTAATGTCAGATTACATAATCACATAATCATCAAGTGTACAATTAGTTCAGTATGTTTCATGTCTGTTCTCACTGGTGTTTGGAGCTGGTTCTGTGTTATGAATTACAGAGGCTGAGGGAGATTGTTCTGTGTAGTTTTTGTTACTGCTTTAGCGTTGCTTTTCTTATGTTAGAATGCTCTCATAAGTTAATACTGTGTGTGTTGTGTTCAAATTTGGCATTAGTTTCAAACAATTGAAAAATCTCTATATTTCCTGTTAGTTTTGGACATGGCCAATTTCCCAGTGCTGATTTGAGACAGTTTGCTGTCCTTGTTGAGTTGAATTGTTTCCTGTTGTGGATAAAATTATAATCCCAGTACAATAAGTATAAATAAGTTGTGGGAGCTTTAATGAAACGAGCTGACACCCTGTGACGTTTGTTGTTACTGATGTCCTGCTGCTGGATGTTAACTTTCTAGCTTGAAATGGCTTTAATCTACCTTTTGTCATAGTGTTCATTTAAATAAATTGCATCAGTGTTGAAATAAAGAAGTTAAAAGCTTGTTGACTGAAAACACCTCCAATGATCATTACAGAAAATAAAGCAAATGCATCTTTGCTCACCTTCAGACTACATGTATGCAGTGTTGGACATCTCCCACTGAAGCTCTCTGCTGTTTACAGAGTCAACACATTCATGAAAATACACAGTTGCACCTATGTGGTCCGCAGTCACAGGGACCTTTCTTACAGCTGTAGAGACTCCAGTGACTGCACTCACAGTAGACGTCTGTCCAAAGAGGTTGTGGCTAATTAAACCGTGGTGACTACACTGAGCTCACTCTGCAGAGCCAGCCAAGCTCTGCTAGGAAACCTATACCACAGAGCTGCTTGGTCCTGGAAACAACCTGGTTGCCATGTTTGTTTGATTCATATCCCCCCCCCGCCAGCATCAACATCTGTTTGTGTTTGTGTGTGGAGGAGAGGAAGATACAAAGAGGCCAGGAGGCCACCCATGTCTTTTTTTTTTTTTTTTTTTTTTTTTTCTAAATGAACTGATTGATACACACACCGTACTCTTGCCTAGCTTTCATGACATTTCATGTCAAAGGTCTTTTTTTGTGTCTTTTGTCAGCTTTAGACATGAAGTAGCATCAGGAGGAATTCAGTAGAACAGCAAAAATAATTCTGTTTCACAGTTTCTTCAACGGGGAGATTGCAGGTTGCTTTTACCAGAGGGATTCAGAAGGCTTTTAAAAACAGACTTCCGAAGGCCAGTGGCAGATGGACTGTTAAAGTGTGATGAGAGAGACAACAAGGCAGAATGAGAGAGAAACTGGGGTTTAATGGAGTCTTTATTTTACTCTGGAGCCCCATTCAGTGACTGTAAGAATCTGACTCTCAAGAATGGGCATATTCATCCATCCATCCATCATTAAGTATTCCATCTTCTCATCTTTGTAAATTGTCTCATTAGATCATGAAATTGATATTGCCCTGACAGAGGAATCTCATTCCAAACCTATTTTTTAATTATCTTGCTTAAATATATTAGCAGTTGGATGTTGTAGCAGAAACCCGACATTGGATTGACCTAGAATAAAATTGTAATCCTCAAATCTCCCACACAATCTCCTGTCCTTCTCAGTTTGGTAGCAGACCCTCTTTTACAGCCTTCATGAAACCAAAAGCCCCAGTGACTCTGGGCATAATATAAGTTGTCCGAATGACAGAAACAAGTGTTTAGGCCTCTTCACCTGAATACCTTTTCTTTTTTCTTCCATTTTTTCTTAAAATCTTCCTTCCTTCTTATCTTGCCTTACTGTCTTCCATACCGGGTAGTTTGCCAAGGGATTGTAGAGTGCCACCACATGCCTGGTTGGCAGTCATGTCTGGACATAGCCGAGGTGCAGGCATTAGCCAGAGCCGCCTGCAGAGAGGAGACCAACACTGGCAGCCAGGGACTCAGCGCCCATCTGCTACCAGAGCCAGTGAGGGAACCATCATTTATTACCTCCGCTGATACGAAAAGCAGCTCCTGTCACTCTGGAGACATATTGTCCTGTGATTGCTGCACTCTATAAGGTTTCCGTCCCAAGTCTGCTTGTTTGGCCCTGGGTTGTGCAGCGGAGGTATTTTTCCCTTCTCTCTGTTTAATCCATTGAAGTTGTTCATCCTCACAGATCATATTTCACAAGGCAGGAGAGTTGGAAACAGCATCCCACTTCTTCCAACTCTGCTTTATCTCATATCTGTCATTTTACTCTATTGAGGCTACGTCTGCAGGCCTGCAGAGGAAGGTTTAACCATGCAGCTGCCTACAGTTCTCTAACTCCCACTTACCCAGCAGACTCTTCAGCCTGTAACATCTATCAGACTGGTGTGTTTAGCCTGGCTGCAAACTGCTGAGCTCCTCTGATCCACTGTGACTTAATCTTCCATCTTTGGCTCATAATGCTGGAAAAATATTGTGAGTGTGACCCCAGATGTTTGACATTAGTGTTCCTTTATATGTAGTTTGATACTAAATCCTCCGTTAAGTTTAGCACATGCCCTCTGCAGGGTAGTTATAGCACTTACTTGTGTAAACAGTTTGCATTAGGCTTTCATGTCTGCTGCGTGTGGAGCCTTTGTTGTGTATATAAAAAAAACTAAACATATGTACAAGAAATGGCGGCCTTTATTCTCCACTGCTGCACTTTTCCCTCTAAAAGTGGTCTCATTACTGGATTAGTGCCCAGTTTTTCAGGACCAAAGACACAGGAATGGCCCAGCCTACCTTACCTGAGCAAAGCCTAATCCGTCTTAATCTAATAATTGCTCCCATATTCATTCTGTCTCACAAGAGCACAGCTGCAGGGGATGGCTGTGGCTCCAGATTGCTGTGCACCATGGGTAATGATACCCATGGTCCCTTTCATGGCCAGGATCAGATCGTTGGAAGTCGCAAAGGTTTTTCATCATCATCGTTTGGGCGTTCCAGACAAATTGTATAACTTCTTATCAGTGTGCCTTTCTTGCCTCTGTTCCTCTTTCTTTCCCTCCCTCCTTCTTAGCTCATGTTTTGTTCCTTGGCGTGCGTAGGTTACACTGAGATGCATTAGGCTGCCTGTGTTTCAACAGTCAGCCTTTTATGAGTGGGTGTTGAAAATTGATGAGAGTTGGCCATGCTCACATGTCTATATGTTTATATTTAAGATACAGCATGACAGTTATGAAGCCTGGTGTAGAAGGACGGGGGGAGGGGCGGGGGGAGGGGTGATGAGCGATTGGGGTCATATCTCCCCTGGGAGGCGTCTTCATGTGCTGGAGCTTCATCTGTCATAAAGCAGGCAGATCACTCTCCGTGAACCACCATTTACACACCATACGATAACAAGGAATAGCATGACAATGTGATGCCATGGTAATGCTCTATGTTAAAGTTAAATTACCACAGCAGTGACATAAAAGAAGAGAGTCAATCCTTGGACACAGAGACATCTGCTTCTACAAACTGGTGACATGGAATTGGAGCAAAAATGTAATAGAAAGTGTACAGGAACAGAACTATTTGTAATTGTGAGCTATTTAGAAAATCTGCACAAACGCCTTTTTCCAAAAATCCAAAAATGTAAAATGATTCAGTTGAATGTATTTCTCCCTCTTAAACTCTGAGCTATGATCATGTATGTTCCCCCTGCTGGCTATATAATGGAAATCCTTATTAGTGTTCCTCAGTGTCTAAACTAGTCCCAGTCCTCAGTCCCAGCCTAAAGCCTGCCGCAGGCCTCCTAGTACGACTAATAAGGCAGTAATGGCCTAGGATGGGTGCCCTATTAAAATAGATTTGGAGTAGTGTTTGGGTGGGGCCTGGCCAACACTTTGATCCTGTTGACCTCCCCCTGGTGCGTTTATTAAGACATAAGTGCACTAGCGCTTATCTCCTCTCCCTCCCCTCCTCCACAACTCACACTGTCACATGAGTGTTTTTATTATTTTTCTTGCCATGGAGACTATTTGGAGCACTTCTTTATAAAGGCAGATGTGTGCGGGCAAGCAGGGGCTCGTTGGGAGGCATGAGAGGGCATTTCATAATTGCATAGGAGAGGTGACATAACCCAAAGTATTTTTTTTTTGAGGAAAATGAATTTCTGTCATCCAGAAAACACAGCTACAGCGCGATCAGTGTTATGTTTGTGATGGAGGAGCTCATTTTAAGAGTTAATTGTCAAAATGGGATCACACTAGAAAACTCCATTGGGGTGTCATGGATGAGGAAGGAGTGAAGAAAAACGTTGCAGTATTGTTCACCTGGAGAGGTTGCATGCTGGTTGCCATGCCAATGTTGCCTGGTAATAAGGTTGGGGGGGTCTTTGTCTAGGTGGCGCAGAGCTCGCTCCCTGCCATCAGCGTTAAGATGAAGCGAAACGAGTTTAAACTGATAGTGATCTCAGCGAGGTTTTTTATAATGAGCCCGACCTTCTCATTGCACAGGAGCAAGTCACTCTGCAGAGTGCAACCCCTCCACAGTGCAATTACCTGCTACAATAAGAGCAGTGATTGAATTAAGGTAGCAGGTGTGCATACCACTGTCACTCGTAAAAAGACACCTCGGCTCTGCTGCTTTGAACATGGTTTTCAATTAGAAGCAGCAGAATGAACACAGAGATGTGTTCTGCTGATGTATGCCCCGCAGAGAATAAAATACTACCTGAGGTCAGTTTTTTTTGACGTAACGGAAAGAGACAGCAGGGACTCATTCTTTTGTGTTACTTTGATCCATTTCAACTTGATAGTGTGTGGGTGCACCTGTAATGGCTGAGGTTGAACATAGTGTATTTGGACAGAGCCAGGCTAGCTTGGAAAAACTCCATGTTTCTAGTGTTTATACTAAGCTAAGCTAACTGGCTGCTAGCTTCATTTTTAGCATCCATATGAGTGTAGTATTGATATTTTCATCTAACTCTAAAAAGCAAACGCTTCTCAAACTATTCTAAAAATCATTTATCAAACATTAATGCCTAACATCTCCTTCCAACTTCTTCAGTGTGAGGGTTTGTTTGTTTATATATCACTGTGAATTTAATATTTTGGCATTTGGGACTCATGGTTGGACAGAATAAGCATCATCTTTCAGTAAATGCTTAATCAATCAATCCAGTAATTGAGATCAGTCAGTAATAAAAAAAAATTGTCGCAATTAGTTGCAACCCCTGACTTGATTGGGATTCAATACATGAACGTCCTCTGGTATTGCACCTTGATTTCCCTGCATGAAGAAATGCTAGGAGAAAGTCACCCAGTTGAGTCCAAGTCTACAGATGCAAACGGAGGTCAATAATGAGATCAGTCTGTGGTGAACCAAACTGTCACTTCCATTACAATGGTTTGACAGAGACATTGTACCTGGCCTGACTCCGTCCTGTTGAACGTCCCTGCTGTCAGGCTAAATAAGGCATCTTGACCTCTTTGTTTGGACGGCATTTCAGCTTCATGCACTGGTGAATTCTCTGTGTAATTCATGTTGGAAAAACCAAACTACTGCTGACACACAGCATTGTTGAAAATACTGACCGAGAGGTCGGTGAAGCATGAAAATGCACTTTTAGTAAAATAAACTCAATTTGACATCAGTATCTGAGTTGAGCTCCCACTTTTCTGTGAACTGTGCTTTGTTTAGTAATAAAAATGATATTTTTTATCTCTCTTGTTTGTTTTAATAACAAAAAATAAATCTTAATTTTTAGACTGGTTTGTTTATCTGAGGTACCCATGCAGGCACACTAACACATTTATCTCATTATTTTTTGTTGTAGATGGAATTTAAGTTGTGATTTGTCGTCATATCACTTAATAAATCAGAATACATTTTATCATGCGGCCTGTTACCTGTTTCGTACTCTTTTGGGTTTTTCCACTGTGTTTATGAGACCATAAACCCTGTCAGTTTTAAGAAAGATCTTCTGCCAACAAGTTTTCATGGAGACAGCCATGAGAGGCTACTCAGTCAGTGGAAAACTCAAACACACACATGCACACGCGCACACACGCACACTCACACACCCAGTAATTTGTTGACGGGACATGAAAGCTCTTTCAGTAGGCTTCAGTGCTTCCCATGACTTTGCCCTTCATTCCCACTCCAATTTATCTTCCAGACATCTCGGTCCACAAACACAACTGAGGATGAATCTATCACAGTTTTTCATCTGAGGTTTTACTTCATCCTTTAAAAACATGCTTGCACTGTGACAGATGGTTATCAGCCTCTTTTTTTTACTCCCCACCTCATTACATGAGCCCAAGCATGAAGAGGAGGCTCCACTCTGATTTTCAATCTTTCCTTTTCCTCAAAAAGTTGACTGTAGCGCAGTAGATGTGTTTATCCTACAGCAGCTGCTAAAATAGATGCTTTTAAAGAGAGAGTCGTTTGCGTCAGTGTTTTCTCTACCCATCCTTTGTATTTTGAAAAATTGATGACATGTTTTTCCAGACTGTCTTTGTGTTGGCCTTTGTCTGACCTTCTGATTGACATTAACTAAACAAGATGTTTCATTCAGCCTCCAAATCACGCCAAGCTCACTTTTAGATCTTATGGGAACTCTTGGAGTTGTTAATAATTGATCCGATCAGAGGCGCTCTTATCGTGTCTGTGCCAAACCTTTTTTTTTCTCTGATACTCTTTTGAAGTTGCACTGTTTGTTGTTAGTGTGTGCAGTTTTAGCAAAGAGGAGTGATGTTATCTGGAGTCTTGCTGCTCTTATCCTTAATTGGGTTATGTAGATTTTGCAGCCGGGAGGAGGAGGGAGTAATGAAAATACGGTGATTATGGATCATAGTCATGTCCTCATAGGTTAGTGCTATTTTCATAGATCACAGAGTTTAAACTTGTGAATTTGGTAGCAAAATATTTGACAGAGGTTTGATGGATATCTGCAGCAGTTTGATGTGTGAGACTCTGGGAATTGCGTCTCTGTGAGGCTGAGGTGATGTTGAGATAAATATCTGTTAGCAGCCATGTTGAACGTTCCAATCACTGTCTCACGCTCCGTCAGCAGCCCTGATCTCTGCGACTCCAAGATTCCTCGTTGTGCTGTCCTCTCACTCTAAAACGTTTTAGAGCAGCTGCCTCTCTTTGACACGGTCCACTGAGAAGCTGTTAAAGCACACACATAGGGGCTATTTGAGCTCACACAGCGGGCGTGCCTGGTGCCAAGTGCTGGTGGGTGCTGCTGTTTGTGTCTGTGCAAGTGCTGGCGTCTTCCCCCCTTAACCTCTTGCAGCCTCAGTAATGTGTGTCATCCCTGGCTGTCGGCACCCTGCTGCAGCTTGTTTAGAGAAAGTTTCAGAGATAACGTTGTGTTAGATGACCTGGTGGAGACACACAGTCCTGATTACAGGATCTTCACTGATAAGATAACATCATCTTTGATGCCTCTTTTTTTCTTTCATTTTTTAAAATTTTTTTATTTACAAAACGCTGGTATTTTGGCCTGATTTTCAGATGTTTGGGGTTGACGTCTGCCCATCTTTGGTCAAGGCTCCGCTCAATGTGAAGCTGATAACACTTGTGTACTACGACTATGACCACCAGTGAATTGATCGCAGCTTGTTAAATACAGGAAAGTCCCACTTCAACTTTTTATGCATCAGATCATCATTTGGAGCTCATTAAGCTCAGAGTATTTGGTTGAAGTGAAAAATAAGGTATTAGTATTTTCCAGCGGTTATTTCACCGACACTACAATCAATATCAATCATTAATCAATATTTCCGATCATCTGCTGCTCAGTTCATTTTCTACAAGTTGTCATCATAATTTAGGCCAGTTTCATTAATTTTGAAAATTTGATTCATTTAGTAGCTGTCAATGCAAATTGTAGGATTTCTGGCTTAGTGCCCAACAACAGCTGATCCCAGATCTGAATCTGTGAGTTTTTTCTTTAGAACTGAAAAATGATTAAATATAAATTTAATGATTTGATAAAGAGATTAGACTCCCTGTACATGCTAACTCACATGCTGTCTTTCTTTGACCCAGACTTCATCTTGGATTCAGCCCTATGCTGGAGGTATAGTGTAGTTTTTCTTGAAATATGATTCAGCTCAGCCACCTCTGCCTGCCTGTGGCAGCAGACAAAGTTGAGAAAGAGAGAAGGGAGGCGGGAGCTGCTGATGAGCCCATTATGTTGGGTTCTGGCTGTCAGGCCGACTTAAAGGCGACTTCCACCTGACAGCCTTGACAGCCGAGCCAGGCTTAATGGGGTCGGCAGTGCAGCAAGTTGAGGAGGAGAATCCCTATGTATAGACATTTTACCCCTCTCAGCAGTTTCCCTCTTCTTCTTTAACCTACTTTCTGTCTCTTCCAACTTATTTTCGGATACCTAGATCGAAATCCAGGAAAAGTCAAACTTGTGAGAGAGTAGAGCTATTAATATTTCATAACTTTCGCTGCTCATACGGGTGCATTAGCTTGTTCGTCGTAAGCTTTTCCCGGTAAGTGCATATTGATTGGAATCAAAGCCAGGACTCTTATTGTTTTCTGTTTTTCTCAATCTAAGAAGAAAGAGAAAGAGAGAGGCTCCCTAAAGAGCGAGAGAGGAACAGTTTTCTCCAGCTTTGTTTTCAAATTGACATTAAATATCAATTACATAAATTATCAAGACATTACATTCTTTCACAGTTATGAAGGTTTCTGGGTTTAAAAAAAAAATCTTAATTAGTGCTGAATCAATTACTTGATTTAATCGATAAGATGATTGGCAGTAACTTATCCATCTTACAAAATGTGAGGATTTGTTGCTTTTCTGTGTTTGATACCTTTTTAAAAACCCCAGAATTTGGATTTTTGATCAGGCAAAGCCAGAAATCTGAACACAACACCCTGGCCTCTTAAAATAGGGAATTTTCAATATGTTAATTTCATTTTAATATTTCATAAACAAAAAAATAATAATCTACCTAAATTATTATTTTCAATGAAAAAACTAACAATTTTAAAACTCATTTTAAAAGGTGCTCTGTCAAGTTTTTGTGTAAACGAAGCATTGTGTGTATACAGTCGTTGCATGCATTTCCTACTTCATAAAACATTTAAACACACACACATACACACACACATGTGTGTGTATAGGTAGATGTGTATATAGATATGTTTCAAAATGCAGAATTGTTTACATTTATGTGTAGTAGCTTGCTGTCTTCTTTTTCACTGCTGGGTAAATCCCTGCATCTGTCTGTGCTGACAGCTGTAGGTCAGCATCATGTTATGAAATCGGTGTCACCTGTGTGCAAACATAACAAAATAGGGGCCAACTCATAAAAACATTGCTCCATAGCATTAATAGTGGTCAAAAAATCCACAGGGTACCTTTTAATGATTTACGTCACTGTATTTCTTAGTGTTATTATTAGTGCAGTTGTGGAGGGTTTGTCAGTTTAACTTCACCAATTTCTATACCTCACTCTTTGCATTGGAGAGTTTTTGTCTTAAGAACATTCCCATCCCTCTGTCCTTGGTTTTAGCTGTTTGTTTCCCCCTTTATCTATAGCTTTTCCTTTCAACCACTCTGACTTTGAAGGGCCCTCAGTAAGAGTTTCGATAGCATTTGCCCCGCTTATCTGTCAAATGTCACTCTGTGCAGATCCAAGCATTTCTCTCCCTCCAGCACTTCTGTGGCTCAATAAAGAAACATTGATTTGGTCAGACGGATGCATCATAGTGGAATTTGTGTTGCTGAGTGACTGTGTGATTGTGGTAGAGGGGATATTTGTGTGTGTGTTCACCCTTGAAGTCTCTTCTTGTGTATCTGTTTATAATAAGATTGTTAGAGAGACAGAGCTGCAGTGTGAGTGAGAGATGTAGGTCACGGTGCCTTCTCTGTTTGAACGGTACAGTAAACTTGGCAGACTTCCTCACATGTGATTGACTGTGCCTCACTCTACCCCTCCCCCTCTCTTTCTCTTGTCTGTCATCCTGTGGTATGTAAAAACACCTTATCTGCCTGCACTCTCTCTGCTGGGACTTTTCCCGAAAGTCATTCCCTCTGTACACAGATCTAAATACACACACACACACACACACACACACACACACACACACACTGTATGTCAACGTGCATCTGAAATTAAACCATCAACTGCATGCCACAGCTCCGCCATGTCTCCACCAAAGCTCGTAACATTGCTGCACAGAGGAGGCTCAGTGTGATGGAAGTTGGCACGCTACCTCACACCCCAGCTGTAAGCTTGGCGTGGAGGCAGAGTGCTGTCTGTGCACATTACTTGATAGATTGTTTGAGGTGGATGTTGGGGATGACTCTGCTGGTGTTTCCAGCCCATCTGCTGCCTTTTATCCCAGTTTTACACAGATGGAACAAATTCACAGCCTCTTTGGGGAATTGTTAGACACCATTTGGTTATACAGAAGAGGAGTTGTAACAATCCTTTGCGCAATAAATCATGTGGGGCAATCTCACTGGAGCTCAGTTCAGATGAAGAAAGAATGATTTATGAACAATGGCTAGCTATTGTTTTATAATCAATAAATCTCTTGATTATTTCTTTCTATTAATAGATTGTTTGGTCTCGAAATGTCAGAAAATAGTGAAAGATTTCCTTGAGCCAGTGTGACATCTTTAAGTTGCTTGTTTGACAGTCTAAAACTCAAACATATTTAATTAACAACGAGATAAAGCAGAGAAAAGCAGCAAATCCTCCAAATAATTTAAAGAACATGTCGATCATCAAAACTTTTGTCCGATAATTATAACTAATTGTGGGAGGACACCACTTTTGGTCATTGTAAGTTAGGCTCTAACTTCAGTCTACAAACCATGACCCCATGTTGAGACAGAGCATGAAAGGAAAATGAGAATAAAAGAGAGAGAGAATAAAAGATATAAAGTCTATGTGTGGACATGAAGTGAAAGTGAAATGGTTGCCACTTCAACTGAGGTGGCACAAATTGAGGTTAAGAGGTGACGTTTTATATCATGTGAGACATTTTAGCTTGATACTGTGAAGTAAAAGCAAATCATCTGCCAGCAAATGTTACTCCTCGTGGAGCCTGTAAATTTCTCTCCGACAGTGTATTCACAGCTGAGAGAAAAGCCGCGAGGCTGTCACCTCTAATACGCTGTTTCCATGAAAAAAAAGAAAGAAAAAAAACTTTGATTCCCCACAGAAGCCATCGATCGCCCTTGGCTGCCAGACATGTGTGAAATTAAAAAAACCAAAAAAAAAAAACCATGATGGACTAAAAATAATAACACTGGAGCACAGTGTCAGTGCTCCCCTACTCCTGGCTATTTTAACCGGTCAACAAAAGTGTAACCAACCCGAGGATTTTCCTTTTTGATTAAATGTGTTCACATAAAGTTCACATATAGATCCAAAAGGAATAAGTGCATCTATAGAAAACTAGTTTGTAAGGAGCAGTCAGTGCAAAGCTCCTACAGGACATTTTAGAGACGAACTTTTATCAGTTTGATGTTAATTTCATAGCTGTCCTTGCTCTCAGTCACAATCACTCTTTTCTCAGCTGTAGCTTGTCAGAATGAGTGTGTTTGTGTTCGAGCGCTGAAGGGACAAGTTTCTCTGTGTGCTCTGTAAAACATAGAGTATGTCTTCTTCTACACTCATTTTTTAAAAACAAATCTGTAGCTGTGCATCACTGGATACGTCTGTGGATTTGTCCCACTGTAGGAAAGCGTTTAATGGTGATTGTAGTCTTCAGCACAGCTTGCTATTATCCCTACAGTGAAAATGGAGGTGTTCAGTTAACAGATGTCCTTACTTGTGCTATAGCCGGTTATGTGCTTTTGCACATAAAGAACACACCAGTCATGTTGTTTTATTTTGGCTGAGTATGTGAGTCAATATTGCATATGGTCAACACTTTCTGCTGATTTTTTTATAGCAGAGTTTGATCCACTTGCCCACCTTGTCTGTAACAGCAGATGGTAGTTCTGGATTTTTGACTCTCTAACACAACTTGAAGTGACCCACCTCTCCATCTGACACACTTATGTAGGTCAAACCCTCTTGACTGTGAAATTTAAGTTAAGGGGGCATTTAATGCAAATTTGTTTGTCCTTGTCCCACCTGGCCTATCCACAGCCTCTCTGGATGTCTTGTTTGACCTGCCTTTGCCTTGCTGCGTCTTTTTTTGCCTGCCTGTCTGTCAGCTCGCCACCTGCAGCTGAGACAAAGGTGAGCCTGATGAAGAGATGGACAGGCAGTAGAAGGACAGCGCTGGGATGAGGAGGGTCAAAGATGGAGGGATTACCTTGGCTCATCTTCAACAGGCTTCTTGATTAAACATTATTGAAAGATCCCCCTTTTTACTTGGCTCCAGTCCTGCAAGAAGCCTTGAAGATACACACACACACATGCGCACACACACACACTGTCATGCAGGTGTAGCTATGCTCGATCGACTCAGCAGTGGACCGTTCCTTATGATAACAAACCCTGACATCAGGTGTGATAACATTGTGCAGAAGAGGGCCTGTCTTGACAAAGGGAGATGGAGATGGGCATTGATGAATAGTGCGATGTGGTGGTTGTGCAGATGGAACAGCTGTTGAGTTAAAATTAGAAAGAGCCAATCAGACTCTAAGACTGAGATTTTTCTTATTAACAACAATCATGAGAGCAGCTTGGACTGAACTGAAATAGAAATGATCTCCAGTATGTTTTTTTTGTTTGTTTTTTTTTTTTTTTTTGGTCCTTCCACAGGAGATGGACAGAAGAATCATCAGATAGAGATGGATGATTTGCCATATTACACTGAGCTACAACAAGCAAGTGTAAAATCTCATCTGTGAGTCTGTGTAAAAGATGAATTGTTTAGCTGCTGGATGTTGACCATTACACTGCTACCACATGCAACCATGTGCTCATTCAATGAATAAGAATAAGAATGTGAAACAGGAACAGAAACAGAAAATTCCCTGTGATGTGGAACCAAGACCAGACAGAGGAGAGATGCACATGCACCTCTAGCTAACAACACTGTGACTCCATTCTTCTGTTTTCATTTTCTTCCCCCTGCATTTGCTTCTCACACGCTGTGATCTCTTACATTATAACCATATTGAATATCAGATGTGCTGTGACTGTGTAGTAGAATTGAATAGAATTCGTTCTGTGTTTACTGCAAGTCACACTCTACTCATTTCCTCCAGTGACATGTGGGTAACTGGAGCAGAAAACACGTCTCTCACACAAAGCTTGTTCACAGTATCATAAGGGGAAATAAAAGTGTGTGTGTGTGTGTATGTGTGTGTGTGTGTGTGTGTGTGCGCGTGTGTGTGTGTGCGCGTGTGTGTGCGTGTGTCATCTTTTTTCCTCGCATGTGTGTGCGTGTGTGCGCAGCACATCATGTCTTGTTTAGGAGACTTGTCTCACTGAGCTGATGGCACATGACTGCCGGCGGCACTCACAGCCTCGCTAACGGGGAAAAAGTATTTTCTCTGTGTTGGGTTTGATAATTTTACGACTAAATAATTCACAGTTGGCCAGTATTGTCTAAACATCACATTCCTCCACAAGGCTAAGTGGTCACCATGGCACACACTTAATGAACGGAAAAAGCAGTAAAATGTTAACAGCAGCCCCATTCTAATCCTCTGTCATTTCATTTCCCTCCATCTTTTTTCCTCTTTTCCAGTTCTGTCCATCCAAGCTGCAGCCATCCAGTTCACCAAGGAGCCCAAGTCCCAGGATGCCTTGCATGGCCGCAGCGCCATGCTACGCTGCGAGGTCAGCGATCCGGCTGACATCGCCTACAGCTGGCTCCACAACGGCCAGCCTCTGGAAAGCAGCGAGAGGCGTTTCCAGGAGGGCAGCAACCTCAAGTTCACCGCTGTGGATCGGCGGCTGGACGCAGGAAACTTTGAGTGCGTCGCACAAAACACGGCGTCAGGAGAGATGCTCCACTCCACCAACGCCTCCTTCAATATCAAGTGTGAGTGTTTCATTTCAAGCCTAGAACAAGCCTTCTGATTTCCTGAGTGTAAGTTGCCAGCTGACTGGGTTTCATAATGGCAACATGGGTGTGCATCCAGTTTCTGGATCAAAAAAGCAAAACAAAAGTCACAGTATAAGATGACAGGTAGTATGAGCTGAAGGAATGTTTCCACCTTGTTGCCTTGTTCTCTGTGGCTTCATCTCCCTCTATCCAAAGGAAACTGGATATGTGTGCCACCAAGCATGTGTTTCTTGTTGCTTGTATCTTTTTTTTCTGTGTTGTGTAACACTCTTTTTTCCCATATGCTCTCAAAAGGCTTTTGTCTGGAAATTACTAAAGAGCGTAATTTACCTTCCAGCTATATAATTATTTAGGTTCAGATTAGCACCACCCTCCTTGCTCCAGCTTTTTATTCATGTCAAGTTTTTCACTCTGTCACTTTGTAAACGTTTTTTTCCCATTAGGGGGAGGCACACTAGTATCTTAATTTTATTGTTTAGCCCCATAACCAAACCACTCGATTACCCTCTTAAGTTTCAGAGGAAGTCATGGGAATTCTGCACAGCCCTGTCTGGGATAAATAACAACCTTGTTTGCGTATTGTGGAAGGCCCGCAGGTACCAGTCGTTACTGAAAAGCCTTTGTGTCTCACAATCACAGAGTTTGTACTGATGGCAGGAGAAAACAAAAAGCAGAACAGGGTGAAAAAAAGCTCCTTATGGAATATGTTGTCCTCTCTCACTACACTCAGCCGGAAGGTTTTGTTTTTGTGCCGCTGTTACTTGTTCAAAGGCTGATTACAAGAACAGATGAGTGTCCGGACCTCCTGTAGCAAACTGAGAGATAAACTGTGAGGGACAGACGGAGGGAGAGAGCCGAGGTTTAACCTTTGCTCTGTGAAGTGTCTCCACCAGTGGATATTTGTGGTCTGTGATGTTGAGCCACTGACTCTGAATACTAAATTTTTAGCCAGATAAACCAAAGAAGCACATCAGTTTTCCAAACCTCGTCTGATCTGAAGGAAACTGCTTTTATGTGTTGCAATTAAACTTGATCTAGTGTGTCAATAAAGCTCAACTGACAAACTCCCACAGATTGAAAAGAAAAAAAAAAAACAAGTCAGACATGAAATACCAGTTCTTAAGAGCTGTCCCAGAATAAACTGTATCTTCTGCCAGGTCATTAACATTCCCACGCACTGGAAAAGAGAGGCATATTTTATTGTAAGGAATGTGCTGAATTAATTTTAATTTTAAAAAATCAAATTTTACCAGCTGCAGCAGCGAGGCTGGTATTACATTCACCCTGTGTGTGTGTGCGTGTGTGCATGTGTGTGCGTGCGTGTGTCTTGTCTCATCATGGCAAAATGTGGTCCTGGAGTCACCTACTGTAACGGGAACTACCACTGAGGCAGTTTTGACGACATTAGCAGGTGTTAATATGTCTGTTGGTTTTCCGGCTCACTACTTGACAGTTCTGGTCCCCTCTCACCACTCTTAAAGGGCGTCATTTCTAGATACAACAGTCGTGTGTTTTCTGCAAAAAACATTGACCTATTAGTGAGACAAAATTAGATGGACATAGATGGATTAGCTGGTGAACATAGAGCAGCATTTAGCGGCTAACAAGCCAGATATTTCCCTCAGGAGCTGGTGGAGACTCCAAATGAATGCTAATGTTGCTCGGTATCCGCTGGATGTGTAAATAAGCACTTTATGCCACATCTGTCATATGTCCATATTGGCCAAGAGATAAGTTAATGCATATTGAAATAATTAGTCTTTACAAAAGACATAGAAAGTTTTAAATATAGGTTTTTGAAACTTCTCAAAATGTTGACCTGTGTATCTAAGATATAGTAATGAACTTGCTTGCTGCTAGTTTATTTGTAACCAGATGTAATGTATTCAGTACACACAATACACACATTCTTCACTATTTGGAGGTATTGATAAATGTATATGTTTGCATGCATGGACTCCCATCTGTCTCTGGGGGTGATGATAGGGCTTCATATCAAGTAGCCTTTCAAGGACACCTTAGAGATTGGCTGCTGGAGTGTCTCTCAGCCAATCCACCGCGAGCACAGAACATGATGCAAGATGATGGGGGTACACTTACTACACATTTTTCTCTCCTCAGATACGACAGTACTGTGGACATGCACTACACAAAGCGAGACATGAGCAGCAGATTAATAGCAGAGAGGCAGACATTAATGGATGTGGTGTTTTTAATGCATCAAACATTAACATTCTGCTTGGAATATGATCGATAGATTTGTGTCAGTTTGATGAGAATCCAACAACTTGAGTGGGTTCCTCAGGCATTTCTTCAGATAAGAAACCACCTACAGTAGATTTTCTCTCCTCTGTTAGAGAATAAACAAGATAATTTATAGCACAGCACAGATATTTCAGAATCAAACGGACAAGGTGAAGTATCAAAAAGTAGTAAATCAACTCTAATCACTTTTGCACGCTGCATCTGTCTGTGTATATCAACAAATTTGTCTATCTGTCATAATGTGCAGGTTGGCTGGTCATCTGTGGATCACTGTAGGTGGATCAGACAATGTTATGACAGATGTTCTCATATTTCCCCAACATACATTTAACAGGCGATAAAGCCGCACGCAGCTTTAAAGCAAAGACCCCTCTGGCATTAATCTTGCATGTGCGTTCACTCATGTGTATGCTTGTTTGCGTGCGTAGTAGTAAGTGGGTTGTGGGGGGGGTGGGGGGGCAAGTATTCCATATGTACTGTACATGGACTGTACCAGAGTAGTTTGTTCCCCCTCCCCCTCCCGCCCTCTGCAGAGAGAGAGAGTTAATTTGTCTTGCTCTCAATGGTGGGTGGGCAAATCCTGCCAGTTGAGAGTTATTCAGAGTAATTATCCCCCCTCTGTTTTCTCTAATAGAGGTTTTAGCCCCCCCCCCCTTCATCCCTTTGTCCCACCCTGTCACCGGGTATCTATGGCGAGGCTGCGTCCAGCAGAGGCGTCGGGCTCAGGCATCACTATTGTCAGCGTGTTTGTTGGTCCTGGAGGCAACGCTTCACTTGACTCTCAGTAACAAGATGCAGACAGACAGTGTTTTGATATTCTGTGACATAACTTGTAGGTAGAAGGGAAACATACAGTAGAAACACAGCCAAGCGGGCAACTGTTCCTGCCTATTTAATCTTCAAAATCACAGAGCTACTTGCACACGAGTACACACACACGCCATCTCGGTTTAATCACAGCTTGTGTCCTTAACCTACATTTGCTCAGCAGATGCATTTTGGAGCATCCTCACTGATCACTAGCACAGCTCCACTTTTTTCTCATCCTCTCACAATGCCTCCAACCCCTTGCTTTTTTTCCCCCTGTCTTCTGTGAGCTGACAAAATGCAGCTCCTCATGCTTAATGACCCAGACTCCATCCGTCAGCTTCTCCCCTGCAGAGTGACTTTGCTCCAGTGTCAGAGTCTCTTTTTTCCCTTTATTCCGCCTCCTCGTGCCTTGTCACAGCAGCAGCAGCAGCATCTCTCTGAATTGCTGTAGTTTGCAGGCTGGCCTGTTGACCTCTGTCAGCCACAGCTGATAAAATCTGACACCTCATCTACCACAGTGCGCTGGGTCTGTCATGCTTTTTCCCGGGTCTGTGCTAGGGCACTTTTTTTCCACAAAGTTTACAATATGAAGCCACTCTGCCACATGTTTTAGTTATTTCCATACCCACATGGTGCTGTCAGTCAAATCACACCCCCAGTGCTCCCCTGGATAACACTATCTACCCTGCCTCTCTGTCGCAGAAACCATTCTCCATGGCAACAAATCAGCTCACTGAATGAAACAGACACACACATACAGCTGCCTTTTGGCACAGTGAGGGATGAATGGTCCAAGCATCTGCCTTGACAATATCCTCACAATTCATCTGTTATCATCCCTGTGTTGATAGAGCTTACTGTTCTGCCTCCAACATAATAATTATACACCCCTAATTATGGCGTTAGCTGCCAGGCCTGCTCCAACACTTAGTCATGCATTCTGAGAGGGATTATGGGGAAGTATTTGCCACTAATAGGTTATGAAAGAGCGCCTTCTGTTTGTCGACTGGACAGCTGGAGAAACCTGAACTGTGAATGGCGCTATTAGTGGAGGAAAGGGTTCGAATGTGTGACTGTCCACAAAATCCAGGTCAAATTGGAAGTGAATACCAAGAATTGGTTTTAACCTGCTGGACGACAAAATAGGTCAGGAGTGGTAGAAACTGTGGACAGTCACAAGGCAGTTTGAGTTGATGAGCGCTCAGTGTTGTAGAGTCTGCATACATGTAGAGGTCACTCATCAGTCAGTGCGCCTGGTATTGTGATGACTTTTTCCCATTTTATGTACTTCTTTTCTTAATCTCTTCAGCCTTACTGCTCACATGAACTACCCACTTCTTTTATGCTTTTATTTCAGACTCATGCTGCTGGGTTTTTTTATTCTTTGGACAGAAAACAACAGAAAAAAAACACATGGACTCTTATGAAAGTAGCACAGAATATAAAATTTAGCCTTCTTGCTTGACAGTTTGACACCACCTGATACAGGAAACCTTCACCTGTTACTCCAGAAAGGTCCAAACAAATTCTATGAGTTCATTTGCAAATAACTGTCATATGTGCTGCAGATGATACTTGTTGTTCCTTCCATCAAACTTTTTCTTACTCTCTCCTCCTCCTCCTCCTCCTCTGTGACTCACTGTTTCCCCTTCTGGTTTTGTCGGGTTTTTATGCTTCCATTGCACTAATAGCAGGTCTGTCTGAGTGTCTGGCCCCAGGTCCCCGTTACTGGGATGGCCTTCATCACCTCCTCCTCACTAAGTTACTGGAGCTATTTACTGGAATGTCCTTGAGTGAGACACACAAACAATTAGTATCCTGTGCTGAACTGTTAAAGGCATTTGAGCACACATGCATTCATGCTTAGGGGCACAAAATCATCATCTGTGTTTCGCTCCTCACCACCACATACATACACAAACAGACTCACACCCACAGTTGTTGGGGCATCTGTGTTAGGTTGGAGCTAATGAGCGGTGCCTGCCCTAGATGGGGATAGAAGCGAGGGGGATGTAGGCCCTGTTACTGTAGACACGGTTTCCCATGATCCCCCTGTGTGCAGAGAACTGCCAGGTTTCTGTGTAATTCACTGTGACAGGTCTTCCTCTAGCGCCCCCTCTAACCTCACAGGGGTGGTGCTGCGTGCCCCCCTCCCCCTCCTCTCCACTCAGGTGGAGGCTCATGCCATGCATATTTCATAGATGATCCACACAGGGGCAGAGATGCAGACACACAATTCAGCCACAGGCCATAGGAATGAAGCTCAGCATGATGGAATGTGTTACACTAACACGCTGACACACAGTATACATACACACAAAACCTCCATAGACTCATGTAGAAGCCAGAGTAACCATAACAAACATGCTGTCTCAGAGAAGGCATGTTTGCACTCAGTAACCACACAGCGTGCACAGTTACTGCATTTCAGCTTATACATCATCACATTACAACAATTAGCCCTTGTTCCCATTCAGTGTAAACACCAAGTATTTGTATCGTCAACACACTCAGGAGGGGAAGGGGAATTCCTTCAAGGTGCGCTAACTGTTCTCAGTGAAGGAGACAACTTTGGTCTCACTAAGTAACTGTTTATTTTATTTTTATTTGTGCAGTACTCATTAGTGTGCATCTAGCTCAGCAGCAGGCAGCCACTTTATCAGGAGATCAGTGCTGTGTCCGTCAGATCAAATATAGCATTTTTATGGCTACACTAAAAAGGCTTAGTTTACATCAACCACCACTGTCCTTTTTATGTAAAGAGGGGATGAAACGCCTCAGTACATCATGAGATATATGTACTATATGTCTCCTTGGACATTTTGGAGAATAAAACCCTGAAAATGTTTCAGTGTACTGGGTCACATCCTTAATGGGGAAACCACACTGCACTGCATTTCTCCCTGTACCGTGATGCATTCAGGGGACGACTGTCGCCATCTGTTTTCTTCATTTGTTCTGTTATTCATGTGTCACTCAGACACCATTGATCAGGTTTCATGTTACTTTTAGGTGATGTCTCCCTTCACTTTGTTTTTATTTTTTTTTTTCTACTTATAGTGGTGCAAGTCTGTAGACTCCACTGATCAGAGTCAAAGGATTTTCTTAGCTAAGGATGCACCTCACAACTTTTCAAGCATTTTACAGACTATAAAGCGAGGCGCTATTGCTAAAAGTGAAACATGTTCACTGTTTCAGTTTATGGGCTGCTCTGACAGCGGAGTAGCCCTTTTAACAGAGCAAGTCAACGGACTGTCCATTAAATGTCCATAAAAAGCATTGTAAGAGCCCCTCTTGCTCTTGTGAGTGCAGGACAGTGGTATGCTGATGTAAGCTGACCCAGTGATGTCGTAGGTCCCTGCTCTGTCTCTCTGTTCCTGAATCATAGTCCTGTCAAGCGCATTAGCATTGTCGTGTCTCCCAAGAGGACAGATGACAGGACCACCACTTAACTCAATTTTTCCTCCTGTCC
The DNA here is from genome assembly GCF_002260705.1 of Seriola dumerili. Classification (NCBI taxonomy): domain Eukaryota; kingdom Metazoa; phylum Chordata; class Actinopteri; order Carangiformes; family Carangidae; genus Seriola; species Seriola dumerili. The sequence goes on from NW_019174328.1 coordinate 6,552,995, forward strand.
TTCTCCTCAGTTATTCCCCGCGTCCTCCTATGCCCCGTCCCTCCTCCCGCTCACAGTCCGTTCTGTTTTCCTCTGCAGGGTTGGAAAGTGGTGGTGTGACTTTGAAGGAGCCCTCCTCAGAAGGAGAGATTGAGAGTTCTGCACCGGTCACGTTGCGCTGTCATATTGATGGACACCCACGGTGAGTCTCCCTCCCTGTCACCTCGGGCTCAGAGTTCACAGGGTTGAGGATCATGTTGAGGACTGTACTGGAAAAACTACTCTTCTGTCCTAACTGGCCTCTCTCATGCCCTTATGTTCCTCTTTACCTATTCTTCTTCTGTCCCCCCTCTTCACAACTTTGTATCTGATCTTTTTTTACTTTTACTTTTTTTACATCAATCATCCTGCCCCTCTTCCCAAATTTTGTCTTCCTCTCCTAAACCTCTCTCACGCCTATTCTCTTTAATCCTCCTCTCCCTGTCAGGCCGACATGCCAGTGGTTCAAGGACGGGTTGAAGCTGACAGAGAAGAGCCATCAGATCAACAACAAGGAGAGGACGCTCACCTTCAAGAGCGCCAGTCCAGACGACAACGGCCTGTACTACTGCTGTGCCAAGAATGCAGCAGGGCACGTCTGTAGCAACAGCAACTTCACGCTTAACATCATAGGTGTGTGTGTGTGTGTCTTTGCATGACAGTGTGCTGAGTCGCTGCAACATATAAATGACACGAAGTTTCTTGAAAAATTACTTTAACAAAAAAACAGAAATTTGTTTATTACATTTCTGTCAAATAAACTAGTCAATGAACTGAATAGTTTCAGCTCTAGTTTTCATGTAAGAAATAATGTGATATTTTATGCACTCAGTGAATTTTGCACATTTGCATACCTGCCAGGAAGTGTGCTGAAGAGGAGGGTGCGTAAGGACCATTAGTAGTGAGAGAGAGTAGGAAATGAAAGCGATGGAGCTCCTAATGTGATTACCATAGAGTGTGTTAGCACCTTCCTCCTCTGCCGCCCACACAGACAGAAACAACATCATAAACATCCACAGAGAAAACAATAACAGCGGCTCCCTCAGCAGCAGCATTGTTCTGTTGATTTCTCTTTGTAACCGTAGATTTCACAGACAGTTTGTTGTGTTGGGAGGCTATTTGTTTTTCTGCAGGCTCACAACATGACTTCTGCTGTTTACTCTGCGCGTGTGTGTGTGTGTGTGTGTGTGCGCGCCCCCGTCGATTATCCCCCCCAGCACCGCAAAGAGCTGGTACAGTACATACAGCAGCACATCTGTGCATGAAACCTGATGCCCTGTTCCACTCTAATTAGCCACCTGCAACGCGCATACACAGACACGCTAGGTTAGCACCTGGGTCGAGGAAGAATGGATAATTGTTGAGTTTCCAGTTACCATGATGCCACCCTCTTCTCTTCTATAGGGCTTCACCTTAAGGAAAGGTTGACAGATTTAAACTTTTTTTTTTTTTTCAATGCACAGTCACAGCTCTTTGAGTTGAGGCCTCTCCACCGACTTCCTGGGTGGGCCAGGTGTGCTCTGAGTGCACGCCTTTCTGTTGCCATGTAGTAATACTACTACTGGCACCATACCTCCTTTAGCTGTGCAGATTTGAAATACTCACACATAAAGTTGGATTAGGGATATTTTCGTGTTCTTGTTTCTTTATTGAGCTCGATGCCCTTTAGCTTTATATTTGGAGTGTAACAATGTCTTAAAATCTGTGTGGTAATTACTACTCCTCTAGGTTGTACTCTGCCTAATCTCTGCTTTTGGCAGGTCAGAGCAGCCTGGTCCAGTGTTAGCCAAAGCTAGGGGGTTTGAAGGCAGCTGGCAGGGAAGCAAAGGGCAAAAGAATGTGAATGGTGGGAAAAAACAATGCAGTTTAAGAACTCTTGTGTGATTTGAAATTGACTGCATAAAATCCTGCATCCTCCATTTAAAAAAAAACAAAAAACAAAAACAAAATGACCAGTTGACCCACCTGAGCCCTAACTCCAGTTTCTTGGAATAGCATGACTTTAGATCATCACAGCGAAGAGAGGGATGATCCACCATGTGTGATTCTACTGTCCAGGTGGTAATAAAGGAAGGAGATAATGGTCCAGATAAGCTGCAGGGTCTGTTCCCTGACCTCATTACGGTTCCCCAGGGCCCCTGAGTTGTTGACACACGCACCGCCACCTGAAGGCCGCCTGCTCACCGGCCTCACACTGCTGTTGGCAGCTTTTAATAAACCTTGGAGTAAGAGTATCCACCCAGATGGAGCTTGATGGTCTGATGCCTGCAGATGTAATCATGCAGATGTTTGTCTACCTCTCTTAACAGATAAGAGTTTCCCGCGGCCGGTGGTCACTCCTGAGGACCAGGTGGTGTTGAAGAATGAGGAGGCCGTGTTCCACTGCCAGTTCACCGCTGTGCCGGCCCCCACATTAGAGTGGTACCATGAAAACGAGCTGCTGGCAAACAAGTCTCGGTACGTTGTGAGCTAGATCCTCCTCCTACTTCTCATCATCCATCTAACTCCCCCAGTTCTTCCTCTCACTCACAAACTCCCCTCTCCCTCCATATCCTGCCCCTACTCCATTCCCTCTCCTCACTTACCATTATGTAAGCTTCAGCTTCGGGTATTCCTTTCAACCCAATGAGGTGGAACCCTTGTGTCGGGCTCTCAGCTCTCTGAATGAATTGCACATTAAAGAATGTTATTACTGGAACAGAACACCGTAAAGTTTTTCTGCGGTTTACTATACATCACTGGAACACAGCCTTTCTCTCCAGCCTATCAGAAAAGACTCTGCAGCTCTCCAGTGTTCACGCACTGAGCGGAAAAACCCCTCTGGCTACAATCAGCTTACCAGCATGTGCCTTATAAACGCATAAGCACTAGATAATAACCAATTTCTATACATCGTGCCAAGTATACCCTCTGGGTTCATAGCACCTCATGGTAATACATAGTCACACTGTAGGCAGCCTGTTCCACATGGAATGTAAAAGCCTGGTTTTCGATTGTAAAGTGATTATTGTGCTCACTGAGCGAGGGAGGTGAAGGAGTGCAATATCAATAGTTAGTCATTTGTGTAATGAGCCTGTCGGAGGCGGGGTTTGGTCACTTAGGTAGTGATGACTCGGCACCAGGAGTGCAGGGGGGTGAATAATAAAGTGTGGTTAAAAAAACACACACACACACACACACACACACACACACAGACAGACTGTTTCTTTAAAATCCTGGCATAGTTGTGGTTAAGGTATTTCAGGCAGCCTGGTCTTTCATGTGTTTATTGATCAGGGCTGATTATAATGCCAGAGGAATGCAGCTCTGCAGAGGATATCATCTGTTTTGCACCTGCACTGTTTAGACGACCCCCCACACACACACCCCACTCAGATTATGTGAATATTTGATGTGGATTGTTTTTCATATGTGTGAAACTAACTAAATATGATACCATTAACCTCAAGGCTATTTTTGCAGACAGAAAAATTCTGCCCCATGGGTCAAACCAACTCCGGAGGCAAAACTGTGAAACCATACCCATTCTTTCTGTGAAGGATCCATGTAGCTATAAAGATGATTGCCTTGAGAAAAAAAAATCAGCCTTTGTTCATTTTGTTTTGTGGTTATTTTAGAATATTTCCTCAGAGTGAAGTAATCTTCCACAGACTAGGTTTTTCTCACATGGAAACATACACAAGCTCCCAAAGCTCATTTCCCTCCCACTATTGAACAGAGAAGGAGAGATGAGATGACAGAGAAATATCACTTCTTCTCAGGGAATCCACTGCAGAGCCATTTAGTCCCGGATGTATTCTGCTTTCAGAAACTCTTCTCAGGAATTATACAGCACCCCAAATGCATCCAGCACTGCCTGAACTTATTCCTCTCTGCTTTACATATTCACTTTCCCCATGAGCTCTGTAATGACACACAGCAGTGACTATCTGTTGATTTGTCCACTCTGTGGAGCAGATTTCTGTGCTGTGTGGGATTTGCAGCTCCCTATCTGTCATCCCTGGAGCTGGCCTAAGGTCAGCCTTTAATTACTTCTCATCCCGTCCATCTCTGGCACTGATACTCCCTTCAGCCTGGCAGAGGCCAGCCATCAGGATGGGCCTCCTAAAGCACAAGACTTTTTAAAATTAACTAGGACAGTTTTTTTGTGTTATGTGGACAAATTCTTAGCATTTACTTCAACCTACTTGGAGCAGCAGATGGCTTGGGTTTAGTGAATCAGGGCGATTCAGATAGCGTCAGGTAAGATGCCAAGGATAAAAAAGTAGGCCTCTGTTAAAACATAGCCTAAATTTTCTGGCACTCATGTATTGTCCTGTTTGGCAGAGCATTTCCATCTGCTGTTCCAGGCAGGCCAAAACAAATGCTAAGAGTTATTTGCAGAAGGCATCTGAGTGAGATCTGGTGGGGGGGGGGGTAGTTGCACTAGTACATTCTGTGACATTTGTTGGTCTGTTATGTATAAGTAATATGTGACACATTGTTTGTTGGTCAGTGGTTGTGAGAAAGCCGTAATATGTAGATTTATAAACTGATCTGTTTCCTCTCCACAGAGTGATTCTGCTCTCCAACGGCACACTGCTGATCACGCAGGTCAAACCCAGGAACACAGGGACCTACAAGTGTGTCGGCCGTGGCCTAAGAGGGTCCCAGGTTCCTTTGGAGGCCTCCCTCCTCATAGCTGGTACACACACACAATACACCCTCACACCCACACACACATACACAAATTTGCAGTTGTTGAACTGGTGACGGATAAACACCTGTGATTCTGTAATCTGAGAGTGAGAGGGGCATTTGGGTTACATATTTATCCTGCCCTCCATCTCATTCTGCTCTCCCCTCCCTCCTTCTTCTGGCTCTTTCACTTAGAGCCAGATCTCTCCGATGATAATCACATCCCCTTATTGACATCCGGCCCAGCTGTATCCACTACACACACTGCACTGGAGCATTTTCCTGCCTTCCCTCCATACTATTTCCTCCAACAGACCAGCTGTGTGCCAAGCTTGATTAGCTCAACAAGCTTCCTCCGAAGTGTAAAAGCACCTGGCTGAGCAAGCAGCAAAAGTAACATTAGATAACATACCGCAGGGACTCAAATGGGCAAACAAGCAGTGCAATTATGAGCTTGTTTAAATGTTTAATGTCATTAGAATTCCCCCCATGATTTCTATCCAACATTAGTTGAAACTTGCTAGGAAGAAATTATAAATTCCAGATGGGCAGGTTTATGAAATCAAAAAATATCAGCGGTATAACAAATATAACTTTGTGGTTGTGCATAAAGGTCAGATTCAGATACATGCAAGAAAAACAATGTAATATGCAAGTCGAGGCACATCAAAGCTGTTTTAATATTGCATAGAACAGCGCCCCCTCTTTTCCTTTCCAACCCTGACGCCAAAAAGAACTTAACAGCTTTTAAATGGCTGCTGGAGCTTAAAGCAAGAACAAGCCGTAGTATCTTCTCATCTTACTAATCAGCCAGCATTTTGAAATGCAAGTGCATGCAAGTCAAATATTTTGGATAAGCTTAGGGCTGGAATTTCTATGCGTTTCAGTGTCCCAAACACTTTATTCCTCTCAAACAGCCCCTTTTCCCCAAGGGTTTTGGATTAATGAGGTACGACTGTATCTGCAGTTTTAACCCAGTGAACCACAGCTCCATTTAAATACCTTAATTCACTTAATCTGATGGTAATCCCTGCAGGCATTATAGGGGATTGTGTCACAGTAGAATTCAGCATTTAGGGACAAGTTTAAACAGTCACTCCATCATTGCTCCACTTCATTCATTTCACTGCGCCCCCCCTCCCCCCTCCATCTTCCAGCTCGACTTCTCTTTCATCTGCTAAGAAATGTGTGTTTTCTTCTGTTCTCATTAATTGATTTAGATCTCAGACTTGTAGAAGGTCGTAACCGCTCACCAGCTTTCAGGGCAGTGTTGGCCAATAAAGTATTAATGACTTCCATTCGGGACACACACAGTATTAAACCACACAGTAGTGGGAGGTCTTGTGAGTCTTTGGACTACAGATCACATTCCACTTTCTGTATAAGGGCTGCCAGTTTTGATATGACCCACCTCACACAGGCCCGAGTTAATTCCCATACTAAGAACAACCTATATACTCAGTTCGCCTACTGTGCGCTTTGTTCTCTAATTACTGTGGTCTGTGCTACAAATCAGAAGTCCTTTCCTAACAAGACAGGAAATCTGTTAACAGAACTGTGAGTTGGAATTAAGTGTGCTCAGGGCTGCTCATGAAATTCTAAATCAGTAATGCCTCGCTGGCTTTGAAGACAGTTTGATGATTATCAGGGTCTTGCATACATGGAAATCAATTTCACCATTCAAATTGTTCCTTTATGCTGAAAATCCTTTTGCTCTCTCTGCTCTCCATTACAGAGATAGAAGACATGGTGCCCAAGATGTCAAAGGTTTTCACCGCGGACACCCTGCAGAGAGTAGCCTGTCGCCCCCCACGCGGTCGACCTGAGCCCGAGGTGTGGTGGGAGAGAGAAGGTCAGCGGGTCCCCACAGAGGGCAGAGTGTACCAGGACGGCCTGGATCTGGTCTTCAGTCCCACAGAGGAGGGAGATTCAGGCACTTACACCTGTGTGGCTCAGAACAAGGCCGGACGCAAGACACAGGAGGTCACCTTCACTGTGGCCAGTGAGTCATCCACAATCCATTCTAAAGGGGGCTCCACCAATCTTGCACATTTAAGTTTGTTTTACAGGGCGAACTACTCCGGTGAAATCTGTTGTGTAACAGAATTTTGTTGCATCAACAAGACAGGGCGAATTATGGGAAATGTAGGAACCAGTGTTTTTGGAGCTTTACCCATATTATATTTTTAAAATTTGTCTGTTATGAGTTTCGTAACTTTATTGAAGTATAATGCTAAACCACTTAAGACAGAGAGAGAAAAATCAGATTAAATGATTTAAAGAACAGCTAGTGGTCAGTTGTCGCTATAAATCAATTAATTATTTTATTATCATAATACAGGAATTTAGCATTACATAATTTAAATGTCACCATTTAGTTTTAGAAATAGGACAAATCAGTAGAACTTCAGCTGAAAAAGTACACAAGTAACAGAAGATTGGGTCATTTATAGCTCATTGAATCACTCCTTAATAAAATAATAACTCATGTTAATTTATTTCAGGATGAAGGTAGGAACACTGGGAACATCTGCCACAGGGTTTATTTATGATGTCTTTGTCCAAAGGGCCAAAGATTATCATTATCATTAACACTTTGCATATCCCTTCAAGAGTGTGCCATGCAGCTGAAGAACAGCTGTTTATACTGAATGTGTTAATGTAAAATGTCATTATTGGTTAATGTATTCTGTGTGTGTGTGTGTGTGTGTGTCTCCACAGCTGCCCCTGTGTGGGTGACAAGACCTCTTGACAGCTACTTAGAGGAAGGTAAACCAGGTTTCCTTCACTGTCACGCTCAAGCCAACCCTGAACCTGAGGTCACCTGGCTCCGCAACAACATCATGATCACACCTGAGGTGAGTTAGCACACACACGAACACACTCAGTGTGTCTTTTTTCTGACAGGAAAACTCAATTGATAGATTTATTCTGTGATATAAGAGAATTTGACTTAAAATAAAAAAACACCTTTTTTTGCTTCCCCCCCAGGACTCTCGTTTTAAGTTGTTTCCTAATGGCACCCTCAGGATCAATAATGTAGAAGTTTATGATGGACAGATGTACGGCTGCGAAACCAAGACTGTCGGCGGCCGACTGTCTGGGCAAGCGAGAGTTATTGTGCTTGGTAAGCTGTGGGGGAATCACTCGGTTGATCAATATCTACAGTAGATTATACATTTCAAGTTATTCCCCGGACTGACTGAATGATAATTTGTAATGAGTGAAATCTTATTCAGGGTATAATGAGTCATACAGCACTGAGAGAAAATATAAAACAAACGTGGTCTTGCCCGTGGGCGTGTGTGTGTGTGCATGAGTGTGTGGGTTTCCTAAAATAGGAAGAGTGTGTCCATGTTGTGTCTCTGGGCGTCCTGCAGGACACCCACGGTGGTGTAAAATATGACTCATGCCCGGCAGCTTTATTCCAGCCTCCATTTTAACACATTACCTCCATGATAAATTCCTATCTGCTGCTACAGAGTTACTGTGATAGATGGCCTGGCATGTCAGTGTTTTGTCTGGCCAATCCCTGTTAATGTGATCTCAGCCTCAGATAGACCTCACTTGTTATACTCATCAGATCTGTGTGCCTGTAGCCACATTTCCCTGAATGTGTCTGAACATGATTTGCATCAGCTTAGTGTCATTTCATCTGCAGTGTGAGTTGCACAAAAGAGGCTTTGACATGCACTTCTCCCCGCTTTTGTGTTTACCACATATGTAATGTGCGTGTATTGTTTTGACTTGTGTTTCAGAGAAGCTGAAGTTCACTCCGACCCCCCAGCCTTCTCAGTGCCTGGAGCTGGATAATGAGATCACCATCCAGTGCTCTGCTAAAGGCAGAGAGAGCCCCACCATCCGCTGGACCAAAGCAGGTGTGCACGTCACTGGCTTAACCATAGCTCACACTATCTTAACTAAGATAAGGATTGACTGTTTCTGAAGGAAATATCTCATCCGAAAAGCAGCAATACACTTAATTCCTTTATGACTAATGCTGTTTCCACAGGAATATGTGGAGACCTGTACAAAATCTGCACTGTACAGGATGTGAGGAAGATTCATCATCATGGATCATTTCTCCCTTCATCTGCGTTAGCCATGATGGAGTCGATTTAACCACTTGACTTCGACATGCAGAGACAGACACAGCCCTGCTAACCCCCCTCGTCCCTGTGTGTCTCTCTGTCTCCCCCTGTAGACGGAGGAGAGCTGCCGCCTCACGTGGAGCAGAGGAACGGCCAGCTGCACTTCACCAAAGTCACACGGAGCGACGCCGGCAACTACACCTGCATCGCTTCCAACAGCCTCCAGGGGGAGATCAGGGCCATGGTGACCCTCACTGTGGCCGGTAAACAGCTCACTCAGGGGTCAGGGTCACGCTACCATATAAATGATCGGTGCCACATCAGAAGTGCTTGTGGTCTCAGTACTTCTGTGGGTGGTTTTATGAGGAGACAGTCATTGATCATGATCATCAAGTGGCAAATGCAGCAGCATTTATTGTGTGCTTGGCGGTCTTTTTATACCCCAGTAATGAATTGCTTTTGGGCTGTAGAGTGTAACTGAGAGGATGTTAACCACAGTCACCACAGTCTGTAAAGGAGATGTTATGGCCCAGTTGTGTTGTATTAATGAGCTTGTTTGTGTCTCCATGTGTTTGTTCTTGTGCACAAATAGTGTACATTCGCTTTAAGGTGGAGCCAGAGAATACAACAGTGTACCAGGGTCACCAAGCCGTCCTGCACTGTCAGGCCACCGGCGACCCTGAGCCTCACATCCACTGGATGGTTAAAGACAAGACGCTGGACATCAGTAAGAACTGGAGGTACATGAGACACTTCTGTGCAGCTCAGACATTGCGTATTAGGATTACAGTTTGTAATTACAGGTTCCAAATAGAATTGATTGCAGTTTCATTGCTGTGCATTCATTGTAGATTTAGCTTGTGCTAATATAGTATTACACACCTGAGTACAATGGGCCTTATGCAAGAACGTCTCGTGCAAACAGATTTGCTCTTAAGTGGCACGAAAGAGGGATTTAAGAGAACCAGTAATGCTTTCTCTCAAGTGTGAACAAAATTGGTCCAGACCAGTTGCACAAGTCACGAACAGATGCCTGGCTCCCTCCACAGGGACATAAAAACATCTTCACACGTTTAATGCCTTAATGTGAATTAATTGGAGTTTAAATGTGTTTCCAAAGTCAACCAAAATAAAGACTAATAATAATATTTGAATTACCATGTCATTAGCTTGGCCATTTACTGAAAGGTTCAACAATCATGTTTTTGTTTGTTTGTTTTTTATATGTATTGGCATATTTTGGCACAGCAGCTTGTACATTTCAGTCGTCAGATAAGTTGTCTCATTCCAACAGCTGCCTCAGGGTTTTTAGGCTGGTCACTGTCCATGTGAACATCTGTCATTATAACACCTGACAGTGTAACATCACCTATATGAGTAGTCTAATATTCTGTTGTCCATCTCTGTGACTGTCACATATCTACTCGACTGCCTCCTGTCTACGTTGGCTTTGCTGATGTTTTTCAGGATCTAACTTCATGTCAAACCATTCTGCTCTCTTTCTGCCACAGTGCAGCGCTGCTCAGTTGACAGCTGTACTAATAATGTTTTCTAATCTGTTAAGACTCCTCTAATATCACTATTGACACAGCTGAATCTGTGCCTCTCTCTAATCTTAACATTTTTGTGAATGAAACCTGCCCACAAACAGAGTGCAACAGGCGTCCTTATATAACAATTTTAGGGGTGTTGATTATGCTAATAGTCAAATCTCACAAACGGCCATCTGCTCATGAATAGCTTGTGTTCATCAGACTGAAAGAAGCGATGTATGGGAAGTTTGTGCAGCTAAACTGTGAATTTCAGAATGTTTGTGGCCTCCTTCTACTCTTCCCATCTTGTTTGCTGTGAATTGACATCCAGACCTCCACCTTCATCTTTGCTGACCTTTCTGTCTTCCAGGTTCCAGAAGATGCCCAATGGCTCCTTGGTGATTACAGATGTGACTACAGATGACACAGGCAGATATACCTGTGTGGCCGGAAACAGCTGCAGCATCAAAGACCGTGTGGCTCAGTTGTATGTAGTGGGTGAGTTTATCACACACACACACACACACACACACACAAACATATTTACACAGGTTTCCTTTATCAGGAACAAAAGAGCACACATGAGGCATAAGCCACAATCACAAGTTTAGGATGAAAGTATTAATTAAACCTTCACCCTCTGCCTGTCATCCATCTTGACAAGTTAATAACCATGGCCACATCTCTGACGCCACGGCTGTCACTGAGGTGAAGGGAATGGGCAGACGTTAGATCTAATAACGCTTCATACTCTGCGGCTCTTTATGTGCTGACTGAAGCTGAAAATTACAGTCACACACTTGTACTGGTGTCCCATATCAACAAATTTAGTAGCAGGACAGAATTCCAGATTAGTTCAAAGTAGGAGACAATTGAATTTAGTTGTTTCTCAAAGCTTGTCAGGGTTAGCGTGACAGCACAGCACTGTGCAAACTCAGGAAAATTTCCTTTTTATAGGCTTTATAAGCTTAAAAAGGAAGGGACAAGGTTAAACTTTTCAAATCATTACTCTCATGGATCTGTAACATGGAAAACCATGTCTTATTCAAGGAATGTGATCTGCATATTTGCATCTACTTTTTCACTCTTGCAGCTCTTATTTCAAAGTGCCTGTTTTTGAAAAGAAATTTGCTTAAATGCTAAATACTTCTAAAACAACAAAATGTTGTGTTTAATGATGTAACAGAATATGTTATGTTGATTAAAGATTGTGATGTGTTAAAGACAACAAGTCAAGTACTTTTTCAGTGCATAACTAGTGCCTGTGTTCAGCAGACAAACCAGTTCATGGCAGTGATGAGGATGAGGACAGGGCTCCTTACAAGATGATCCAAACCATCGGCCTGTCGGTGGGAGCGGCTGTGGCTTATATTATTGTGGTGCTGGGTCTCATGTTCTACTGCAAAAAGAGACGCAACGCCAAACGACTGCAGAAAGGCCAGGACGGAGAGGAGCCAGAGATGGAATGTCTCAATGGTATGACTGAGAGATGGAGGAGAAAGTGAAGGAATTTGTGGGTAGACAGTTAGGGAAGATTAAGTTAGTAGTTGATATTCCCACAACTTCATGGTTCTCGAAGCATTGTTGAGAAGTTTAGGATATTTGCTGCCATCTAGTGTTAATCCTGGGTGTTGCATTTAACATAAAAAATGTTAGTTTGATGAGACATCAGCTGTGTCTCTGTTCCAACCTACACACCGTCTCGGAGCAGAATTCAGTATATTCAAAACATATATGATATACATACAAAATACTTTTTTCTGCCATTTTTGAGTGCGTTATGGGGAAGCTGCTCACAGCTTCAAAACATTAAAACTGTTTATGGATGATGGTGGGAAAGTTCTTGGAACATTACACAACACAACAAAGTACTTTTCCAACTTCTTTATTTTGGAAAAACATTTGCTTTCTCTTTATGAAGTTTGAACTGGTAGTCCAAAGGCGCAGTTTGATTTATGTTTGACAGTGTAACTACAAACTGTATATTTTGAAGATGAACTAGAATGACACTCAGTAGAGCACATACTTCTGCCAAGACCAAGCATTTTCTTCCACCAGATCCAGATGATCATCTGGATCTGCTTCAGATTGTACAAACTCATAAATATGTCTGATTTTTTGCATCAGGATCCAAATATTATTTCCTTAGACATTGACAAAAATGTTGAAAAATCTCACTGTATGTTAAAGTGATAAAACCAATTCTGGGTCCACCTTTTTAACCACATCAGCACCAAAGTTTAAGGGGTTCTCCCCTGGCTGAAGACCCATCCCTCCACCAGGTTTGCGCAAATCAGTTCAGTACTTTTACATAGTGTTGCTTACAAACAAATATGGGTGGAAACATAACCTCCTTGGTAATAAACAGCACATACTGTACAGAGTTTGTATGCAGTATGGAACTGGGACAGAGCAATAGTGGCATATGTGCAGACACCATTTTGTCTTTTTGTTATTCAACATCCCACACTGTCTCAATGTGTACTCAATGTAATTTCTAAACATCGTCTGTGCTCGAGCTTCTTTAATACTCATCTTAGATCAATATCCATTGAGATTTGCACTGTGTATGGCCTTTGACCCTGGGGTGTGTGTGTTGCGTTCATCAGGCGGGGCTGTCCAACAGAATGGCCACACCACCACTGAGATCCAGGAAGAGGTGGCCCTCACCAACATGGGGACCATTGCAACAACGGAGAAACGCCACAGCCACATCAACAACGATAAGCTCCACTTTCCACGAGCAAACCTACAAACCATCACTACTTTAGGTAGACTTGTTGAAACAATTCTGTTTTGCATATATTAACTGAGAATGAAATGGCCTGATCTTAAAGCTGCAATGTAATAGTGCGTCCGGGCTATTCACCATATAAAAACAAGATGTGTGACATTGATTGCTGAGCATGTGCTCTGACATGTGCTTTATGGTGGGTGAATGTTTACACAGGTAAAGGGGAGTTTGGCGAGGTGTTGCTATCCAAGGCTAAGGGTATCGAGGAGAGCGAGGAGGAGACGGTGGTGCTGGTGAAGAGCCTCCAGACCAGAGATGAACAGCTCCAGCTCGACTTCCGCCGTGAAGCTGAAATGTTTGCCAAGCTCAGCCACCCCAACGTCGTCCGCCTGCTGGGCCTCTGCAGGGAGGCAGAACCCCACTACATGATCTTAGAGTACTATGACCTGGTAATTACACAGCAGCAGAAGCTCGCACACATGTATCATGATGTTTTGTTTTGTTTTTTTGCCTGATATAACGCTCTCTTTTTTTGCTTTCATCATCCCAGGGAGACCTTAAGCAGTTCCTGAGAATTTCCAAAAGCAAAGATGACAAGATCAAATCTCAGCCTATCAGCACCAAGACCAAAGTAAGTGTTGAATGTTGCACCATGATTGACAACCCATAGCATACTGCTCACCTTCTGCCGTGCAAATAATACAACATATAAATTAATCAGCTTAGGCATATAAAGATATTTTAATACGAGTTGTGCTGTTCCCATTCCTCATGAGCTCATGTTCCCTTAAAGCAATATTTAGGCATTTTAGAAAATACTTTTGGTGAGAAGATCAGTACCACTCTGTCTGTATTTTAAGCAGAAAGCTAGAACCCTTCAAAGTTAAATAAAAGGTAAAAAAAAATCCACCTAGCAGCACCTTCAAAGCTCACCAATTAGCACAGAATACCTTCTTTGTAGAAAGAAAAATTAGAAGTAGTGGTTTTAGTGGGGTTATTTCTTGGAGTCTTGTCGTCACTGTTAGGTTGCCCAGCAACAAGAGGAGTTTTTTTCCAAATAAGAGCTAACTAATTTCTGCTGCCATTTTAAACTTATTTTCAAAGTCACATTACCATAACTGTTCCTTTGTTCTATGTTTTGCTGTTTCCCCTTCAGGTTTCCATCTGTGCCCAGGTGGCTCATGGGATGGAGCATCTGTCCAATCATCGTTTTGTTCACAAAGACTTAGCCGCTCGAAACTGTCTGATCAACAGTCAGAGGCGCGTGAAAGTGTCATCGCTCAGCCTCAGCAAGGACGTCTACAACAGGTCTGTCAGAAAATAATAATAATCCCATGCTCAAAACATCAGTTACAGTAGAATGAATAAGTGAATTCTGGGACATCTCTTCGCCTTTCATCTGGCTAATCGTCTTGTTTCCATCTCCTTGTCATTTCTCTTGTGTGCTTGTATGTAGTGAGTACTACCACTACAGACAGGCATGGATCCCGCTGCGCTGGCTCCCAGCAGAGTCTGTGTTTGAGGACGACTTCTCCACCAAGTCTGATGTGTGGGCCTTTGGAGTGCTGATGTGGGAAGTGTTCAGTCATGGGGAAATGCCACATACCAAACTCAGTGATGACGAGGTTCTGGAAGGTCAGTATGATGCTGAAGCAGCTTATTTTTAGTCCAGGTTCTGATTCAGCAGACAACAAACAACATGAGAAGCTCTTTCCTGAGAAAACATGTCGCTATTGGTGATTCACTTGTTTGAATTGTCAGTTAATGTAAAATAGAGTGGTGACACGTTTGAGTCTCCAAACAAGGATTTTTTCAGTCAACATCCTCGTCTCCTTGTTTCTGATTTGGTTTAACCGCCTTCTCTGTGCTTATCCTCCACTCCTCTAGGTCTGCAGGCAGGGAAGCTCAAGCTTCCCATCCCAGACGGATGTCCTTCTAAAATCTACAAGCTCATGGTGCGCTGCTGGGCGCTAAGTCTCAAAGAGCGCCCTTCCTTCACAGATATCGTCCACGCCCTGGGAGAGCTACCCTCTGACAGCAAAGTCTGAGACAACCGTAACCGCACATGAGAGGGGAACTTTTACCAACGTCTTTTCCCCAAAAGAAAGACAGGAATGCTGGATGTTAGTCTCACACATTTCAGGGAAGAAGGTTGAGGAGAAAACACTTTTTTATATGCATTTCAAAACATGGGTGTGTGGATAAGACTTCTTTGCTATATCAGTGGAAACGCACTCACATATGTGTGGATGGCTTCTCGTGAGCAGTGCCAGGAGTTTACCTTTGCCTTAACCGCAGCATGGATGACCCTCCCCTCCTGTCCCTGTCTGTGGTTCCACTGTGACCCTGCCTGCCTGTCTGCAGCCGCTCTGTCCCAGAGACACTGTTTCACGGAGCCTCACAACCTCAGTGCCTCTACCCCTCCACACACACACACACTCGCCTAAACTTCCAACTGCTTTGTAGGGATTTTAGTTACATTGCTTTCACTGGCTCTGATCAAATAAAAATTATTGGACAGAACTTTAGGAAAACCCCTTGAAATTTAGGTTCACCGCTCTGATAAGTCCTCAGTGTTTTCTCATTAATTAGAAAGAATCTTGAAGGGAAAGTGGGATATAATGTGACTTCAGTGGAGCGTTGATGCTTCTTTAATATTCTCATATCATATTCCACTTAGGAGTGTGTTGAGTGAGATTGTTTCAGCTGGTCTGCTTGAACTTAAAATCCAGTCAGCTGCATCCTGAGTCTGCCACCCTAATCCTGGAGGAGACACCCAGCTACTCTGACAACCAGGGACCCACCACCATCCTTCGGTGTGTGTGTGTGAGTGTGTGTGCGCGCCACTGAACTGTTCCCATGTTACAATGTACGTTCAAAGTGGAAGAGGAATGGGGTTTGTATGAAGGTTTGTTGTCGTGAGGAAACTTGTGGAAAAAGTCATCCATGTTATGATAACAATTCAGGAACAAAAAAAAAGATCAAGTTTATAGCCAAGGAATATAATGAATGGATGAGATTGTGCTAGTGTGGGCTTTGTATGTTTTTTTTTTTATGAGTGTGTTCTGTTCTTGTATTAACTTTAAGGTGCTTATTGGTCACTACCTTTGGGTAAGAATACCCATTATACCACATTAATGTCATGGTGTCTCAGTTGCAGGGATACAGCCTATCACTGTTTAATCTGCAACATAATTTCTTCAGAGGTCCAATCACAATTTCCCTCTCGGTCCAGTTGTTTTGTGCAATGCTGCAAAGTGGACCATCACACCAGGCAATGTGTACATAATGTAGAAGCCATGCACTAACTTCACTTAAAAGAATATCCCTCTTTATCTCTATCATGTTGTGTAGAAGGACATGCAGGCGCCTGTTTATTTATGATGAAGGTCCTGTCTTTTTTTTTTTTAACTATGTTTATAATAGAAAGGTACTTCTCTGATGCTATGTATTCATTCTCATGGTCCATCTCCGTGTGCGTTCAGTCTGGTAACCGGCTGAATATGCTAACACAAAGTACAAAGGAGGTCAAAAGAGTGACTGCTGGTCACCAGAACTCATTTAAGTGCCTGGTAAATGAAGGATTATCTTAACTATTTCCCTCTTTTTTTACATTATCTAATCAAATGCAATGGCCTTTGTTTATGAACTTGTTTTTATACGTTGTTTTTAGTGTAATGTTTTGTTTTTATGAATGCTAGGCACTCACACCTAGACCTCTTTTTTTAATCTGCTTCAGCAAATGTTCACAGTAATCACAGATATATACAAAAGTATACATGCTGCTGTCAATAAAGGTTCACAGTGTTTTTACCCATTGTGTTGTCATTCCTAATGCAGTTGGCAATGCAGCTTCAAGAACCACATCCGTGACAGTTTACAGTTTTTTGGTGTTTTTTTTCTTCTACCCTGTTAAGTTCGGTATGGAAACCAACTGAACTTTCAAATAATTTAAGCTTGCTTGAGATGAATCGCACTGAACACTCCCTTTAGCCCAAGTTTATGTGCTAATGCAGTTGCAAACATTTTGAAATGCATAAAACCAAAATATTGTGAAATGGATAACGGAAATGTGTTTGTTTGCTTCATTCATTTTAAAAATGTTACTACTTCTTAGCCAACTGAAGAGTTTCCATCATTGCTTCTGCTTGAAACTGCATTACCTCGCAATACTGTGTTCAGTAAAAATAACAAAGGTGACAAAATGTTCACCTACCTCATACAAGTTGAAACAAGATTTTCATATTGTGTGTAACAACAGCTGAGTGTAAGTACACCATTAATCTGAGAACCTCCCTTTAATAGGGTCACAAGTAATAAAAACTATGCAGTTTATAGCTGATGTGGGCTGTTATTTGTAAGAGCACCTACAGTCATAGCCCTTCTTTTTACTAGTAAGTCCAAAGAGTTTTCAGATTAACCACTAGAGGGTGGGGTGGTACTTCTGTAGGTCTTTAAAACCTGACCCCAAACGCTTGCCAATTTTTTTTTCTTCACATAATTATGTTTAGAGTTTAATAGGATAACATAGCCTTTTATAGCTGCAAAAGAAACTTCCATTATGAATCCATGCTGTCTTGTGTCAGTGACAGTGTTCTCCTTTCATCTGATAAATGTCATTTTTTTAAAATGTCAGCTTTTATCTGGTGTCCACAGGCAACTTCAGCAGGTCATCATTGATTATGAGGCATCATGGGTCTCCTCTAAATTTTGATAAGAATTTTCCCTGTATTGTAGCCTATGCTGGACCTGGTTGGTGTGCTGCAGCTTTATAGTGATGGATGAAGAGGCTCAACTTCACACATTGATACAGAACCATGAGAAAACTGATTTTCATAGCCTCAAAACCTATAATGACAGCAGTCATTCGATGTGTGTTGTCATGTGCATAGTTTTATGACAAACCGAGGTTAAGTCTCAAAGAAACGTCAACTCAGTCAGTACTGGGATACCATAACAACCTCTTCCAGGTGCATATACACTTTAGTGAGCTCCTGTAAAAGCCTTTATATTTCAATAAATATCCTCCTCGCATCTTTCCAACAAATCTTGGATGAGAAACTTTCAAATACCACAATACATGGCATTTGTTTTAACCTGCCTGGAGTTCCAGTGGGGTGGGGGTTTATTGCATCATTAAGTACTATCAGATCAGTTGCCAGACACACACATAGCTCAATTCACATGTCAGTCTCACAGAAGATTTAGTTAATAGGAAAAGAAGAGGTGTAAATAAGATAAATGGCTGAATTTTATTTAGCTGCTTCAATATGGTGTGTATGCTGCGCTCACTGTAATGACGTACACTACTGGGACACTTGAATAGAACAGAGCCATCTTTAATGTTATTAGTAACACCTGTGTTTTTCCTACTATGTGAAAACGGCCTGCTGTAAAAACTATGCAGGATTAGAATTGATACGTGGCACAGCTACTTGTTTAATACAACATGCATATACATTTCTTTCAAAGAAAGTCATTACAAATAATTATAGGCTCTGCTTGAACAGTGTTGTTGCAATTCTTGAGAAAGTCTGATATAGGCTTAACCTTCAACATAAATACCATGTGATAGGTGAGTATATTCTACTTTTTTGCAGGGGAAAGAGATTAGTAAAAGTAAAAAATAAAAACAGACACAACAGACCTTCACATTTGATTGTAAGAATAATCCTTGACCTTAAGTAGCCACATCTGACTGCCTGGATTTGCCTATACATAGGCTATATCTACTAACTATGACACAGTACAGAATCAGCTCAAGACCTTCAGCCAGCAGTGATGTATAAAAAGATATTCTGGCATAAAAACTTTGGGAAAACATGGGTTTATGACATAGCGCAACCTGTGGGGAATAAAAAGTTGGATGTTCTGTTATTTTGGTGCCTCTGCTTGTCCACTGTGACGTTGTCAGTAGCGCAACCATTTTGGTATTTATTCTAATGAGTGAGTCTTATTGACCAATGACAGCGCTACTCAGATAATCCTCAGCCAATCGATAGGCGACGCTGTGACTCACCAAATAAGGAGAGACAGCACCAAATAAGGAAACATTGTATCTCTTTATAAGGCGGGAAGTAGTTCCTCGGTTGTAATATTACTCCGCTGTCGTAAACACCGCTCTAAAATTAGACATTTTTATACATTTCTGAACCACAGGAAGAAAGATATTGTGACACTGAATGAGTAAAAATGGATAAATCGATATTAGCAGGCCGACAGTAGCGTTACTTTCGGTTCACAATGCGGACTACGCAACATGGCGGAGCCACATCGAGGGCGTTCTTCGCGTTTTCCTTTTTGAGAAAGTGCTCAGAGTTTTGGAAATAGAGGAGGAGGGTGAACCAGCTGAGCCGGGGTTGAAGGTTTTGGGGGCAGCATCACTTTCGAAAGTTTGTTTCGGTTATTTCCTGGAGTCTCCAAACTATCTCCTGGACTGGTTTGTTTACATTTTGTGGCCGAGGCGTGTGTGCGTTTTATCAGCCACTTACGACACAACGCGCTCCAGCTTTTTTGGCTGGTGTTTAGAGACTCGGTCCAGTAAATAGAATGTTACCGAGCCAGGTTGGATCTGCACCATCTGGAAACGGCTCAGCTTCAGGCAGGGGTACCACAGGACACGGTTCGGGGGTTGTCGGTAGCGGGATCCGTCCCGTTTTGGTCAGGGCAGGGCAAGCTTTAGCTGGGGTCAGCGACAGCGCTGGTGCTGCCGGGCGACTGGGGGAAAGAGACGCCATCGGGATGCTGGGGGCTAATGGTCCAGGGGGTCCGAGAGGTACGAGACCGGGGAACGGGACAGGGGTGACACCTCTACAGACCGCCGTCCAGGGAAACATGGTGGGGTTGAACACGGGAGTTGTGTTGCCTCACGGAGCCCGGTTCGACCCGGACAGAGAGAGTGCTCCGCTCTGCAGCGGCTCGGATAATGACTCGGACTCGGGAGATGATGACGACCCCGTGGGTTCACTCGGGGACAGCAGGAGAGGGGTGAAGCGGGAGAGAGGGGAGATGGAAGCTGCGGTGACGGGGCAGGAGGTGGGGGTACCTCCTGGAGGTTACGGCATGGTGCCCGGAGGGGTCGCCGGGGCAAAGCCGGGAAAGAAGACACGTGGGCGCGTAAAGATAAAGATGGAATTTATTGACAACAAGTTGAGACGCTACACGACTTTCAGCAAGAGGAAGACGGGTATTATGAAAAAGGTGAGTCAAATGATTGCCTTTGGATCTCATCCAACTACGTAACATTTGATTAGACTGTCACTCAGATGTTGCTTGGCCTACATATACTGCAGTATAATCTATGGCGCTTTGTGTTCATTACTTCATGGAAAACAGTGTCGTAGATTACACCATAATTACCTGTATAATCAGAACACCTGTGGGAACAATTGTATTGGTAATTATGATAACCACCAGAAACTAATGAGCTGCAGTAAATCTAATTTCAATTTCTTTCTCAAAAGACAAACAATAGTGGCACAAACTGACTGGATGTGAGGAAGTCAGAGCATTTATGACAGGCCACGGGCTTTAAATAAACTTGAGCAAATGACAAATCTATTTATGACCATGCCCACCCCCAGCTATGGCACAAGCATGGCCACACACACACACACACACACACACACACACACACACACACACACACACACACACACAGATTTCCAGCAGACTAATTCATACACACATAGCCTAACACCTTAGTAAACTGACTGACAGGCCTAGAACCGTCGGAGGTGGTTTCCATCGGTAGCCATCAGTGCACAGGCTGTTCCCTCTGCCACTGTGAAGCAGGGCTTTGCTTACAGGCAGCAGCCATGTGGTAATGAGCAGCAGCGGGCCTGTAGGTGCCAACAGCTGACCCAAATCAGAGGACAGTCAAAGAGCACTCAAACAGAAGAGAGAATGCAGGGACTGTCTGTGCATGCATTATGGCAGTGTACATTGTGGTACAAACCTCATACAGTTTTGTTTCAGTTTTGTCCGGTCTGACAGACAAGCAGCTGTCATTAAAGATGGCACAACTTGCTGCATGGTAGTCATAACTGCCCCTGTACTGTCTACTAAGTTCAGCACTGAGCCATATTTCACTGGAAATGCACAAGTCAACCACACAATCGCTGTCATGATAAAGTATTGCTATGTGGCATTTGGCGTCAAAGGCATCCAAAGTTGATTATTTGGAGATGAGGTCAGCTGTTGACCAGAGCCACAGCAGTTGTTTTGCTGTAGACATGGCTATTTTTCATTATGACTTTAAATAAACACTTGTAAGCCATGCTTTATTGTAGTGCAAGAGTTTATCTGTCCTCATGTTACTTTGAAGCGCCTGTACTGTGTACTCTTTTGTATTTCTCTCTCTTTTTTTTTAAATTTTTTTTTATTTATTTATTTATTTTATATATCCCAGACTGTTGTCGTGGAAACTGGGGTGTCTTTATGTAGGCTCTTGGCAACATGAACACTATTTGACACACTGTGGGGATAGAGATTTTGAAAATGTTGCCTACACTATGTCAGCCATCATAGAAACTGACAGGTGGGTGGAGTGGGAAGATTCATAGTAGACTGGTTTCAAATCGGTTTCAAGGATGAGCCTCGTTTCATTTGAAGGATGTGGTGAGTGAAGTCTGTGCCCTCTCTTCTCCTATCTGCCTTCGATCATGTGAATGCTTTCTCAATACAGCATTATTAGTGTTTCACAGGATTACTCAATTAATATTGGTGGTTCCTGTTTTTGGTTCCATTATTTGTCCAGAAAAGGGCATGTTTCCATTTTAGCTCTTGCAGTAACCATGCTCAATAAACAATTTTTTATGGAAGACACGTTGACTTGTCATGGCAAGAAAAGCACAAGTGTAACTAACAACATAAATAGTGGTTCCATTCAATTTAGGTTTCACAAAAACCTATGCAAGTGAGCCAGCACGCAGAACGCCAGGGCTCTGAAACTGGTTTACCCAAATGGAATGTAGTCATTACTAATGTTATTATTTACACATTGGCTTTTATTGCGTACCTTGACAAGTCTAGTGCTGACACAATTGGTTAGTTAATTGATTGACCAAAAGTTAATCAACAAACATTTTTGTTAATTGATTATTTGTCAAATGATCAGTGGCTCCAGCTTTTTAATGTGAAGATTTGTCACTTTTCTAATATAATTTTGAATGTTTTATTTTAAACAGTTGGTCAGAAGATATAAGCAATTAGAAGACTCTACCTTGGACTTGGATTAATGATTAATCACAAAAATTAATATTTAATCTATAATGGAAATGATCATGAGTTGCAGCCCTGGACATGACTGAAATGAAAAGGGCCTCCAGTTAGGAATGCAGTCAAAACTGTTGTCATACATACATTTCTGTCAATCAGCCAATTACTTTCTAGACTAATTGTCTCAGCACTACAATTACCACAAGCCACAATTACTGACTTTGCACCCTTACATTGCACTCTTGCTTTAGGTCACTCCAACAGATGTTATTGAGGGATTTAAACTAGTGCCTGTTTAGACACATGACTTTGGGACTAAAGTTCTAGCTACATCAGACAAACAACAACAACAAGACAAAATTTGAAAAATAAGGCCACATGGATAACAAGCCTTGTTTTGTTTTTGGTTTTTTTGTCATTTTTGAATTTCACAACTGTATATATCCATGTTAGCGTTTGTGAGTATGTCTTTTGCTCCTTCTTTAGGTGATATATAGGCTTGACGAGAAATTTGCACGTTGCAGAGGAACCAATTACAGATGGAGCTGACCCCCCAACACACACACACACATACACATACACACACACTCTGCAGTCATGAATATTTATGAGAAAATCAGCAGAGCAAGGAAACTTATTAAAGCATTGTGTAGGTCTAGTTTGTGCCGCCACCTAGCACACTTAAGTTGACAAATTAGTCCTTCTCTGTCTTGGACGCAGGCCAAACATCAGACTCTGTTGTTAGACACCACCTCTGTAGCCGCTGCACAGCCAATCAAGGGACACAGTGGACGAGGGTGACTAGAGCTGTAGTTCATTACCTGCCTCTGTAAGGCTGTATTAGCAGTGGGTGAGGTGAATTATACAACCAGCCAGAGGTTACTTCAAAACTATCCTTCATTACACATAGAATAGCTCGACATTATAGAAGTTTGAAGTGTTCAGGTGTAATAAACACAGTATAGCATTGAGCATTTATAGCAGTCGCTGGTCATCATTGGCCTTTCTGTTCTCTGTCATCACATTATCACACACAAAAGGCAATTATGTGGTCAGCTTCAGCCAGCATGTGCCCATATATAGAGGATTGGACTGATACGACTTATAAGGAAGATAGTGTTTAAGAAGAGTGAGCATGATGTGGTAGACTATGGTGAATGCACAGTTTTATAACGGCTCAATAAAATCCTTTTAATTTGAATGTGATTTGTCTCCTCCTCTTTGCTCCGTCTGACAGAGTATTACGCTCCAGCTTACAATTGCACATCTATCAGCTATCTCCGGCTGCGCTATGTGCACCAAGGTGATGGTAATGGTACTGTGCCTTCATAGCACCAGAAGCATCCTCCACATAACTGATGACTCATTTAGATAAAAGGCCTTCTCAGGAGTTCACTCTGAGTGCTGTGTGAGTGTGTGTGTGTGTGTGAGTGTGAGCGAGAGAGATGAAGTTGAGTCTCATTGTTGTCTGCATGCTGTATAATGAATGACAAGGCAGGCAGAGCGTGATGGTGGCCTCACGTTTCACAGCCAGCTACCTCTGGTGTTAAGAATGATTCCTCGTTTCCGCCGTCAGGAGTGGGTTACTACCACTCCCCCTGCCTGTGCAAGCCAATCCCCTGCTGCAATCAGTCTCTCAGCTATATCACACTCTCTATTCTGGGAGCCTTATCTCATGTTATTTTAGCTTCATTTGTGCTATACGTCAGAGTTCACCACAGGGGTATTTTGAAACACCTCACTCTGTTATCAAAGAACTGGGGATTACGTTAAGTAACTCAAAGTTTTCTTGGCTTGAGAATTTTTTTCCTAGAGGTTCATCTTTGGAATCTCTTACAGTCCCTCCTCCGTTGAGATTACTTTGTGTATGGTGGTGTATGTGTATGAAGGTAATCCAAGCCCTAATTTGGTGAACGATACATACATGAAGTTT
Organism: Seriola dumerili; assembly: GCF_002260705.1. Taxonomy (NCBI): domain Eukaryota; kingdom Metazoa; phylum Chordata; class Actinopteri; order Carangiformes; family Carangidae; genus Seriola; species Seriola dumerili. The sequence continues at coordinate 6,577,199 of NW_019174328.1, forward strand.
GAAAGGACCATTCACTCCGTCAGATACTCACACTTTCTTCTTTCTCTTTCCCAGGCCTATGAACTCTCCACCCTGACGGGAACCCAGGTTCTGTTGCTTGTGGCCAGTGAAACTGGTCACGTTTACACTTTTGCCACCCGCAAACTCCAGCCAATGATCACCAGTGAAACGGGCAAAGCCCTGATCCAAACTTGCCTCAACTCGCCGGATTCACCACCACGCTCTGACCCCTCCACGGACCAGCGCATGAGTGCCACAGGCTTCGAGGAGACGGACCTCACCTACCAGGTGTCGGAGTCAGAGAGCATGGGCGACACAAAGGTGAGAATCAAAAAGTGGAAAGGTCTGCTTCTATAGACAAAAGTTAAGAATGCACTCCATCTCTTTTGGGTAAGATCACAGTGAGGCTGCAGCTGTGAATCTCCAAAATTGCATGCACTCATTTCTGTACCTGTCACCACAGCCCATTTCTCTTACATTCAGCAACAGTGGTGCTGGAGTTAAAGTTTTTCTGACTCACTGACTATCTGCTCTCTAATTGCAGTGCAAATTTTGAAAATAAAAAAGAATGGATAAAGTACCATAGAGAGTCACTAATGGATATATTGGGAAATCTCTCCAGAAAAGGCTCGACAAGCACACGAGGAGAGCAAATAAATCAAACCCACAAGCAGCTGCAGAAAAAAAATCTTTGTCCTACTGTAAACAGTTCTGAACTTTCAGCTGTTATAAGTGAGGCCTCTGTGTTGGGCTTGTGGTTTGGTTCACCAAGTCATTTTTTTTTTTTTTTAATTAGACCAAAAAAGCCTTTGGTCCTTCAAAGGGTTCGAGACTGAGGGGAGAGGCAGATAAGATGTGGGGTATTATTCTACTCAGCTAAAGGGAGCTGACTACGTTTTACCTTTCTGACCTCTCATTCAGGAGACCCTCTCTTAAAGATAAATCACAGCAGGTCTGGGGTGTATTAGGATGAGAAATATGCAGCCTGCTGTATGGAGGACTTTGGTGTTTATCTTTGATTTTGGGATGGTGCTGTCTTCACTGAGCTAGTTAAACAGAGATTATATTTCTGAGAATATTGGAATATTGGAAAATAACCATGACAGAAATTCATTTAGGACATGATAGGTTTTTAAAAGATGAATTTATGCAGTCTTCATTGTTGTGTCTTTGTATTTCCCTCTACGTTGCTGCGAGTGTTCTTAAACTTTGAGTGTTTGAGAGTTGAGAGTTAGAAGTGGAACGATAAATTAATCAGCAGACACACTTCAGCGTCCACACCTTCGTGCAATCACGTGCTGGAAGCTGAGATTCCCCCCATTCTTTACACGGCTTAAGGACGCCCCTTTGAAGACAGACACTTCGAGGCCTGTTTGCCTGCGTGCCGTTTTTACAAGGCACTAACTAACACGTACCATACACCGTCAAGGATGGGAGATCAACCTTTGCACGTTAAGCCACTCTCATGCCCGCTCTCCTCATTGATAAAAATTAGATTCTGCCTCTGTTGCCATATATGGTATGGTTTCCCTGCCTGTTCTCTTGGCTGAGGCCCCTCACATTCCTTATAAGCTGCAGCTGTCTTTGGAGTCCTGTGATTTCTTCTCCCCCCCCCTCACTCATTTAGTGATATGGAGGGGGGAGGTATGGATGTAGATATGAGTGGGTGGAATGGAAACATTTGAACGATACTTTACGTCCCGTTTCATGTGATGTCTGTTTAGGTGGCTGTTAGTTGCGCTCTGACCTCTGCCCCCCACTGCAGTTAGTGGGAGTGTGGGAGTCCGACATGGCTCCCCCTGAATCCTCCTCACACGAGGAACCAGTAGAAATCGTCATTGTGTTGTACATGTCAGAATCAGTTATGCTGTTATGACTCGGGCATGGCAGGTGGACACGGAGGTTTTCGATTCTGAGGGATCATATCCGTGCAGTAGATCTGTTGCGTGATCGCCGTGTGCACCTCTGCAGCATCTGGACACTGTTCATCAAGAGAGTAGTATGTCATACATACAGTCCACGCTAGTCTAAACAGTTCAGAGTTTGCGATGGCTGGTGGGGGAAGTGGAGGACATTTTGGAGACGCACAAGAGCTTGAAGTAAAGTAGACTCAAGAAATCAAGTGACAGTAGTAATTCTGGGGCTTACATGGTGATATATATATATATATAAAAATATTAAAACTATTTAAAAAGCTATTGGTAATGTAACTAGGCATCCATTTTGAAAGAAGATAAAGAATTAGCCTGCCACACGACCACCTGTAAACACCACAGCATGTCATTTTGGTATGGATTGCACAAACAAGATATAAAGTGTTAATTAGTGAGCTTTAGAGGTGCTGGTAGATGGATTTTGTTACCTTTGGACGGAGCCAGGCTAGCTGTTTCCACCCGTTTCCAGTCTTTATGCTAAGCTAAGCTAACCAGTTGCTGGCTATAGCCTGATGTTGATTGATTAGTCTTTAGACATTGCAGTTGATCCTCTTCTCATTTGTCTCGATGCCGAGGATGCTTCTTTTTTTCCCAAAATGTCAAGGTTTTCCTTTTTAATATTGTGAATAATATTCATTATATTTAATATTGTGAATAATGGGCTAATTGCTGCCACAAGCTGTTTCATCATTAAGTTTTAGTGTTAGTCCTTCAGCATAATAGCATTGTCTAACATGTGACATCATGAATGAATTAGCTGTCCAGTAACGGGCCGGCAGTTCCTTCTTTCCCTCAACATAAGCTCTTCCCTACACCTGTCTGCGGGAATGCACCACTAGCTGGGCTGTTGTTGGTCTTCGTTTCTGAACCTCAATGTGGGAAAACACGGCATCTGCTCTGGAAATGTTGTTATATTTTCCTGAACTATTCACCACAATTAGTTTCTAAATAAATTTTAAGGCGAGAAATGGGCCGTGCAGTTTCGGAGTCACGCTTCGTATCACACCACAACTTGTTTTCATAGCTGATAGCTATGTGTGAGTGTTTGTTAAAGTTTGAGACTTTGAAAAGGCCTGTGAGTCACATTATTATCATCTAATCATCTGCTGATTGGTGTGATGCATGGCTACATGGGCTGAACTCCTTCTTGAGTCTGCGTCAGACCTGACACTGCTACTGAAAATTGAGCTCTCGGGATCATAGTGGAAAGCATGCACTTCTTTCTCAAAACATCATTTGGCATATTCGTTCAGCAATCATACCGGGAAGAATCATTATTCCATTGGGAGTGCCTTTAGCTGATCAGAGAGCAGCGTTAAGATGATAAGTCATTAAGTTTAAGGTGTGTGACTCACTTTATGTCTGCAAAACCCAGCTTTTCTATTACTATTGCTCTCTCAGCTGAAAGCAACACATTCAAGACTGTTCTCTAAGGGCTGTTTGAATGCATTTTGGGAAATATATATAAGTCTGGTGTAGAGGTGAGTGAGGTATGTTGAGGGGCAACTAGGGTGCACCAGAAATTAAAGGCCAGCACTTCACCAACTGGGCAGATTTGTATCTATTGTGCCTTCCCTGCATCCCCCAACAGATCCTTGGATTGTTTACAGCTGCTTCTTAATATTAGACGAGCCGAGAGGGCAGATGTTTTTATGTGTTTCGGGATTATTTTTGGAAAGGGATGGCAAATCCCACAACTCCTGTTTTTGCTCAGAGGATCCATGTTAGCACTAAATTCTAAGTATCGCAGTATCTTCCTCCCTCCTCCCTCCTCTCACTTTCTCTCTCCTTTCCTCCCTTTGCTCCATCCCTCTCTCTCCCTCTCCCTCTCTCTCTTTCTCTTTCTCTCTCTGTCTTCCCTGCTGCTTTCTCTGTCAGTGTTGTTGCTGTTTTAATCCTGTTGAAGTTTATTTGTTGCTCTTCTCATTATCACAAATGACATTTCCATTGCCACTGTAATGTTGTAAGAAACACTGACCTGAAAACTTCCAGACTGAGGCCGCTGTCTTGACCACCAGCTGACATGTTTGTTTTCCCTGCGTTGTGGCTCTTTAGACATACTGCGGCAGATTTGACAGCCTCGTTATTCAACATATTGTACTCCCATGAATGTGTATGAATTTGATTTGGTCTCCCTAGAGAAATAACACTGATTTGACAATTAATTGAGTCTTAACTAGGGGGACTACGCTTAAATAGATAAAGTGTTTATCTTTTTACAACTGTCTGCTGTTGTTCTGTCTAACTGCTGTTGTAAGGGCAGAGTGGTGGCCTGAAGTAGGTGAGCAGAGAGAATCACTGAGATATTGGAAAGTTAATTTACTCAGATATGTGCTCTTATCACAGGGCTGCCGCTGAGCAGCGAGGCGGTGGTGGTGGTGGTGGTGGTGTCTGAGGGATTCTAACGGTGTCGGCAGGGAGAGCAGCATGTTGGCTGTGTTAGAGGGGGAGGAAAGCAACGTTATGTCACCCTCCACCCCACCACCACCACCCCCACCCCGTCTTCCACCCCCTTATTTTACAGCAAGCAACTGGACAGGTCAGCCGCCATTGGCTGCACCTCCTCCACTTGGGCTGCCTTGCCTTTTTTAGCAGTCCCAAATGGAGCTGCAAATTCCATGTTGCTGGCAGGGTGACAGACTGGGAGATGGGAGCCAGCAAATGGGAGATTAGACGAGGGCCAGCCACCAGTAAACTGCAACACTGGACTGGCCTGCCAGTTGTCACCTTCAATTTGGAATGATTAATCCCTCCATGAATAGGGAATCATTTGTGTCCTTCTCTTTTTAATTATTCTCTCATTTCCTCTTCCTTTAAAACGAGGTCCTTCATATGATGTCTGTGAATGTAAGAAGGGCAAATGAGGCTTTTATTCTTTTACCATATATAGAACTCCTCAGAAGGCACAAAATTTTGGAAACCAGCATATTGAAACAACTCTTAAAGAGAAAACATTTAGTCACCTTTGAGTTTTTGAAGCACCACTACCAAAACCTAACCTTAAAAGTGTGTAAATGAGATCGCTGGTGTCTTTCACGGTTGCGATTGTTAAATTCTGCTTCCTGATCCTTTTCATAGTAGGATTTCTCATATGTTGACAGGACAGTATGTATAATACTTAAGATCTCTCTGTTGCTGGAGTAAAATAATGTCCCTCTCTGCTAAAATGTATTACATAGCATGTTATAGAGGGTGCTCTCAGAGGCTGTGTAGTCTAGTCTGGAGGATTCATTGCTTATTCCAGACGACTCAGCCCTCCATTCGCACGACTATAAATTGTGACTTAATTTTTTATGCTCTGGTATCTCATTATACCAAGTGGAGTGTTTCCCCAGGTCGTGCTCTTTTTTTCTTTTTGTTTCAAAACAAGGAGGAACAGGAGGGAGGTTGGTTTGAAAACGTGGTTAAAAGGGGGAATCTGATATAAATCTGCGAGATATTTAAACCAACTGTACTATTTCCTCTCAAGCTGATTTATTATCATAATGCAGAATCAACAACCCAACTCACCTAGTATCCAACAAGTAGTAATATATAATATTATAAAATAATAAATATACTGTAGGGCTGCAATTTGCTAAATAAAAGATTATTAGCTTTAAAAGATGTCACAAATGCTCATCAAAATTTCCTGAAACCCTGGGTGGCATCGTTAAAGCACTCCGGCCAACAGAGAGAAAATAACCTGCAAACCATTTGTTGATTAGTCAATTATTTGTAATAATTGACTAATCAACTAATTGATTCAGGTTTAATATAGTATATTGCGTAATATACTGTACGTATGTTCCAGAATGACTGGAGCTGGTTTCCATTTTTACTCATGGAGATAATATGTATTAGTGTGTACGAGTGTATCAGAGGGAACAGGAGATGGACAGGACTTTAGGAGGAGGCTGTGGCTACATCACGAAGATGATTCTCTGCTCTCACTTCTGGTCTGAAGGAATGCATTACACCATTGCGGCCTATGTTTACTATGCACTGCCTTGACTCTGAACTAAAAGCCAGCGCTGTTTATAGACTGGCCAGTTGAACAGGAGACACATGGAGATGGTCAAACAAAGCAGTAGGTCAGTGGAAGCTCTCTATGTAGGTCACCGAGATTGTAGCACTTCCAGTAGGCTCTTAGATCACCACAGAGGTTAAAACCTGGATGCTCAAAACTGGTTTCACCTTCTGAGGCAGAACTGTGCTCCGAGTATAAAGGTATATATTTCTCCACTGAGCAGTGTGACACGGAGAAGCTGGAACACAGTGACCTTGTCTCTGTAGAAAGCTGTGTTGTCTTTTTGACAATTGAAAAAGATGACGCGACTCGGTCGGTTTCCGGAGCTCAGTTGTTCAGTGGTGAGAACTGCTCAGCATCAGATGGCGGCTGTCTTTGCACGTGGCCTCCTGCTGCCTCAGCTGGCCTGCAAGGGGTTAATTCCCCCTCAGAGGTGCTCAGGTTTCCCGCCAGCTGTCTGTACTCTCAGCTGTCTGTACTCTCACCCCCATCCTGTCCCCTGTCCCGTACCTCACACAGGTCTGACTCTGCTTAGTCTGCCACACACAGACACACACTCTCTGTTACCACTGTGGCTACAATGTGCTACTTGCTGCCACGCCGCTGTTAGCTTTCTTGACGTACGTTATCTAATGTGGCTGGAGTTTTCTTCTGCCTTCATTGGCACTATCGTCTTCTTCTGGTACCATCTTAAAGATTTTTTTTTCATTTTTTTTACCTTGTTTTTTTGTACCTGTATCATGACGTACAGTAATATCTGTAACGCCTCCGCCAGTGTAGAGTTGAGTAGTCCCCCATTTGTCTTGTGAACATTAATGAAACAACCGTCACTTTAACTCAAAATCTGAAAGTCTCCCGGGAGAATGAAGACGTGGTGACAGCTGTGTCACAGTCTGACTGTCAGCAGTCACTGTGTGATGAATAGCAGGGCTGAAAGTTGTATAGTAAATGGATTGTAGGTTGTTGTTGTGTGAATTTATTCAGTTTACCCTTTTGGTCGAAAGGGCAGAACAACTGTGAGTCCTCGGTGTAGCCCTCCCCCTCCAACTTTCCAGCTGCTGTTTAACTAAAGAGGTAAAGGACCTTGGACCGTCAGAACCCCTCAGCAGTGCCTGGGTCTGAGCGGCAGACGAGCTAACTAACTGCTCAGCACTCTGTGGCTCTGTGTTTTCCTGTTGATTCAGAGCAGCTTGTATAAGACAACACCTGCTTAGCCATCTGTATGCCTAGAAGACTCTGAGTTCGCTGCAACACCCTTGATCATTTATTGGTTATTAATTAAGGAAAAATGCCAAACATTGCAGAGTTCTATCTCCTTAAAGGATTTTACAGTTTTTTATTAATGTGAATTTGGACGGTTGTGGACCAAACAACCCATCAAATTAAACTCCTACTAAAAGATTTTATTGAATACCAAGATGCGAGTAGACTGCAATGTGGCTGAAGACTGGGAGCTTGTCTGTACAGTAGCTCCACCTCCATGTTTGCATGATAGTGTGTGGTTGGACAGCCTTATCAGTTGAGTCCATGCTGGATCCTCCAACTCTCACCCATGTAATCAGTCACATATAAAAACCAATAGTGCTTTACTAAGAGAGGTTGGCCTTGCCTGCTCACACGCTACCTTTCTGTTATTCATAATGAAAGTGTCAGAATTTCAAGCTTAGAAGTTGTAACACAGCTCATCCTCTTGCTTTCTCATAGTAAGCCTGTCTGTTGGGACACGAGGTTTCGTTTCCAGACACTAAACCTGGATCATTCACTCACTATTTCTGTTACACTGTTGCACTGTGAAGAGTGATTTGCATCATGACACAAACTTTGTCCCAGTTCCGAGGCTAGGACACAGCCACCAAAGATATGTCCCTTGTAGGACCTGATTTAAATACTGACCCTGCACCTTCTCCCCAAATAATATTGTCTAGCATCAGAGTCAAAAATTATGGTTTTCAACTTGTAACATCAAATATCAATCAAATAAGGCTGCCCTCAAACAGCCAACAAAGTGTAACTCCAGAGTTTTGAGTGCGAGTTGAGAATACATGATGTACAACTAACATATAGTGTACCAGGTTAACGGTAAAGACAGTGTAACTTGCACTTCTATGAAGCTGGGATGACTCAGAAGAGACAGACATAAAAAGAAATTGTCAAAATCAAACCAGGAGGACGGATATCCAAGATATCCTGACTGATAGCCCCTAGTGTGGGTCAAGCCCAGTCAAGCAATACTGGATCCTACGTTTCCCATAAAACATTATTTCCTCAGAAGATGTTATGAAAATGTTTTCACAGACTGAGTTGTACTGTCCATGACTATTTAACTACAACAAAGAGTGGAGTTTATGTCTGGCCTCCATTATTTACATTGTGCAATCGATTTTTTTATTTATACAGTTCGAGTGATTGCCAATGATCCTGGTATTTCTTTAAATATATTTTTGGGCTTTAGTAGATGGTATGTGGTAGAGAGCAAATAGGATAGGAGAGGGGGGGGGGTGACATACAACAAAGGTCCCTGACTGGACTCGAGTGCGGGATTGAAGAGGGGCACTGAGGACTGCAAAGGACAGACGGGGTTGTGTCCTCCAAATTCAGGGAAAAGAAAGCTGCATCCGGTGGAGCCTCTGAAATGGGACAGGTTATGTGATTTTCCCATGTACCATACAAATGTAGAGAATCAGAAGATCCAGCCTCTAAAATGAGAGTGAGCACATGTATCCTTGATGCACTCGCATGCAGCTGGTTTCTATGTTCGAAGCCCCCCCCCACTTTGCTTCATTTCATACTGTATAAATGCACATCTGTATTCACATACAATCACCTGGAATCAAACCCTCCAAGAATATTGAACCCACATAGAAATGCAAACTCTTTCATGCCTTCTAATGTGCTGGCCCATTCCCATTCTGCTATTACAGATCATTAGTATCACGTGATAAGTGTTTTTGTAAGTGCATAGAAACAGGCATGGTGGGTTTAGATGTTCTTTATAGTCCCGGCCTAACGCCTACCCTGCTCTTATCATGCAGCCCACTCACCAACACATACTGCTCTGCTGTTCAATGGATGTTCACATTAGTGTGTGTTTTGATGTTACATCTCACCTCCTTTGATCTTAAGTAAATGCGACCATCTCACCTGTCTGATTTCTGCCCCTTTTTACAGATGAAGTAACATGTTCTGTGGTCAGTTAGTTGTTATAGTAACTCGACAAAATACAGAAGGGCAGAAATGATTTCTGTTCCTCGTCAGTGGAGTTAGGATTCGCAGCCATGTTACTACAGCTGAATGATTTATAGGTCTTTCTTATTGTTGTGTCACCATCTTATATCGAAATTCATTGTTGAAAACAATTTTTTTTCTCCAACTTACATTTTAGACACTCAGAGAAACGCTCTCACTTTCTGCACTGCTTTGTATTTTACATATGGATGCTATTAGAGGGGTCCCGGCCTGTTTCTCCACCCTGTTCGTGTGATTTGCCCTGAGTCTATTAAAGCCCACTCTGGTTTCTGTCAGCCATCCATTGATCCCTGAGCATACTGCAATTATTAAAGACTTCTCCTCCTGCCTCCCCTGCTTTCAGCTCCTCAAAGAGGAAAAGCCCCATTAATGGTGTTGTTTTAGGTGTCCTCATGTGAAACTCTCCCTCTCATGTTGCTTTTACATGCTCTATTTATTTATTTATTCATTTATTTCTTTATTTATTGTTAGCAGAGTGGAGCAAGTGCTAATGTGTGGAAATACTAGCAACTTCCAGGTAGTCATAAATACCATAAAGAGGTTTCACACATCAAGTTCAGTTTACTCATCAAGGTAAACCTGATGATGTCTTCAGGTTTACCTCGGATTTGACTTCAGACTTTTTATTATCTATTTTATTATTTATTATCATCGTGTCATCAAATGGTCTGCCTCTGTCTTCCCTGCTCACAGCGTTTGCTTCCTCCCCACAGGATACACTGAAGCCGACGTTCACGGTAGCCAGCCTACCAGGCACTACCAGCAGCTCCCAGTCCACGGTACCCACCACCTCCACCACCATGCAGGTGAGCAGCGGGCCCTCTTTTCCCATCACCAACTACCTGGCGCCCGTCTCGGCCAGCAGCAACGTCAGCGCCAACGGCACCGTCCTCAAGACTGCCGGTGCCTCCACGGGGGTCATGCAGCTGCCCGGTGGCTTCACTTTCATGCCCGGTAGGTAGGGGAGCAAAAACATGGGGTGTCTTGTCCTCAACATCCAGATCTATGTTGCAATTCTTAATTCTTTCTTCTTCTTCTTTATGGCTTGTTTATCTTACCGCCATCCTTTAGAATCTAAATGAGACTTCTGCAGACCTTTGTGTTTTGTTAATGTCACCGTGTTGTATAGTTTATTAGCTAATTAGAATTTGAATGCCATCCCCCCGTGACCTCAGCCGTCATCTCAGGGGGTTTGTGCCTCTCTCTCCAAGCTGTTCACGTCACACAACAGCTCTTCATAGCCCGTCACTAACACTCAGCACCCTCGGTTTTTACAAAGCCCCCCGTATCCAGGAAAGCCATGTCTATTGGCGACTGGCCCTGCCTTTGATTATCACTTGGGGACAGGAATAATTAGATGAGAGGGACACAATAGACCTGGCAATGAGGGTTGAAGAACACGGCTCCTAATTAGTCATGAATATTCAATAAAGGATCAGTGGCTTGTGCTGAAATTATAATTGAGGTGTACTTTGTGGAGCTGGAGCCTTGTGACAGAGTGGTCCTGAACTAGACATGACCCTTCATTAAGGGGGACCTCACAGACACACTCTGAAACACAAGGGATCAGTGCATCAACTCAATTGAGGACGTTGGGGCAGCAGCCTCTGATGTGGGGATCCCCAAAGTGTTTCTAAATTGGTTTTCCCCAGTAATTATTTATTACACTTCCTTTTCATGGTGCATGTGCTGGGAAAATATTGGATCTACATTTGGGGGGGGCTCCAAGAGGGACCTGTGGAAGCCAAGAGGTCACGATTCCCCCAAAGACATGAGGAATATTTGAATTTCACAATAATTTGATATTATCCCATCTGTATAAGAAGCTCAGTGCGCTGGACCATTTATCTGGACTGTCCATGACATAAACAGGCTGGCTGACACTGAAACTCTGACTGATGCAATCTCTTTCTATTGTGTAAGTTGTTGTTGTTACCATGTAGACAAGAGTCCGTGTTGCACGTGTGAAGCCGAACAGGCCCAGTGCTCGTCAGCCTTTTCTCAGTCCTGGCAGTAATGTCTCTAGTGAGTTGTTGCAGTGTGTTGGTTGACAGCGCTCTGCCACAACCGAACGGACGGACACATGATGCCCACCAATGGGTCCTATGTTATTTTGACGGACAGCTGAAGGACAGCCAGGCTTCTGTGTCTCTGTTCCCTTTCCTCCCTTTTTTTTTCTTCCATCTTTCTCTTCCTTTTACAAGCTTCTCTCTCACCATCGCTCTCGTTCCACCCTCTCCCTCCCTCTACTGCTCTCTCTCTTGCCCACTTACTCACTCCCTCTCTCCTCTTCACCACCTGTCTGGCACATAGCAGCAATGCCAGGTGGAACAACACACCCTCCCACACTCAAACCTCCTCAGCTGGCAGCTTGGAAGGGCCTGCCCACCCGACTGCAGCAACTGTCTATAATGAAGCATATGACGAAATGTGAGGGCGTAACTCCACAGTCATGTGCCCAAATGAAATATCTGTCATTTGTTAAGAAAAAGCAAGTTGAAAATGGAAACATCACGCAACATTTGCAAAGGATTTGGGGCTCACAAAATGATGCACATCTTAAGAATTTTAAATGTCACGTCACAGATTTACAGATTCATTTTTACATCCTTTAAGAATTACTAGAATATACAGAGAGCTTTAAAGTAAACAAAAATGTCATTGTGCTGTCCAATCACTTAATAAAGTCGTACAGTATGTGTCACTTGACTCAAACTTTAACTTACAATGTAACACTACGTTAAATTAGAACGTAACACCAACTTAAAGGCACCCTGTGGAGGTTTTGACCACTAGTAGTGCTATGGAGCAATGTGTTTAACAGTGAATCCCTGTTTTATGCACATGCACAAGGATGCAAAACCATTTGCACGTGCACGCAGGCAGTGCAGTTCACATCCTGCCGTAGGGTTCTGACAAGACAGTTGGTGTCGGTAACGTGCCAGCAAACGTAGCAATGTGCCAACAAAGGGGAAGAACATGTAGACATAAAGAAATGTACAATAAATTAAAATGAACTTCACATTTAGAAATTGGCTTTGCAAATATTTTATGAGGAAGAAAATGCACTCAACACAAGTAAACAACTTTTGTTCACTCCACCTTCAAAGATCTAATACTTGAAAATTTAGAAAAAAATCACTCAAGTTGCTGCTTTCTTTGTTGCACTGCAGTTACTGTATGTTATCCTCCAATCATATAGACTAATAGATAAATAATATTCAATAATATTCCATTTTTATCAAATGTAAAAATATTTTTGTGAACCTTGCATCCCTCACTAAACAGGGTTCATCTGCTGCCATTCTCTTTCAGTCTTGAGCAATTGAAGATTGTAGAAACGTTCACTGGCTGAAATCAACTGAAGTTATTTGCACTTTTTCAAACTGTTCTATCCTTTCGCATTTAGTCTTATCCCCCCCCCCGCCCCCGTGTGTATGTGTGTGTGTGTGTGTGTGTGTGTGTGTGTGTGCCTCTTCAGCAGGCACTCCTCTCCCCCCTGGTACCCCCACCATTCCTCTGAGCCAGCTGCAGCAGCACTCTCTGGCCCTCCAGGGGCAGCATGGTCAGACCCTGGCCGCCGCCCAGCAGCCACAGCAGGGACAGCAGGCTGTATTCCGCTTCCCTGCTGCTGTCTCCCTCACAGGTGACCTGCTCTGCATGCTGCCACCACTCTGTCTGCTTTTACTAATCACAATCATATCTTCACTTCTTAAATGGCTGCTGCTAATGCTACCTCTTCTGCTGTGAATGATAATGATGCACCTTATGCTAGTAAGTGCTACTGTATGCCAACCCCACTGCTGCACCCCCAATGCAGGGGTATGTTCTACTCCCTGTGTGGGGAGTTTGATGACTTACTGTAGCCGCTGTGTGTCTCCAGGAGCGGGGGTTCCCCAGCAGCTTCAGGCTATCCAGGTCCACCCCAACACCCAGTCCACCTCCAACAACGACAGCAGCCCCGAGATCTCCCACACCTCCACAAACTCCACGGGTAGGTCAGATCCCCTCTCTGGGAAAGACTCTGCTGTCCTGTCTCTTTCTGGTTGGATTAAAGTTTCTTTAACCTCTCTGTGGATGAGAATTTGTAGGTTTTTTTCAGAGAATCATATTCATTTAAAAACTATGTACGTAAGTGCTCCAAATGGTGGCAGGAGGTCACCAGAAAATAAAAGTCAAGTATCCAAAATTAATGTAATCTAATGACGACATAGTAGCATTTTAGTTTCACTTGTGCACAAACCCACGATCAGAATTTTAGTTTGGCCTTAAGATGCGAATATACACCGTCTCCGTGAGTGGAGATGGTGTCCTCTTGTGTGTTGCTGTCCCACTTTGTACCACACAATAGACAAAAGTGTTTTTTTTTTTTTTTGCTCGCAATATTCTGTGTTTCATTCTGTTCTTGTTTGGGTTGAGCTGAGTCCTAAAGCTAAATATTGTGGTGCTGCCTCACTCGACATAAGTAGGAGTTAGTAGTTGAATTTGGATAGATATGAAGCGCCATCTGCTGGCCTACATCTGTGCACAGCTCTTACCGTGAGTATGACGAGCTTTCTTTCCCTCCCCCGCCCTCCCACCGCTCGCCTTTCAGCCACGGTGAGTCTCCCAGCAACCATCGTCACCTCGTCGGTGCCAACGTCTGTGGCGGGTCACATGATGTACCCCAGCCCCCACACAGTAATGTACGCCTCCACGCCGGCGCTGGCTGACGGGGGGCTGGCTGTGCTCAACGCCTTCTCCCAGGGCACCTCGGCCATGCAGGTGTCCCACGCACAGGCCCAAGACACAGGTGAGACACTGATCTACTCTCTTTGAACTCTTTCCTGAATGACAGAGGAGGATTAATATGTAATTTGTAAATCAATTCAAATTAAGATAAATACACTGGTTATCCTGGAGAGTTTGCTGATGGAAAATGATGTTTTTTTTTTATTCTCCACAGGTGCTGTCCCTCAGGTGTTCCTCACAGCACCTCCAGGCACGGTGCAGATACCTGTCTCAGCGGTGCAGCTACACCCAGTACGGCAAGATCTGCATTTTACAAGTGAAACTCTCATATTCCCTATGCAACCAGCATGCCACGTGACCGCACTTATGCATCCTAACAGAGCACTGTCACACAGAGGCCGCAGGGGTTATTGCCTGTTGCCTCTTTGTCTGAATGTGGATGATCAGCCGGCATCTTGTATTACCTGTGATTTGCAGCAAAATACACATGCAGTAGACTAAACAAAACACCACTGTTACAGTGCATGGAAACCAAACGTTTGATGTTTTTATTTACTTTATAGAATCCAGTAATGAAGGAAATCATAGGGAATTACTTATTGTAAGATAGTGTAAAATATGTTGGTATTTTTTGAATATATACAGCTGGAAAAATCCCATAAAACGATAGGTTATAAAAACACACCTGTCCTATTAATGTGAATTTCACACTACAGAATATGATTTCTTAGAGTGAGCATCTTAATTGTTACAGGAAACATGATCTATTACAGTGTTACATCGCTCCATGATAAACAGCATGCAGTTTAGCAGGATCTCCATCTGTGCTGGGTGCTGTGTGATGTGATGACTTGTGATTGGCTGTCTGATAGGCCCTGTACTCTCTGCTGACGTAGCTGCATTGTGTTCCAGATGGTGATTGGCCAGCAGTCGAGCGGCAGCAGCAGTAACCTGACGGAGCTCCAGGTGGTCAATTTGGACGCCACACAGAACTCGAAGAGCGACTGACAGACGGCTGGAGCTGTTTAACACAGCAGACCCAGGGACTCAGACAAACAGACAGACTGACTGACATCTCTATTTATTGATGCCTTCCGACAGTTTCACATCACACTTCTGAATGTGACTTTAAAGAACATATATATATACACACACAATCAAGGGCATATGTGTGGCTGACCCTTATACAGTATACAGTATGTTTTGGTATATAAATATATATATATTCGCAAATGCATAGGAAATATATATCACTACATCCATCATCGGAACCTATTTTCTATGCCGTTAGATGGTGTCTTTTTTTTTTTGTGTGTGTGTGTGCGCGTGTGTTTTTTGAAAATGTGTAATTACATGTACACACACTGCAAGGTGCCACAGCTTCACACCAGCCAAAGAGACATTTGTTTGTCTGAATGTTCCAGTGTGAGCAATTTGTGCACAAGCGTGTGTCTGTGTGCGCGTGCATATCTGGGGTTTGTAAATGGGCGGGGGAGAAGCTTATTGACTTAAAAAAAAAAAAAAAAAAAAAAAGAGGGGGGGAAAAAAAAAAGACACATTTGGAAATGTACATATTTTTTTTAAAATTGAAAACTCGTATTTTTAGCCTGGTTTAGTTTGTGCAACGGCATGTAGTTGTTTTTTACGTAGTGGTTTTGTATGTACATGAAAATGATTTGCATAAAGAAAATGAATTATTTACATGTATATGTAAATTAATTTAATATACCATCATATGTTGCGATACTGTCATGCTGTTGGGAGCTTTCACTACAAGATGGAGAAAGAACGCTGGATGTTTTTCTACATTTTTTTGATTGTGGCATTTGTAGGACTGTCCCTGAAACAGTATCAAGTACCTGGGTCACAAAATGTAAACATAAGATATTTATGATTTGCTGTAAACACATACTTCGCTTTAGCTGGGAAGCTTTCGGTGCATCTGATGGCATGATTGTTAAGCATGACATCAGTTTAGCATGAGATGTTTCCTAATGAGGCCCTGACCTGGCACTTTGAGTGTAGAAATTGTTTAAACTATGACAATCTGATGGAAATCATTTTCATTTATCTCAACTTTTAGCATAATGCTATCTACATGTTCACCAGTGTTCACACACAAATGTGAATACAATTCTAACATTTAAAAAACTTGACTGTCACACACAGTTAATATCCTTAAGTGACTTGTTCACTTACTTTGAAGTGTGTGACTTGTTTCTCTGGGTAAAAACCTGAGCGTGCCAAACAGGTTTTCAGGACATCAGACAAATAAATGAACTCTATGTTGTCTAACGTGATCCACTGTAAACCTGTTGTTCTGATTTGCCTCCACCAGACTGCAGAACTTTCATTATGTGATGCTACTACTGACTTGAGTCAGGGCATTGGACACAAATCTCATTTAACAAGACAGTGTATTAGACCTGGCAATTCCACTTAACACTGCAATCAAAGCATTAGTGTTTCCTCTAATGGAAGTACCGTGTTATTCACTGTTGTCTCAATGCTGTAATATTAAAACGGTAATGACTATGAAGACTTTTAGGAGAACAAGGATCTCTTAATTTGGAAAGGTGACTTCAGATATTATACTCCTTTAACGAGAACTGTAAGACCACAGCTGACTGCAATCTCAGTATGTACCTCAGCAATCATTAAGAATGAACAAGAGTTATTAGACTGAGAGCCTTCTTTCTGCACCATAGTGCCTCTTTTCCGTGGCTGTTTCCTAAATCACTGCAAGGCAAGGGAAGTGTAGGATTTACTTATTTCCAGACCACCTCACATGACTTTGGACCTGTCATACAATCCTCAGCTGTGCCCGGAGAGTGAGATTTTTGACTCATTTCTACAGAATTAGCTGGATGACTGAGCATGGCAGGCTGGAAGCCAAAGAGAATCTGACACAGGATAAAGTACCCATGCTGACTGCTGTTCAGTTACTCACTGGCGAGAGAGGTCATTTTCACGCTCGATGTTCTCTGGTATGTTCCTGTAGGCTACATGTTGTCATGTCATCCTGCAGTGCTGTTTGAATACAAAAAAAAAAAAACTCACACGATGAAGACTTTCAATTGTCCCATTTTATCTGGTGGTTGAGAAGAAAGATTTTTTTTTAAAAGATTATTGAACAGAATTTGTGGTTTTCACCTTGTCACTGAAAGAAGTGGTTATTTTGTGTATTTTTGTTTTGTTGTACAGACATTTTGTAATAAAAAACAAGATAAAACACAGTGAACTGTTCAAAGAATGACCACATCTGCTGAAGAACTTTTTTTTTTTTTTAATTGGGACGGAGAATGTTAAACAAAACCATATTGTCCTGAATGAGACCTAATACATGTGTATAACAGCAGTGATGAAATGAAGACGGCTGATGAGGAATAAATGAACTGCAGTGATCGCTTCTTATTACTCTGTGAAGCACTGGGAGGCAGGAGGAGTGAGCATGCACATTACCTTAATGTTTCAGTTATGCATTGCACAATCACATAATCAAACTGGCCATGAGATAGAAGAAGTGTAATGAGACTCATCCCGTTTCACACCAGAGGAAAGAAGCGATGAACGTGATGAAATGCAGTACAATGATACAGTGATTGGTCTAAGCTGACACAAGGAAAGAAATCAGTTGGCATCAGATTTTTGACTATACCGAGAGTCCTGTACATCTTCACGAACCAAATAAAGTCTATGTAACACAAGAGAAAGAAGCATAATAAGATCACAACAAACTGTAGTGAAGCAGAAACCCCTTACACATCGATTCTAGGAGTCCTCAGAGATCCACAGTGTGAAGTAAGGCATCATATCTCCCTGTCAGAGCAAAGTGCTGACAGCTAAGAAATCATCACAGATGGCTGGACTGCCTTTTTTTTTTCTCTTTCTTTAAACAAAGAAAAATAATGTATAAGCATGCATTTACACCAGGTAGTATATCTCTATTGCTATTGTACACATACAATATACAACTGTACAGAAAAAGTTGGAAAGATAGTTGATTTAAAAATGTGCATGATTGACAATTTAAAAAAAGTTTCCCATTAAAATAGAAATGTTACTCCTGGTTCAGGCTAGATTTTTTTTTTGGTTTATGAAACAAAACATTTGGAAAGCAAACAAACAAAAGCTTTTTGTTGTGTATATTTACAATATGAACAAGGATGAAGAAAGACAATGTGCAAATCTGATTCCATGCAAGCCGTTGCATAATGTAGCTTAGGTGCTTGAGTGATATGAGTTAAAGGTGGGACCAGAAGAGAGAAAGGGGGGTGGGGGGGTGGGGGCTTCAATGAACGACTCTGCCCATTCTCCACCGCATTAAGTCGTCACACACACCTAAACAAGCTCGTCGTCAAACATACCAACCCACCAATCATGGAAATATTCACACTGGGAACATAAGATGAGAACCTAAGTTACAAGAAGTAGCATCTTAATTTAGACTAACTGGAATCTCTGATCTGTGAGATGAGATGAGATTTATAGTTTCCGACCGAGATATCCAGCTAACGTGCAACCCAACAACCTGTTCCAGCAATACACAGCACCGTGAGTACATTTCATCATCATTTAAGATCAGCATGAAAAAGTAATACTGCCAGTAAACGCAGCACCTCACAGGACGTGATGATAAGCTGTGGAGGGACCCAGAGCTCAGTCACTGGTTTCCAAACTGGGGGTGTGCGCCGCAAAAATGTTTTTTTTTTTTTAAGACTTTCTTCTAATTTTTTGTTTTTTTTCTGGTGAATTACTTGATGATTTCAAATAAATACAACAATCTGATCCAGAAACCACAGCTGTAATTAAATAAAATCAAGGTTATCTCCCTCTGCACCCTCCCATGGGTATCTCTTAGACAAAACGAATACTGGTGTGTGAGAAATGCAACACTGTGTCCGTAGAACGACATTTCGGAACAAAAACTTAAGCAGAATCAAAATCAAGATATTTCTTTCCATAAATGCCAACCTGACATTTCCTGAACGCCAACCAAAAAAAACTAAAAGCATGAATAAACTTGAATAATGTAACAAGTGCAATGTAATGAGGTCCATGTGCAAATTCACATAACTTGCAAAATTCACCATTTCATTGAGAAAAATGTGATGGATGGTGATGTCTTTGGGTGACGGTGATTACAGATGAGCTTTGACAGCACAAGCACTTAAAGACAAACGAAGGAAAGACAAGGAAAACAAACAAAGTAAATAGCATCCGCTTAGTCAGTCATGACTTTGACTGTTTTAAATTCATTCCATCTTAATATGACATTAGTTAAAAAGGCAACCTGAAAGCAAACAAATAAATAAAAGGACTTGGCATTTAAAATGATTGCAGTATCGTAAATACTGCAGATCACTATTCATGTAACTACAGGGCTGAGGGTCGTGGACTCTGGGTGGGTCTCTGCAGCCTCTTGTCTTCAAACAGACATGTGAGAAGGGTTAAGATAAAAATGTTTCAAAAGGAAACAATTTTCTGTAACTGAAAGGTGTGACACCACACTAAGGCAATGACGTTTACAAATGGGTGACAATGGGAGAGGAAATAAATACACAAACATCTTTTCTCCTTGACATAATAATTACAGGGCTTTCATTTTTTGGCTGGTGAGAAGGAAAGATGGAAGGGGGTGGGGCAGTGAGAGAAAATGCAGAGGCTGAAAAAAGTCCAGTGAAAATCTCTCTGCACCTCAGCCTCTATCCTCCTCCTCCTCCTCCTATTCCCCTGCCGGCTGGGCAGTGTCTGTGCTCTGACCTGCTCAAAAACAAGACCAAAGACTTTTTCTGGTGGAGCCCGAGAGGCCAGAAGAGGGGGAGTGATGAAACCCATCGGCATGGGCATTAACAGTCTTGCAGGGATGAGCAATTAGTGGTAATGTTTTGCCGACCCTGTGCCACCGGTAGCACCACACCCCAAAGGCCCAGTTTTATCATGACCTGTCTGCCTGGCCGAGGCAGATGGATGAGCAGCAGGAAAGATTACGGTGAGGAGGACGCAGCTGCATGGTATTTGACAAAGGCGATGGCTGCCAGCTCTTTGCAGAACTCCTCTAGCACGATCACCCCCTCCAGCAGAGTCATGTGGTCGATACTAAAAGAGGAAAAGACAGATTAAAAACTGCATCCACAAAAATAAACAGAAGATAAGTGCACCGATCCATGTGGAAGTCCGTACTTGATGCCCTCTGGCTCTAGACCTAATAATCTCTTCCTCACGAGCAGCAGTTTGGGTGTGAAGTCTGGGATGCGATGAATCCTCAACATGAGATCTCCCACCACCTAACACATGCAGGAACAGAGACAAATACCAAAACTCAACATCACTGCTTCAATCCCTGGGTTACAGTGCAACACCATGGCCCTGTTCAGACCTGGCATTAACATGTGTCTTCAGTGATCCGATCACCAGCGGAGAGAAGAGAGTGGAGTAGGCAGTAGGCGGTCCTTCAATGTGGCCCAGGATGCATTTGCGTTCACACTGCTAAAAGAATGTGGCCACATGTGTCCCAGACCATCTCTGAACGTGGTCTGAGTGATCAGTTCTCAAATGTGTCCTCAATGCGTCTTGGGTGCATTCACACATGAACTTAGATCTGTCCACTTGTGATCAGATCACCCGTGACAGATGTTAATGCCAGGTCTGAACATGACCCATGACTGTAATAATTACCACAAACAAAAGAGAACATCAACATGAAAATTTGCTGCTTCCACCAGCCTATTAACTGTTGTTTACACTGTGCCACTGGGACAGATTTCAAAGAAAAGTAATTGCAGTGATTCACAGAATAAGACAGTCAGAGAGGTGGTGTTCTTCCAGTCAGAAGCAGGTCGAGTAACAGCATGCTCACAAGATTACTGGGAAATGAGTTTCAGGGAAACACTTGCCCTTAGTTTACACACAGGCCAACAGTTGTCTCAAACATGATTGTTTTACTTTTGTTGCACCAAACACTTTTGGAAATACAATACTACACCTGAAAAAATGAACATCAAGCAAGACAAGGAAGAAATCTCAACACGCCCAGACAACTGCATGGCAGTGTCAGCTATCAGGGATGGATAAGATAACCAATGTCTAATCTAGACAGGAGTCTTACCCTGACAATGACAGAGAACAGAGACCTGCAGCCAGGGGCCAGGCTGATATAAGGGTCCAGCAAGTACTCGTGCAAGTGGGGGTGTGGTAACAAAGACAGCTTGGACAGCACAGCGGTCACCTGCAGGTTAACATCGTAGGGCTGGAAGACAGAGGAGACATCAGACATAAACCTGTACACTGAGACGGAAAATGAACTGGGGATGAAGTGTGAAAAATGTGAGGAAATTTTAAAATCTGTCCATAAAACATAAATGTGTGTAGAAACACTGGCATTAATATATAACAGAATGCCTCACATTAGTCAGAAGGTGTTAATGAGAAACACGATAATTAATATAAACTCTCCCTTGAAGCATTTTGAAAATCAAATTAAATAGTTGATTTCCCAAAACGCACAGAAAACCTAAGAGCTGCCAAAAATTGCATTTTGTTTCTGAATCGCATTTAGTCGTCTTCATAGCTCCATTTAACATCATTTGTCAAATTATGTTTATCGTGAGCCTTCGTTATTTTTGTTTTTAGTTTTTCACAAAATAGATGGCCTCTGCATAATCAGCAGCTCATTTTTCTCTTCACTTTGCATTAGTGGAATCACTTTTAGACATAAGAGTAACTCATTTACATTCAGCTGCACTGAACTGTTTTCTTGTGGCAAGAAATTACAGTTGTGTGTATGGGATCATTAAATCTGAGTGACAATCAGTCTGAATTGATCTGCTTCTTAAAAAACAAATAAGGATTTTTGGTTAAAATCAGTAAAAACAGAAATGCTGGCTCTTACTTAGTTTGACCTTAAATACAATTTTGTGCATGCAGAAAGCTTAATTCACTCACTGGAATCTGGTTGTGCATGTCAAGCTGGGTCAACCAGTTTAACTCAAACCTTGCCTTGGAAACTTATCATCTGAGATTCACTGAGTTTGATAGGTCTTCATATTTCCATCAACTAAAAGGCAGTTTAATTTTTATTCAAATGGCACTCCATGCACAGCACAGTACCTGTTCTGTTTGCTTCATTTACTTTCTAGAGCCAATGGGGCATTTGTGATTTCCAAGAGATCGCTTTTTTTTTCTTGCTATTTAGACTTGTGGACTAGTGGAGTGTAACCGATATTTCAACAGTAAAGCGTGCGGTTGTTCTGAACAATGCCAGTATAACTACGTATGTTTACTATATGGTGAATCAAACTGACCTGATCAAGGATGCGACCCATCCTGTCGAAAAGAACCTTGAGGAAATGGCCCTCGAAGAACGCAATGTCCAAGTTACATTTCTCAAGAGGCTTTGGATTTCCTCTCCAGTCCCACCGCTGGCAGACCCCACAATAGTCCCTGAACTGAGGGGAACAATTAAGAAAAATGATTAGCAACAGTAGCTAAGAAGCTGCCTCGGAATTATTAAGGTAAAAACACAGTTGGAAAAACTAAAACTTAATTTTCTCTTCAATGTTATTTGTCCAGTGTATCTGTAGCCTTACCTGTCTGTGTGCATCTCTGAGGTAGGTGTCATACCCTGTGCCTTCAACATGATACGATGACTTGGCCTCATCAGGCACCAAACACAGGAAACTGCAGGAATAAAATTCTTAGTTAGAACTTTAAAAAGGAAGGCAGGCCGAGCACCTCACGTTGTACCATGAGCAGGACACTACACCTGTTGACAATCTTGTGGACCTCTGTCTTCCCGTCAGACTTGGCGTGGTCAGGACTCTGCTGTGGAGAGGAGCTGAGCCAATCAGAACCAGACAACCTGCTCTCTGGAGAGAGGTCGTCACCGAACAGTGGATCCTCCTCGAGATCTCTGCACAAAAGGTACATGTTCAGTAAAAATTACTTATACTTATCAGATTTCAAGGATTTCTTCATCCCTTAACACAATGCATAGCTTGGTTGAGAGACCCACTGGTGGCAATATTGTGAGCTATTTGATCTGTTCTAACATTTCAAACACAGAGTTCAGAACTACATGGGCTGATAGTAATTTATAACACTATGGGTCTGTTGTATAATATGGTAGGGGGACAGATTTTAAATTGAGTTTTTCTGGAAAGACATGTGTTTGAAGATATACTTAACAAAAAAAATAAGCATAGAAGAAAACTAATCAATTATAAATTTAGACTTCTTGGGGGTTTATGTCTTATTGTGATTTTCATTCATCACATAAACCTAAGCAAGAATAAACAAGCAAATTATTTATCATTATGTTTCAGTCTCCCCAAAGTGACTTATAGTAGTAAGTGGCTGACATGCATTATCATGATCCCACTTAATGATGACTCAAAAGAGTCCCACCAGTTGAACAGACAGTAATGAATGATGCAGAGGAGGTGGCAGGACATCTGAAAAACACAGCTAGTTGATGCATTGACTTTATTTCAGCCGATGTGTGTTTGTGCAAAGGATTTTCCACAAAGTGCATGTAAAGCAGGCAGCTCAGCGAGGTCAAATGTCAGATGCAGGTCCTTACACGGCATCATGGGGCTGGCCGTTCTCCAGGGGCTCCCTCTCCTCCTGCGGCTTGTTCTCCAGGTAGTTCCTTTCCTCCAGGCTCCGCAGCACCAAGCTGTGGAGGATGTGCTGGTTGGGCTTCTGTATCAGCTGCTCAAATAGCCGCAGTGTCATGATGCTGATCTGGGGACAAGGAAGAGATGAGGCTTAGCTCCCACTAAAAATCCATGGCAATATGCCAAGTCTTTGCGTTCTGTCAGAAAAGTAGGCAGGGGCTGCTTAAACATCAAAGAGATGATTCATCCCTCTTTTGTGTGGTGAAAATGTGTGCAATGGCTCTGCCAGATACTAATTAAAATTCATGTGCTTTTGGTTAATCATATGATTCACTGGAACTCAGAATCTTTGAAGGGCAGATGGCCATTTGTACTTTTGAACAAGAAAAAATTATAAATATTAATGCCAATGCCATCAAGAAAGGATGTACTAAAAAGTCTCATCAGCCAGACATAAATGATGTTAAACCTGAATAATAACAATTGTGTGAGAAGAACCTCATCTGACAGGTGGTCGCAGTGCTCAATCAGTCTGTGTCTGAGTGGATTCTGAGCGATAGTAGCTGGAGTCTCTGGCTCTCTCTCCTCCCCCAGCAGGAAGCAAACCATCTCCTGCAGCAGAGCCTCTGATGTCACCTGCCTGATGATCCTGTTCAGCAGGGCTGTGGAGGTCAGGATGCCCACCTCAGACCTACATGAACCCATAAACACACCACATGTGTAACTGAGCCATCACAACAAATAACACACTGACAAGACTAAGAATTTCAGCATAGGATGATTGATTGATGACTTACGTCTGCATAAGCTGTGGCTCCATCACAGACACAAAGAATCTCTCTCTCACTGCTTTTGCCATCACTACAGCTGCTGACTGAAAGACAGTGAAGAAAAACAAAAAATGTATTTCAGCCTTCTGTGGCTTTCAGATACAAAGCAACTTCTTTGGAGAGATTATTATTCTGTCAATTCTTAATACAATATGATGCATCGAAACACAGTGAGTCAGCATTGGTTAAGAACCTTGTGAGCCTCCTTGATTAGTTGGTCACAGTAATCTAGCCACGACAAGAAGGAGATGAGAGCCCTCTTCCCTGTAAAGACAGCAGCGTCTTCCTTCAGGTTATATACATCGAGCCTGAAAGAAAGAGAGATAAAAATATGAAAGGTTTGAAACAACTCTTCAACTTTATCCATCGAGAATATCATTTGACAGAGGATGCTATTTTAAGGCTACCTGCAAAGTCAAATTAAATCAAAACTTTAGATCATGACATATTTGAATCGTATGCAAGTGGCGGTTACAAATGATTGCACTGATCCTGATCATGTTGATAGACTTGTGTTTCTGGCAAATAATATGAGAAATTAGGTCGGACCATTTGGCTTGACTATTGGTTCCATGTTTTACCTTGCTACATTTTTAGTTCATGGCTGACGGAGCTCCCTCTTATTATCTGTGATGTGACTTTTTTTTTTTTCCCCGTAAGGCTTATTCATCATACTGTGTGTTCTATGTTACTGTAGCACTTTGAGACTTTTATTGAGAGCAAGGTAGAAGTGACAGGCATAAAGAAAACGATGTGTTAATACAGCCGTCAAAAATGTAACATTTGATTTTGGGGGGGGGGATTACACTTCTGATTTCATTAAATATGTGGTTTTCGGACATAAACACTAGAAAGACATTTACCCCCAGTTGACCGACTCCACTGTCTCAATGTCCAAGGGGTCCATGGACTGTGGCAGGGCTTTATAGAAGGAGACCAGCCTGTCAGTCAGAAGCTCACAGAGCTCGGTGTTTTCAGTTAAACACTTGGCAGCAGCCGGCTCTGGTAAACTGACCAACAACATCAGGCCTTCACATGCCTTCACCACTATTCTGCCATCCTGAATAAGGAATGGATGGATACAAAGGAGAACATGGGTTATGGATACCAACTTTGAACTCACACCAAAAGGAAAAGACATATAATACTTAACTTAAATCATGGGTTACTCACAGGGCTCTTTGTGAGGTTGAGCAGGGAGGTGACAAGATTGTAATTGCTGTTGTTATTGTTGTTGCTTGTTGGACTAGAGGTGGAGGCGGCAGCAGCAGCAGCCTGTGGCTCCTCTGGGCAGTCAGCCTGTTCCCCTGCTGGAGACTGACCAGTGTCTGGAGCCAAAACATCCTCCTTTACCTCCCCTGCTCTTTCAGGACTCTTGGTCTCAGGTCTCTTCAACTTGTTCTGCAAGTAACATCACAAAATAAAGAGATATTTTCTTGACTAGAAAATACTTACAGGATTTTGAAATCCTGTAAGGCTCTTGCTAGTAATACATACAGATGAATATTTATGACTGTGCAGCTCAACTTTTATTCCCGCTGGTGTCATAGCAACGCACCTCAAGGAAGAAGTTGACGAGGTATGGGTCCTGCTTCAGTTTGGCACAGACTATACAAAGGAACTGAATCTCTTCATTTTCTGTAGGAGCAGCCAGCACCTCCCCACACAGACGAACCAGTTTCTGACAGAGCAATGTCACAGCCACAGAAAAAAAAAAAGTTACAAATAAGTTACATAAGCTGTCCGTTAGTGGACCATTTTGAGGAGAAGAACTGTCAAAAATACACAGAAATCCAGACTGCAACACTTCTCACCTGTACGGGTCTGTGGACATTGATGTGCGGCAGGAGAGGCTGACGAATATGTGCTAGCAGCTTTGTGTAGAAGGTAAGCACTTGCTGCTTCATCCCCGGAGGACACTGATGGGAGATCATACAAACAGAATACGTTTTGGTGCTCCACCAAAACAGATGTGCCCTCTCTCCATGTGGAAATGCAACTCACAGTGCTGATTAACTGAAGAGTCTACCTAAATTGTGCATTCACATATAATCATTCGAATTCACTGTTGCACTTCAGCCGATTGCATACTTGAAGCTACGTCCAGCTGTCCCAACCTCCGGGGGCTCAGTGGCCAAAATTAATTCTCAACCTTGATTTCTTCTAGATTTTCATCCAATATCACATATATAGGTACCATATCATGATATGTTTATTTTCCTGGAGGTATAGTTCATGTAGTTACCAAACTATGACTGTCTTACATCAGCCTTGCCCAAGGTGTAGAGAGTCTCCAGGATCTTATGGTGTAGGAGATACTCCATGCAGGGTCCTGTCTCTCCAGACTCCCTTTCCCCTTCCTCCTGGGTCAGGATGTCCAGCATCTGTTCCAGGTGAGATGGAATGTTGGTGTCTGTGACTGGAGCTTTGTCATCTAAAACACAGGGGAAAACACAGAAACATGTTTAAGAAACCTTTGCTTGTCCATGAGGTACAAACACAAGGGAAAAGGCCTCTCAACCTCAGCGTAAAAGCTTCTGAACTTTTATCTGACCACTTCACCTGTGCAAAGCCAATTGTTTTCCTTTCTCTTTTTTTTTGCTCACATGCAAAAACAAAACTACTAAACTACATGGCTTCCATGTAGCATTCATTTCACTTTTGTTCCTGAAAGATTATACTTTGATACAATGATCTTTGCTGTCAAAAAAGCATCCTTACAAAGTATCAAATCAATATCAGGCCGGCTTTTGGCACTGTTGGCTAATTCTGCCGGCACTATTAATAGTTCCCTTGGTGACTTCCCAGTAAAATCTTGTTTACACATTTAAACACATTTATTGTGACACACATGCTAAAAGTGGTGAGTTATTGACAACAGCCAACATTTGCTTAACCCAGTGCATGAAGGTAACATGAGAGAAAACAGCAGGGCTATATTATGCACAAGTGGTTGAAACTGTGGATCACATCAGTTGAAATAAAATACCAATGTATGTATTGTGCTTAATCTAGCAAAGGACAAAACGCTAAAATGTGGTCAGTGACGCAAGAATAACAAGTGTGTGAAATTAGGTTTCTAAGACAAAAAACAACCACTTAACCACAAAATAACCGAATGATTTCTAAAAAATCAACAATCATGAGGACTGATGAAGGTTGAGCTGCTCAAAAGTTCACCAGTGATACATGAAAACAAATCTGCTATATAATACTTTGAGTGCTGATAATCCTCTATCAGCTGTTCACAGTGAATTTTGTTAAACTGCCCAAACTAAGAGAACTACAGCAAAGAAGTTGTTCAGAGTGAAGAATAAGAAAAGGAGACTTTCCTGGTCCAAACATGAAAAGAGGCACTGTCGTAGAGAAGGGCTGCTTTAGTCCAGAGAGAATTGTTGAAGTATATTGCAAACTCAAGCAGCATGACATTCCCAGCATACTTCTCAACTAGCCTTTCCATTTGGATTTTCTTTATAACCATTCCGTTTGCACTGCCTGAGCCCAGTGGTACTACATCAGTAAGTAATTAGTCAACCAATAGATATTTTTATAATCAATGAACTATTGTAGTTGAGGTAAAATAGTAAATGTTCGTTATGCAGTTAAAACTTTAAAACGCTGCCTTTTGCTTTCTTTTCAATTAAGTTTAAGGCAAACCTATAGGATCTGGAAACTAGTTATTATCATTATACATTATTTATCATCTTTAACATACTGAATATTATCAGATTAAGTAATAGATGGATTAATCAACAGTGTATACGTCATTATCTGTAACCATAATACTCTTACTAGTATGAACAACTTATGAACAGATCAGTTTCCTGCAAGTGTACACAAACTTTTGACTGGTGCCCTTGGTACAAAAGACATTAACACCTTTGAAGGCAATCAAGCTACCTCTGTTATTCTTTTTCTTTCAGACTTTTCTTACCAGAAGTCTCAATGTAATAATGTGTAATGGCCTTCCAGTGATAGACAAAGTCCTCCTGCAGGGGCAGCGATGGGGCAAGCTGAAAAAGACAGATTATAAACATAAGCATATTTTATGTTTAAACTGCAGGCCCATAGAGACCCCACTAATTATAATGACAACATGTCTACATGTCTCAGTCATTTTCAGATTTCAAACAGATGTGGGTCTTCTTGCTCAGTCTACTAGTTTCAAATAACACCTTCTCATTTCTTAAATGGATCTAATGTACAAATTAACACACTGTTTTGATCTAAGACACAACAACTTTCAAAACATGTAAAGATTAGGATAGGGTAAAAATTTTCACTTTCATGTGACATAATGGTCTACACTTATCGTTGCTCTTATCCTCATACGCTCCAATAAACTCCATGACAGAATAATTAGTTGGTATTTGACGTTTGCCTATCAACTCACATCTACGCCGTAAGTCAAAGGTTTTCGTCTATTGTTTGAAACCCCTAACAGGAGCAACTTGAAAACAGGTTTCAGATAGGTTACTACTGGTTTCTGACTAGTTAGCTAGCTAGCTAACGTCTAACATTAAGCTCTCCAAAAAGAGATGTGCGACATGCTCCGTAGACTGTGGCTTTATTATTAACGTTAAAACTTTTGCGCAACATTAAACAGGGGTGTCAAGTCATTTCGACATCACTCCTTATGATAAAACCCTGCTATTTGAAACGACATAGCTAACTAGCTAGCTACGACGTTAGCTTAGCTTCTTGAGGCTGTTATCAGCTGACGTCGGGGGCTAACTAGCTCAGTTTGTGAAGCTACATTTAACACAGATGACTCGCTGCAATTAAGAAAATTGTAATGGGTAAGTATGTTAGTTAGTATCGCAAGTGAGCAGACAAACAAACACACTTATAAGTATACAGTAGCTAACAAGAAAAAAAATACAAATTGAAAACACAAACACAAAACGCTAACATTCGCTTATGCTAATTAGTTAGCTCGCTAGTTAGCAACGTATCCCTAATGCTGACGTTATGATATGTTGATGTCTGGTCGACCAAAGGCCCCTTCTAACCTAAATAGATACTACACAAAAGCAAGCCAATGGACAGACATATATTTTTGGTTAACACTCACCGCTTCCACGGCATGCTGGAGAATGGACGTAAATTTGGAGAACATTTTGTTCTTCGACTGGACTAGTTTCTCCCGAGAAGACCTAGAGAATTCCTCTATCTTCTTCTTCCTGTTGCTACCGCCTCGATCCAGATTGGAGGTTTCATATAATGACCCTTGTAACGAAAGAATAAATGTGAGCAATAAAACCGTAACACGTTGCTGGCCACACGACTTCACGGGCCTGGCACAACCACTGTAAACAAGACGTCTACAGACTCAAGTAACGTATGCTCACTTTGGACACGGTGGCACTTCCCTCGCCAAACGCTACTCTTCAGAACCACCAGGGGGCGCAGGAACACAAGACACTGCCTTATAATTACTGACAGCGATCGATGCATACAAATGGAGACAGCAACCAATACACTCAATGTGGGACGATGATCAATATCTTCAGCATGGAAACGAGGATCAATAAGCCCACTTCAAATGTATAAGCAAGTATGGGATTCCGATAACCGAGCAATATAAATTATCTGGAAAATCTCAGTGAGCTGGGAAATCAACTGATTATCCTCCCACATGATGCACTGATTTGGGTTATATCTCTGAATTCCCAGTTTTTCTCACAATAGGGTGGAGGTTACGCTTGCTTAAAGTGTCACTGCTTTTCGGAAAAAAGTTAAGGAATCCACGTGATGAAGAGATTGCCAAATATTTTTTCAAAGCAGCCAGGTTAACGGGGGCGAAAATGAAAAGCAACATTCATTGCTCCAGAGCGCCTGTCAACTTTACGATTTAGCCCAACTACCACGTCCAGAACAGCACAGTCATCCCAGACAAAAAAGTAGGCTAGCCGGTTTAAGGTTTAGGTGACCTGACAGCAGCTGCAGGCGAGGAATTTCAAGAATTATTTAATTTATAAGTCCGCAATTCTGTAATATTATGTTCAAATATGGAAATAAACTTGTTGGAAAATAAGAAGGATGCTGTCTGTTCCAGGACACGCCCTGTCGCTGGGAAAGTGCTCTCTCCATCGCGCAGCCTAGTCTAGTCTCCCAAATCGCAGGCTGTATGTTTCCCTGCGTTTAATCCCATTAGATGACAGCCAAAAACTTAAAGCATAGATAATATCAGACTGTCAACCGGTCTTTTCCCTCTTCTTCTAAACTGCAGCGGGGCATCTCCTCCTGATAATCTCGGCAAAGAAAGAGAAGCTCTACCTACCAGGCATGTCTGCTAGAGGTGAGTATCTTTTGCCGCAGAAGCCTTCATAACAATACATATAAAGGAGAAAAGTCTCTTAATTTTGGGAGTGGAGTGGGGTCTTGGTTCAAGGATGGATGCAATGGAGAAGAGAGCCCATTTGCGTCGTCTTTCGGGAGGATCAGGCTCTGATAATGGCTCTGTTATTCTAAGTAGGTTACACCGGTGCATAGCTGGAACTACAGCTTCCACTGCTGCAGCCTTTTCTAGACAACTTATTTTGTTGTTATGAATACTATGCATTGTGATTCAACCTATAAATAGATCACACTTTTTAAAAAAAAAAAAATCCCAGCAGTGATAATAGACCTCCTCTGACTGCTGTTCCTTTTGACATTTCATATTGTCTTTAATCAGGGATGGTGCATATCATTAGTTGAAAGCTGCACTCACTCTAATTGTTGCCTAAATGAATGCTGTTGCTGGAGGACTGCATATTCTGCGCATTCCTAACTGACTGGTTGTGATACAATGGAGTTGTGAAATTTGATGATGACTTCTTTCAAGTGTTTAGCTGGAGAGGGGACAAAAAAAGTGGGAGTACAATCTTTTTGGAAAGAAATGCAAACTATTGTTTGGTGCAACAATCTCACCCTGTCTGAGTTGAGAAGATGTTTTCATTTCCTGTTGAGTATAAAACAAACTGATACCTGCAAACAGTGCAGGTGAACCATATTTGTTCCCATCAGCTGGGCTTTTGTGCTGTCCTGGATCTGTGTCAGGTGACTGTGTTCTCTGGCAGAGGAGATAAAGAGCCTCCAGCTGCTATAGGTTAAGATCAGACAGGCTGACTGACTGATTGAGATCTGGATAAAAGCAGAGGTTACAATATTATCATAACCTCAAGGTTATTATTGTGTTAAATCTGCAGCTGGATTCATCTTGATGGGCCTGATCCTGTTATTGGGTAAAACATAAGCCTTTTATAAAGCAGCTCTAGCTGTACAGTATGTCGCTCTCCTTCAGGCTCAGTATGGCTGAGCATATGTAGCAAGATGGCTTTGAACTCCCCCTGTGAGTGATGTGGCCTACTGTATCTGTCCTCCATGGCTGCTGGTCGAGATTGATGGAGCTCAGAGCCCCCCTTGACAGCCCCCCTGTGGTACATGGATCTGATTAGCACGCTTAAGCCCCTGCAAACAGCTATCAATATTCATGATAAGTAACTACCCCACACCCTACAGTTGTCCGATAGTGAAGTGCCAATTATCTCTATGTTGGTTAGATGAATGAGGCAATATTCATCTATTATCGCCAATAAATCAGGCACATTGTCACAAAATGTTTGTAAGAATTTGTCAAATCAAATACGTATTTGTCATGGGCTAACCTGAGCCAATGCTTGTTCAGTTGCACTGGTCATTTATGTACTTTAGAAGCTTAATTTCTTTTATTTTTCACAATATTTAACAAGGGTGCATAAAGTATTTTTGTAATAAGATAATGATTGAGAATATTTTTTGATTAGTCCATTGACACACATATTTTGATTGTCACTAAATTTTCCACTTTTGTGAACTTAATATCTTTGGATTGTGGATTGCTGGTCGACCAAAACAAGCAATTTGAAGACACATTGGGCTAAAGAAATTTCTGATGGAATTTTCTGACATTTTATGGACGAACAGATTGAGAAAAGAATCACAAGTTGCAGCTTTAAAGGAGCTATTTGTATGTTTTGCTATTGCTATTGCTACATAGCCAGCGTTAGCATTTACAGCCAACACTACCAGTCTAGAAGCAACGTTGCAATTCAGCATCAAACTTCATTCCTTTCCTCGCCAAGAGCTGTCTCCAGTGATGGAAAGCTACACCAATGTTAACTCTTGTTTCTATCACATACTTTCTTCTATTGAAGTTCGCATGCTAACCAGCTAGCCCCATCCAGTTTCATCACTTTCCAATAGTGAGTCATTGAAGCCTCCAAACTGCTTCTTGTATCTTCTTGAACTTAATGGACATGATCCTGCAACTTTTATGACTGTTCTAGAGTAGCACCCATCAAAAAATATAGGCAAGAAAAACATGTTCAAGGCAATTGATTTTGTTCCCACAGAAATGCAGGAAGTGAAAAAACAATGGCTGAAATGACTCCACTTTCCCCTCTCAGTATACATTTATGTTTACCAGTGACCTTCTCAGTTGTCCAGCGAGCATCAGCCATTACTGTGCTCTCAGTCTTGCAGTCGCCTACCCCCCACCCTTTTATCGGCATAGGGCCATCAGCTTTTACCTTGGTAGTGATGCCCCTCCATTAGTCACCCCACCTTATAATACACCCTTGGGGCCATACTTTATCTGGGCTTTTCAGTGTCATCATATTTCCTGTGCTGTTTTTTTTTTTGTCTGGAATCTCTTAACATGATTTTATAAAAATCTTTATTATCCTGGGGTTGTTGACAGAGTGCATACTATATATTATTTCAAGCAGTGCAGTCACTTTCATTTCTACCTATGAGCTGCTCAGTGTGAGTGTGCTGCTGATGGCTATTGAGCAGAGGGGTTAAGTGCATTGTTCAAGGTCACCCCAGTAATGCCATGTGAGGGATGGCGGGGCGGTTTCTCATCAAATCCCTCCATCTACAGTACATTTTCGCTCTTGGTGTGGGAAACCTCCCACAGTTTTGCCATTTAGCATAATCTCCTCATTTGTTTTTATAGCTGAATGTTTTGTTACTGCTAATGCTTTTGGTTCTTCACTGTTTTGGTTAGCTTTGTGGGAGAATTTATTGTTCAACTTGGTCCATTTAAGCTGGTTGTCGCTGCTCCACTGGAGAAACTTAAAGCAACATGTTGGACAGCAGAGTGCTCACATATGTGGGTCAGTGTTATTCATTCAGGTTTCTGCTACTCCTGGGCTGTTGTAGAAGTTGGTCATATTTTATATTAGATTTTGTAAACCTCTTTGAAGGCATTGTTGTGAAGTAATAGTGGACTGAATTTATGCATTTTAGGTCTTTCCTATCTTCCTAATGAAACTTTAAACAAGGTTTCAGTGTCGAAACGTGTGATGTTTAAGCCTGTGATCAAACTCAATATTAATAAAAGCTATTTTATTTTCTGAAAAACATTATTATGTCATTCTGTTATTTTCATGTAGATTTGGTTATGGTTATGCTTTGTTTTTTCCCCATCTTCAACAGACCAGACTATTGATGTGATTTCTTTTCTTCCAGTAATCAGATCTTTAAGTAATCGTTGCATTTGGATGTGTAGATAGCTTTAAATGACCAGCACCAAAGAGAGTCCCCCCGCCCCCAACACCTGGTACCTCTCCAGTTTTGCCCCACTCTGACTTCCTTCTCCGCCCCGCCCTTTCCTTGAGCAGGGTTAGCACATCTTGAACACTGTACCTGTTACACTGCAGTGCAATCTGGATGATCAATGGTGGATGAAAAAGGAGGCATGGCTCCATTCTGCAGTAACCCAATCTGATGCCTCCTCCTTATCCGACCACTGGAGAGGGCTGCTCATGCTCCAGCAGCACGACCCTCTGCATCAGCACTTTTATCTCTCTCTCTCTCTCTCTCTCTCTCTCACTGTGTGTGTGTGTATACTATATGTCGCGTAGGGAAATTGGTGTGCACGCGCATGCATGTGTCCTGGCAAAAGCCTGAATAATTAATGAGCAGGGGAAGGAGTGAAAGTGCTGCCGGACGGGACGGTGTGTGTGGGAGTGTGTAGAGATGGGGGAGAGGAATTCAGAGAGGCAGCAGCCTGGCTACGATGGGCTCTGCAACTACGCCCAAAAAATCACCTCCTGCTTCGGACTGGATGGTAAGACAAGGCAAACATGAAGAGCAGGGGGGTGTGTTTCTGCTAGTGTGGAGCAGGATGCAGAAACGGCAGAGGCTATGAGAACATTCAGGATGTATTTTGTGTGCGATGCGAATTTGTCTGTGTGCAGAGGCAGCAGTCTTGTTTTACGAGCATGTATGTGTTGATTTGCGAGTGTGTGGGTAGTTGAGTCAAAGCTACCACAGAGTGGATGACGATTGGAGGGCAGTGCCTCACTGCAGCAGAGTAGCATGTCCTTAGGTACACCCAGGTCCATGTGTCTGCATGTGTGGGTGTAGGTGAACCTAAATCAGTTAAGTACTGCATCGATGTAAATTGTAAACTAAGGCAGCTGAGCTCCAGCCATCCTGTCCTTGCGCACCCTCTCAGACAAAGAGGAAATTCATTAAATCTGAAGTGCAGGCCAAGCCCGACATCTCAGACAAAAAGGATATTTTGTGCTTTGTCATTGTCTGCTGTGCTTTTCATCATATCTACTTACCTCATTTGGTGGGGGAAAGTAGATAGCTGTAATTACCCTTATCTGTTTGATGAATATTAGATATCATGGAGGGTTTTTTTTTAGTTATTAATCTGTGTATATGCCAGAGCCAGTGCTGTCTTTTCAGTGCCAGTTTTTATGTTTTCATGAAACCATAATGTTTCTGCTTGTTTTCAAACATACCTTTGGGGTTATGTTGTTTTTGTGGAGTTTGTTCAGATTCTCGTAACTTTTCACCTCCCACCATAACAATTTGATGACTCAAAAATTACCTCATGCTTATCTCACATTTCCGAGGAAGGTCAATATATCTTTGCCTCAAGAAAGATCATCCAGGTCATGAGACTCAAGAAAGACTGCTTATAAAAATTCAAAGGCTAGATCTTGGTTATATGGATTTGGCTTGTTAAGATGACGTTCTGGAAGTTTTTGCAGAAACAAATCCACCCCAACATTAGATGCTTTGAAGATTAAGAACTCAGAACATGGCTTCTTACTAAGTTACATATTCCAAAATCCTATTGCTTCATCCAGCGATTTTATCGGATAATAGAGAGCCACTGCTGGCATTTCCACCCCACTGCTGATGTAGTCACACCATCTTTTATTTTGCAGGATCCTGCTGATCATTAACAGTGGGTTTGTGCATTGTTGGCCGTTGCAATGACCTTGCTGGTTTCTGACCTCCTAAAGGACTGGCAGACTTCCAAGGCAATCTACCCTGAAAGTATGTCTTGGCTCACAGTGATGCTGTACACTGATATGCATCCATTCATCTGCCTTTCTGTACCTGAATCCACCTGAACGAAAATAACATTTCACACAAAACCACCTTGTGTGAACAGAATGGGATCCAGATGCATCTAAAACGCTCTCAGAAAAGATCTGGTTGTTTATTGTCACGTCCTTTGATGTAAATTGTGGCTGTCAAGGTCTGACAGATTCTCAACATCAGTGGACAGATGTGAAAAAAACAGAGCAGTGATGGGGATGCACATGGGTCACATCAGGTATAGAGACTCCCACCATACACTGGGCCAACCTGATGTAGAGCTACCTAACCCCACCCAGAAGATAATCATAGGCTCGACGTCAGCCCTAAGCTGCTTAAGGCACCAGGCTGGTTATGCTGAAGACACTCGCAGTGTAAGCTTCTTTCTATGTGTCTCACTTTGCTCTACCTGCAGCGGAGTGCTTTGTAATACCTGCTGCCTGATGTTTGGTGTCTCCACCTCAAGGTGGACATCGGTGTTCCTCTTCTTACATCTACTGCACATCTGAGGTGACAGGTGGAGGGATCCTAACAGGAAGAGTTTCCACCAGAGGCCTCACTGGATATTGCCATGGTTTAATGATGAGCTGCTGTGAAGTTTCCCGTCAAGCTCTGGCTCCTTTGCTCCTGTTTTGTGTCTCTATGAACACCCCTCATTCTACATTACTGAAGACAACTGGATTTTAGAGCAGGTGTGAGCCCGATCCTGGCTGACGTCTACTTGCTGTGCTTCACCCTTTTCTGTGGGACGGTTGAAGGGGAGGAAGCCACCATGCCCACTCTGCCCAATCTCAACAGCCTTGGCAAGCTGTGCAGCTCCAGCCGCAGTCACAGTGTCGACCGCGTCCGGGTGAAGCGCAAGAGCTCGGTCAAGCGCATGTCCATTATTGAGGATGGGCATGTGGCTGAGGTCCTGTACCTCATTCCCAAACAGTACATGGAGCAGCTGCCCTACCTCAACCCAAACGATTATTACCTAAGTGAGAGGCTGAACGATGTCGCTACAGGTAGGACAAGAGAAAAGATGCATCTAGATCTATCTGTGTAAAACACTTTTTCACCCATCTTCCATTGCAGCCATCCATCCTAGCTGTGGCTAACATCAGTCAGCTTTAGTGATGATTGCTTATTCAATGAGTAATAAAAACGGACCATTAAAATGGATTCAATGCTAGAAAATTGTTCTACCTTTAGACACTTTAGACACTTTAATTAAAGTTACATTCCATTTTATTATTTCTTTCCTCTTTTCCTTTCCCTTTCTTCTACTTTCCCCCCTTCAACAGTCATTTGTTAAGACCATGAGAAGATTCTGTTTTAGTCCCGTACTGCAGTTCGGCTGCTCTGCTTTGAACTCTCTTTGCGAGTAGGTGTCTGCAAGTGAATTGATTAGTTGATGCTCAGAGATAACTTGATTTTAATTGGATGACAGTAAGTGATTACACGTCTTGTGGCTTTTCACATCTGACCTGTGTGCATGTGTGAAAGCTCCCATGCACAAGTTACACAACCAAAACTCCCAACGCCAAAAAGTCCTACTAAAAATGTTTGTAAAAGTCAGGAAATTAATCACCATGCTCTCCATAGTTATATAATGCAAACCCATATGCAAGGGCAGACCTGCTGGACTATGCCAAGCAACAGTAAATGACGAAGCGACTTGGTGGCTTACATCAGGATTATAACATGGGCATGAGGACAAGTTGAGATTTCAGACCTTATGTAGCCTCTGACTGCATGCCAGACACAGTAGTAAAATCATCATTGCTTGGCACTAAGTTGTTTGCAAATGCTGCAGACACCAGCACCTTCTATTTTAGAACTAAAGTTTGATTTTGACTTTTAGCCCTGGTTCACGGAAGGTTTGTCTCTGCAAACTGACCCCGGGGTGAAAGATCACAGAAGTCAAGGCTTATTGTAGCCCCTTCATTTCCTCAGTGACAGCTAAAATCAATCAAACAGTGACAGTGACAGTTGATTGCTGCTGATATTCAGCGAGTTCTGTAGAGGCCAAGTCTGGGTCATTTCACTGCTGCTTTAAATTTTTTGGACAGGAAAAATTCTTCCATGACTCTTCTGAGACCCAGTATCAGTAAAAAAAAAAGAAATAATGGGTCTCAAGTGAGTTTGCAAGAATTTCAAACTCACAAAGAAACAATAGTCGTCATTTTATTCACCCCGAACCTTGCCTTATACCATGTTAGTGTTGAGACATCAGCCCCAACAAAGCTGCAACATTGTGTTCACTCTTTCCATACTGTAAACAATGCTGCATTATTTCACCAGCTGAGTGCTTTTGAATATGAGTGGCACTGATTCTGCTCCACAATTATCCAGTGAGCATTTGATGTTACCACAAAGAAACATTTCACATAACAATAAGTCAGCAGACCAAGCTTCCTGTGGGGTTGTGGATAGGAAAATGTGCTCTTTATGTTTGTAGATTTTTGAAATTTA
Source organism: Seriola dumerili (assembly GCF_002260705.1). Lineage (NCBI taxonomy): Eukaryota > Metazoa > Chordata > Actinopteri > Carangiformes > Carangidae > Seriola > Seriola dumerili. Next base: position 6,615,396 of record NW_019174328.1, read on the forward strand.
AAATGAAATGTTTTTAATTGGTAGGTTCTTGTGAAAACACATTTTCTGTTTGCTCAAGGTAGCTGCAAAACAGGAATGTTAATGTAGCCTGTGTGAAATGCACTATGAAGAAGTGAACCTGGTAGCCCAGGATTGCTGTTTAAATGGTTCTCACTGTTTTGTAACCCATTTTAAAATAGAAACAAGCTGGTGAAGTGCCTGTCATTATCCAGAGACAGAAAGGCAGGTCTGCCTATGCTCCGGAGTTGAGAAGTTCATCTTGGTTATTAGTATTTACTGACAGCCACATTATGTGTCTGTTGGACCTGCAAATCATCACCCAGCGCATAGGATGTGTAGCTAAGAGTGTTGACACATGTAGGTTCTGTATGCATTTTTGTGTGCGTCTGTATGTAGAGTCTGGCATCCGTCAATCCTAATTTTAATCCATGTGATAAATGTGTAGTATATATCCACACAAACCACTATTGTTTACTTTAAATGTGACCTTTTGCATTATAATGTCAGTCTGGTTTTACAACCCAATGCAATAGTCTATAACTGTAGATCAAATGGCTTTTATTGCTGTCTATGAAATGCACATGCTATGTGATAACCGTGCTTAATGTCAGTGATATGAGGGCTGTGCTGTCTAAAGCTCCCTGGTCAGGTTATTAATGGACGGTGAGACATGGATCATCCATAGGTGAGCCAAATACAGTAGAAACCTTTCATCCATGGATAATAGGCTTTGCTACTCAGGAATTGCTCTTGGCAGGCCTTATGTGGCATGAATGTCCAGCAGCTCCTACAGTGATTATTAAGTAGGCAAGATGATAATAGGTCCATTGCACATAGTAACAGGCCATCTTTATGTTGCATTTAGCTGTTAGTAGCCACACTGTAAAACTCTAATTTTCTTAAGTAGGTGGTTTTTGACCAAACACAGCATTTGGAAAACAATTAAAAAAATAAAAAAAAACACTCAAATCCTCAGTCATCACAAACTCATGACATACTTCCCTCCCTTCATAATAAAAAAGGGCGTAGTGCTGAAGAAATGTCCGCTAACTATTTATACCGTTTGCCTCACAGGCATGTCGCCATCGCCTGATGAGAGGAAAACGCCCCTGTGGTATCTGATGCACATTGATGGGTATCCAGCAGGTGGCACAGTTGACACTGCAGTGGATGAATGCATGCTGAATGCATAATGCGCTGCATGCATCAGCAATTACAGAGGTGGTGCTGATGCAAAACTAAACCCCCTCTCTCTCAGCCATAGAAAGAAACAGTGAGGTTCCAGCATGGGACACATGGATCAGTGACTGTGTGGTCACCAGTATCTGCTGGTGTGACATGGCTGAGTTACTTGTGAAATCATATTTCATTTCAAACATTGTATTGGTTGATGTTATTTGCTCCCTAAGAGGCAAACGCAAAGCTTTATTAACACGTTATATTGTAGAGCACTGTCTCAGTTAGTTAGTCAGTTAGTGTTAGGGAGTAGCAGTACGGTTACAATTTATGCTATACTAAAACAGTGTGATATCCTAAGCAACAAAATAAACAAAGTGATTTGCATTCATTTTTCATGCTGCAAATGTTTGTATTTTTTTTTATCCCCCTTGCAGATGGGAAACTTGCTTATGCTTTGCAACATTCTTATGATAGAGTAAACTCTCTAAAGCAGAGTTTACAAGTAATGTCAACATTTCATACAATCATTTCAGAGGCAAATGATATAAGAGCTGATTTGTTCGCTGGGATCACAGGAAGTGCTCTCCCGTGCTCTCTGTAATTGGATTACAGAGGATCCACTAAAGATATTAATACAAAGCTCATGCTAGAAGCAGTGCGATTATTAGCAACTTAGGGCTGTCACTCAAGGTGAGCCTGGCTTTAGTTCATGATGATCAGTTCAACAGTGTTGAATGTATTTGATTAGATAACCCTAATTCTGACATGTTCAAAAAGCACTTAACATCCTACCAGCATTTTCTGAAGTGTGGATACTCTGTTTAGTACATTTTTTATTGAATTTTAATTATTAATTTTGGTGCTATAACCACCTCCAGTTACTGTCACGAAAGACCACAATTTCCAAAAGAATTCAGTCTTTTACTGTGTGGCTTCATATTTCATGATTTTCAGGCTCATGCTTTTTTACTATTTGTCAAATACAGTCATCTTTGTTAAACGAAACTGGTCTTTTAGTGCAGCAGGCTAATTACTGCACTGGAGAAAGTAATTAATCTCTGCCTGCTGCCCTGTTGTAGTGATAAAAAGTCTTGGTGTTGAGGTGTGTGTTATACAGTACAGTGATGTGGTAAAGGGTTATTTCAAGTTAAACTTAGCTTGCTGAGTTCTTTAATCATAGCACATCATACCTATAGTTTGCAGTGGTAGCAGAGTCAAACTGACGTGTCATGAGGACAAGATGTTATAGCTGAAAAAGAAGAAAAACAGATGTTACAGATTATATATATATATACACATGTAGGGGATTTTGGGTCAAACAGAGGCAGCAGCAGCAGCCACCTGGTTGCTGCAATGAGGAGGCGGCTGACACAACAGAGGGGCTGAGAAAGGGACTAGGAGGGGAAGAGGAGGGAGGAGGAGGGGGAGGAGTGGGCAGAGGAGGAGGAGGAGGAGAGGGATGGGAGGAAAACAGGCAGTCAGGAGGCAAACCCCACGCTGTAACGGTGATTTCGGGAGGAGAGCTCAGCAGCGCCTACTCCTCTCTCTCCCTCTCTCTCTCTCTCTCTCTCTCTCTCTCTCTCTCTCTCTTCGTGGGGGCTCTCTTTCTTCAGTCTTGACTAAAAAAAGGAAGTAGCAGCTCCCGTGTTACTGGTGATCGATTCTCAGAGCCTTTTCTGGTGCAGATTTACCTGGATTCCAATGGTCATGGTCAAAGAAAAAGGTATTCCAGCGGTCTCGGTCAGAGAGCATGTGTGTATGTGTGTGTGTGTGTGTGTGTGTGTAGGAGTATGTTTTTTATGGGATGTGCTTTGCCTGTTGTGTTGTTGACTGTCTGCACTGTGTGTAGATGTGCAGCATGTCCAGTCTGATCTGCACTCTTGTGTCTGGCTGCTTGAATTAGATTTAGTTTGACTAAATCCAGAGACTCTGGTTTGGTTAAATGTGTGGCTATATGATGTAGTCATGGGAATGTGGATATGGTTTTCTTTATATGGCTGTGTATTGCTTGGAAGAAGCATGACTAATGACACAGTATAAATGTGCATCTTCAACATAACACTCTCTATGTTCAAGACTTGAACATGCTACGCCCTTCTCGATACTCTCCAGCAGCTGATGCTTGGGTTGAAGCTTCATTTGGCAGCGTCAGGCTTTATGTAAATGTATGTGTTGGAACAAAGCATCTGGCTTGTTGTGTAGCAGCGTGACACCAAATGTAAAATGGTCAGGGCTGCGATGTGATCGCTCTTGCTGAACACACTGTGGAGGCCGGGGAAAAGAGGTAACATGTATAGGGAGGAAAAGTGGAGCACTAGTGTAGGGATCCACACTGCGCAGAGCTATGGACCTGCACTCTCCGTCTCTCTCTCTCTCTCTCTCTCCCTCTCTCTCGCTCTGTCTGCAGCCGTTGCCATGGCGACCATCTAAAAGGTACACTCCATTGTTGTCAGCTGTGGCCTCATTCATAGTGTCGTGTTAAGAGAAAAAGATGATTGTTTCCACCTATAACTGAGGTCACCCAGCTGTGTGGGATGAATTAGGTGAAATTAGGGGGCATGGTCCAGAGATGTTAACATTCCCAGTAATTTACTGGGGTATGTCAGGTTGACCATTGTTTGTCAGTATGACTCACAGCAAGCAGCAACGTAGACACAATTTTCTATGATACAAAAAGCTCCTGTTTAAAATCATTCAAAAAAGAAGTAACGGCAATAATTTTCTGCCACTGAGTAAAATTAAGAACAAATATTTAATTGAAATTAAACTGATATAGCTTCTGTAGCTTCAACATATATACATCCCTTAGACTTTATTTGCTGTAATGGAAAAGGCAAAGTATTACATCACCTTCCCGCCTGGCTCACTGGACTGGAAATGAACATAAGAGCCATTAATCACAGTAATAAGTCGGTCTACGTCATCACCAGTTAGTATTACACTCAAGTCCCTTCTAAAGTGAACCAACTTGATATATTACTACTGTGTTTCAGTGGATGTTTAATGGGTTAATCTTCCAGCTTGTGTAGATAGAGTTTGCGTTCTATGTGTGGGCATGTGATATTTTTGTTTTTTGTCTGAAAATATTTCTATCACAAAAAAAAAAAGAAAAAATCCAAATGTGAGCGTGTAGGTTTGTTTATGTATTTGACAGTACACTGGTGGCTGGAGGCGGCGTCCGACTCTGGAGCTGTCCTCTTGATGTGGATTCGACAGGCCACAAAGAAAAGGCCTTTGCCACTGAGTTCCCCGTGCTGGCAGAACACCCGTAACCTCTGGCTGCCACATGTTCATCTTCCACAATCCCTCTCTGAAAGTTTTCCGTTAGACTTAACCCGCTACTTCGCCTGCCGACTCTTGGGATTTGTTGGTGGCAGGCGGCTTGTCTGGGTTTGTTGTTCACATTTGGAGGCCTCTACTTTTTCGTTCCTCTAAACAGAAAGCTATGGGAATTTGCTTTTGCAACCTAAGATTTCTTGATGTATCCTCCAGGGATCTCATCTTGCAACCTGTCAGGTGGCCAGCCAGGTGGGCTCTGTACCATCAGCAAAGCTGACCAAATAGTACGCTCAGAATGATGAATCATAATCAAGGGATTGCAGTGTTAGCGTTTTGAGCGCGTGCAGGCGGTTGTCCTATTTTCAAAGCCAAGAATACCCTTGAAGTAGTTTGTCATTTATTGGGGCCATGTGTACCCAGGGCAGTCTGATCTTTTTTTTTTTACCTTGATTTACACATGATTCTGAGATTTGTTGCACATTTCTACATCCCGCTGATTTATTTGTGCACTTTCTCTTTCTCACGTTGTCTGCATTAAATTGCGTAAGAAGCCCTGCTGACTGCACTCTGTGAAATTAGATCATCGTCTTCACATGTACGTCGGCTGCCTCGTGCACAGAAACACCAACTCCCTGCACTCTCTCTGCATTCAAAATCTGAACATTTTCTTTTGACATGAAAGTCCAGTGTCATGTGCCTCTGTAGCTGCCTAACGTGATTTCGCAGAGTGCTGCAGACAAACTGCAGTGGTGCCTCATCTTTGAAGCTTGCCAGTGTCTACCCCCTGAAAGAGGAGCTAAACCCTTTCACAGACATCAATGCAACACACACCCTCATAGACACACACTGTTTGTACAGCTGGCACAGAGGACCAGAATATACAGATGAGATAAGTGGTCGGCCGGGGGAGAGACAGTCACTGACCTAAAATATGCAGGCTAAAACAACATAGGAGACATGAGAATCACATGAAAGAAATACAGACTGTAGCCATACATCAACAAACATCCTCCCTGTCTGGCATCAATCGGTTTGATTATCACAGGAAACACGGCGCAGGAGTGTGGGGCCGTAACGGGCTGCCATTCAGAGGCAAAGAGCCAAGGCCTTCATCAGCTCCACTTCTGCAAACACAATGACTTCTGCAGTTCATGAAGCCACCATTGTCTCCTCTCAGATAAGTGGCTGGGACTGGAAGTCTCTCTCTCTCTCTGTTTATCAGCGCATTATTATTCTTGTGTACCTGCCCAGCAACAAACGCTCCGCACTGTGGTGTTCAACCATTCAGAGCAGATCATTATTCCAAACCCAGGTCCCTGAGGATTAGTTATTCAAGGTTGGGGGGCCTGGTGGAGGCCAATAGAGTTCTCCCCCCGCAATTTGTGCCCGCGTTTGAAGTGCTTTGTCTGGGACACTGGTAGTGGGGCACAGGGTTGGGGAGGCGGTGAATACAGCCATACATATTCATGGAGGGGAGGGTTAAGAGCTCCTTGTTATGTCTGGGTGATAAAGAGCTCCAAAATGCCCTCCCCCCAAATGCATGCACAAGCACACACACACACACACACACACACACACACACACACACACACACTCTCGTCAGATCAGGCTTTGGGATTTCATGGTGGGCATATTTTGTGCCCTTTGATATTCCAAACTGACTGGGATGGATATAAGTATATATAAGTATATAGTAAAAAGTATGTGTGTGTGTGTGTGTGTGTGTGTGTGTGTGTGTGTGTGTGTGTGTGTGTGTGTGTCTGTTTGTGTGCTTTGTTGCCAATGAAGCAGACACATCTGGAGCCAAAAGTATTGGCATAGACGCCAGAAGTGGAGATGACTGCTTTTACCTCTCTCTTCATCTGCCCTCATCTTTGTCACACACACTTGAGCACGTGCATGCATACTGTACAGACACACACACACACACACACACACACACACACAAGCATGCACACACACTCCTTTGGGTCTGCTGTCTGTCTGTACTGGAAACTCTTGTGTCTGTGAATCTTACGGTAACAAAGGCAGTGAGCGACTGAATATTTTATTAGGCCTTTTCATCTTTCATCTATTGTTTAATTGAATTCCCCCCTCTCCCACTGCATTTCCAAACTGCTACTATGGTTATACATTCCTCTGGGTTTATGGTAGGAAATGAAGTCAACAAAGTCTGAATCTTCCTTAGCAAATCCTGCACTCTCTATCAATAGCCCCACTCTTATTGTTATTTACTAGCGAGGCCAGGGCACGTGTTACGGGAAAATCTGTCCTCAGGGGATTCAAGATGGCCTTCTTCACTTCCCTCCAGAGTATCATCTGCAGCCTTTATTATTGCCAACGCAGCTAGGCTCTGCTTAAATGGGTGTGGGGGTGGGGGGCTTGGGTGGGATGTAGGGGTGGAGAGAGCACCCCCCTTTCCTCTGTGCCTGGCTTTGGGATGCTCTGCTGGTTATTGTTCCCTCTGCGCCATGGTTTTGTGTGCATGTGTGCGTGTGTGTGTGTGTGTGTGTGTATTCATTGTGTGTTTAGGCTCATATCAGTCACTTTATCCCCTGGTGATGAGGCAGGACAGATCACTCTGTCAGCACAGCCAACACCAGCCCAGAATGAGGAATGTGAGCACCAGTCGGAAAAATTGTGCTACTGTATATTTCACAGTAAGTTGCTCTGTGCTGAGGTTGCTTCGTGTACCGCATGCTTATGTATTTATAGAGTTACATAATATATACAGTATATATCCTGGCAAATCAAGCGCCATTTTGCTGTTATCACAAGAACCCTTAAAGACCCACTAATGGATTTATTTCAAATCCATGTTACTGAAGTAAAACTGCTTGAAGTCATGCTTTTGTAGACACACAGTGATAAGTGTGGCAGCCTGCTAAACATTTGAAAGAGATCTCACTGATGGATTTTATATCCAAACAAATCCTATAAATGGTTCACTCTAAATCATTTCAACAAATTTAACATCCCCTTTTATGTGTTTTTTTTTTTAATGTATGAGAAGAGTTGCCCTCCTGGCTTGATTTTGCCACAGTCTCACTCCCCTCCCATGCAGCCGCTGCTGAGGCAAACACAGAGCTTTACAGTGGAAGAGGCAGGGTTAAGCTGGAAAAACACACAGTGCTCACAGATTCCCATCCAAACCCCATTTTTTTAGATCCTCTGTGCATGGAATTCAAACATCTGTCTTGGATTTTTGTCAAACTGTTATGACGTTAGCAGTGTTGACTTTTCCATTCTGGGTTGTCCCTACTGACAGCACAACACTCAATGAAATGTTAAAGATAGTAAGTCAGCAAAGAAACAGGCTCAAAGGGAGATTATTGGCATCACAGCAATGAAAAATATATACTTTAAAGCTGCTCTTATATTGATGTTGGATAAAATGACTGTGTAATGTGAAAGATTTCTCTCATAGTGACAAACCCACAAAGAATTAGATCTGTCCCTCAGGAGTTGATGGAGACCAGAGCAGCTAACAGGAGAGTGAATATTGGATTTAGGAGTAGGAATAAGCAAAATCTTGGCTTTATTATATCAACTCCATGAAGTGAAAATATGTCAGTGTTGTGTTTACAGCGTGTTGCATGTTAAAAATATGTAAATTTCTTTCCATTACTTCAAAAATATATAAAGGTGGTGGTATTTTCATTCATTTTTCTACCGCTTATCCTCTAGTAGGGTCGCGGGGGGGCTGGAGCCTATCCCAGCATCCTTTCAGGTGAGAGGCGGGGTACACCCTGGACAGGTCGCCAGTCCATCGCAGGGCACACAGAGAGAAACAACCATTCACTCTCACATTCATACCTATGCTCAATTTGGAGTAACCAATCAGCCTAGTCCCCATTTGCATGTCTTTGGATTGTGGGAGGAAGCCGGAGTACCCGGAGAGAACCCACACAAGCACGGGGAGAACATGCCTGGTGGTATTTTGTTTACTAAAATAATAGTGAAACTACACTATGTTGGAAACAAGTTGAACTATCCTTCGTGTTAAAGATCTCATATTTTACACTTTCAGTGTTAAGAGTGTTGATAGCCATAAGAACATATTGGTTTTCTGAGTGATCAATTAAAAATATAGCAGATTTCAGGTAAACACTCAGAGAAAATAAGTATTGCATGGTTGGATGGTGGGGTCCAGGTAGGATGGTCTTGGGGCATGGCTGAGGTGACTGCTTTGTTATGACATCACAAAGTTACAGAAGTCCTGACAGCTGGGCTGTTAAGGCTCAGTGTCTGAATACAGGCTGTGTGCATTTCTCTGTGGGCGCTTTGATACTTTTACAGTATTAATATAGAACCTAGACCTGCTTTATAATCAAACAACACATGGACATCTACCTTTATACTATATGGTACCTTTAAAGGATTTATCAGTTTATTACAACTTTGGTCTCATTTTGTAGTTTTGGCCATCATTACCATCAGTAATAATAACAGTAATAATGGCAGTGTACTCAGAGGATAGACAAACTTCTGACTGCTTATTTCTTGCCCTGTCACACGTTGTATAGTAATGTCTGTGTTCTCAGATCTGAGCAAATGCTTTAATGAGTGTGGTGTTATCCTAACCAATAGAAACAATGGCCAAAACTATGTAAATAAGACCTAAATTGTTGTGAATTATCCTTTAAGTTGCTCCATTGTGTGCACAAGGCTTCAGTAACTTGTTAGGCTGGATATTTTTGCAATGTGCAGTTACACAGATGGCCTCTGTTTTTTTATGGAGGTGCAATGTCACACACAGAGGTGCTGAGATTCAGTTCACTGTCACAGTAGTCTGGTTCACCCATAGATGACTCATTGTCCTGCTGAGTGTGATCACATTAGAGATACCAGGGAGACAGATCCTCCCACCCCACCCACGCCCCCCTGCCCCTTGTACCCACATTCTTTCCAGCCTCCCTCCTGCCACACTGTCTTCTTCTTCCACTGATTTTCACCATTTCAGCCCTCTATCTGTTCCTCCAATCCAAATTATGAATAGACTGATGCTCTCTGAATTGTATCCACAAGAACTGGCATAGGACATTCCAGACTGCCCCTAGAGGATGAATCAAAGAGTGCTGAAGTGTCTCATTAAAAAAAAACAATGTTTTGAAGACTGGGCTTTCTTTCTGATTTGATTTTGCTGCAAAATCTCTCTCAATATCAGACAGCCACTGCGACTCTAGAAGTGGGATGCTAGGCCAAGTCATCAATAATCCAGAGTAATGTCTCTCTTTGCTAGGCCATCGATTGGTCATCATGCTATTTCTGTGCCTTTGGTGGTGTCTTATTTTAGCCTTGCCGACTAATGATTCATTGCAGAGCAGAAAGAGCAAAGATCCTTTCATGTATATTCTTAGTGTGTGTGTGTGTGTGCATGTTTGTGTCTGTGTGTGTATCTTTGTTTGAAAAAGAGACGGAAAGAGGAAATGAGAGGATGAAAGAGAGAGGCTGCTTTGCTAGTTAAAGCTCCTGAATGTGAAATAATCTGCTGCTCCCTTCAATAGCTGATAAGCTGTGTGCAGTGCGGCACTGCAGCAGTGTTTACGCCCCATACACTAGTGCTGGATTCATGTCTGTCTATGTCTCTGTCTAACCCTAACTTTTTACTGAGGAGGGCCACAGACTGACATGGATCTAAACATAGTACTTGATACTGCTTGTATGGATTAAGCAAGTTGATAATAGCTTCTCTGTCCTGTGTAATTATGATGGTTGTCAAAATACTCTCATTAAGAACGTGATGTCTAAAGCTTTACTCAGATTAAGAGCTATACATGCTAGCAAAACCAGAGTAGTTTCATGGATTGGCCCAAAACCTGTGACATGTTCACGGTTCCCAGACCACGGATCCTGCTGACTTTGGTGATCCCCTTGACTTTTTCCCCAGCGCCAACATGAGGTTGACATTTGCAGCCTGCGTTGAATGTCTCGGCAAATACTGGGCGGACTGGCCATGAAATTTAGTTCAGAAACTCTACTCAGGATGAATTGTAATCACTTTGGTGAGCCCCTGACTTTTCACATAGCAGTGATCCGGTCAAATTTTTCATTTGTCCAATGCAGTTTTTGACCACTAATAACATACCTATCAAGGACTGTTAACATAAACAATACACCTGATAAACATTAACATGACGGTAGCATGTAGCTCAAATTAACACTGTGTTTCGATTATTTTATTCAATGTCTTTGATAGCATATGATAGAGGTTAAACTCAAGCTGTGTTTGTCATTAAAACTTACTTTTTAAAGATGGTAAAAAAAAAGAAGACACAGTGGGATAGTTAGATAATTACTGGGAACATACGCGAGGTATAGACAGGAAATGGCCCATAAATTAAATTGATATTTTCCTTTGAGGATGAAAGTACAGTAAACTCAGTAGTGAAAGAGATTTCGTCAATACCCTTTTAGCGTGCCATTTACCAAGCCCTGCTCCCCTCAGCATTTTGACTCTCCATCCGCCACTGATCAAGGCAGACTATATTTAGGTTATTGCTCCCTAGAGAGCCTATCTGGGACGTGAACCCCAAGTTGTGCTGTCCTTCTTAATGTTATTCTGTTTTTTTTTTTTTTTTTTTTACCCTGACAGCCTCACAGCAGTTGGTCTTTATCTGTGGTGTTTGTGTGATGCTGCAGATTCAGGTCCTTGTGCAGAATGTGTCCTCAGATAAACTTAAACTTAAAAAAAACAGCAATGTCACAAATAATGCAGAGACTACCACATCCAGAGACCACGATGACTCATCAACATTACAATTCAATAGTAATGCTAATATCTCCTCTCTTGCAGTGGCTCATGCGCAGGACACACACCACCACCCCTCAGAGAAGCCCCTGATTCAGTGTTACAAGTGTGGGGAGCCATGTAAGGGTGAGGTGCTGCGGGTACAGAACAAGCACTTCCACCTCAAGTGCTTCACCTGTAAAGGTACGGTGTTACACAGCTAATTAATGAAGAAAATAATGAAACCATTTCAGTAAAGATACTATTTGCCATTGGTAATTGGGCTTTTTATGTAATGAAATATCTGGTGTTGAATGGGTTTTTCTTGTATTTACTACTTGTGAATTAGCTCAGTCTTACACTCTACTTGATCACCCTAATATTATGATGAAAAAGACCGGTCTTTTGTAAATAAGTAAACATGTTTACAATTTAAAAATGAGCCATCAGACAGTTTAGACAGTATTTTTTTCTGAATAGAAGAAGGAGAATGTGGGAGTTGCGTGAAAATTGGCAGCTAATGTGTGAAGTTTTAAAATTCATTGCTAATTTGATACTGTCACAATAGTAGGACATTTGCTTCCGTCCATTCAGTACATGCTGTCTAATGAACAACATATGATTCTCCTCTATGATGTGTGTACTGGTGAAGTATGATAGTCAACTACAGAGGGACAAGTATAGAGGGACTGATGTGTCTTAAAATAAAAAGACAAAAGTATAAGTGAATAAATTCTTTTTCCATGATTGTCCCAAAAAGCATCCCAATCACCCAGCTGGATAGGAACTGTACAAGCCCCTAAAGGCCACAACGTCCTTTCCATCTTCCTCTAATGAGGGGGATACATGGTGGCAGAACTCATGTTCACTTCCCAGACCTCAGACTTCAAATAAAGTACCATCCAGACTGCTTTGACAAGCGACAGTACAAATCCTTCTGCATTTAGCCTTATTACTGATGGATTTCTGGCATTCTGGCATGATTACAATGGAGCCGCCCACATCTGACCATGCAGTCCCACTCTTGTAGGCTGAACCTGCCCCACTGAAGCCCTCGTAGTTAATCTGTGACTGGAGCACTGTTATAGAGTTATCTTAGTTCACCAAGGGCCCAGAATAACACAAACAAACACTAAGATTAGTACCTAATTCCATTCTTTACAAGTGGATATGCATGCCTTTAGAGAGTCGCTGGTGATAAAATCGTATGTGACAATGTATGCGTGTGTGTGTGTGAGTTAGCAGTTGCCAAAGAAGACAAGAAGACAGCTTTAATAGCCAAAAGACACACTGTCCTAGTCCCTGCTCTAAATTTATGTGTGCCTTTGTCAATTATCCAACCTGTGAGAGTTGTGGTCATGCCAGGTTAACTGAGCTTACACTCAGACACTCAGAGGCTATTAACAGATACTATCCCTTGGTAGGCAAATCCCAAATAGCTATTTTTTTGTGTTGATCTCATTCCATGAAATGCATGAAAGTGAAACCTTTCAGTTTCCATAAATTCATTTTCATTTCAGTTTCATTAGTTCACCCTATTCAATTTCCAAAAAGGCATTTTATGTAATGGCATGCATCTGTTGAAAAGCTGAGGTGGTTGGACATCAGAGTCAAAGGTCACTAGATCTCCACTGCTGGTTTTCTCTCAGCTCAGTTAGCTTACAAGCTAATCTCATCATCCCTGAGCCCTAATGCAATTAAATCGGATTCTTTCCCTCACACACTCCCATTCATCCCCAGGATTTATTGTGGCTCATTGCATAAGAATGATTAGGTGCTGTTATCTCAACATCAAAATATTTTCCCTCTTAGATGTGGTGTTTTCGAAAGGCTATTAAATTCCCAGGCTCACTCTGAGGTGCTGGAAGGTGGTGGACTGCATAGCACATGTGATCAGAAAAATCAAAAGGAAGCAAAGACTATTACTAATATTTTCAGTTTTTTTTGCTAGTGCAATGACTCATGTTCCTTTGATGAAATCTTTGGAGGGAATGACTTGACGTTTCTGGAATATGATATAATTACACAAGACATGTTGAAACAAGATTTATTTAGGTTTATGTGTTGGTATCAGTCAACCACTTTGGTCCAGACTGAACAGCTATTGGATGGACTGCCATCACATTTTGTATAGACATTCATGGTCCCCAGAAGATGAATCCTAATGACTTTGGTGATCCCCTGACTTTTCCCTTTTATAATGACATTGTCATCAACCTCAGCTGTACTTGGTGTTTAGTGCTAATTAGCAAATGTTCATGCATGCTAACATGCTAAACTAAGATTATAAACAGGGTAAACATTAGACCTGCTAAACATTAGCATGCTTAGCAGCTTAGCATATTGTCAGATTTTAGCATGCTGATGTTAGCATTTAGCTCAAAGTGCCGCTATGCCTGAGTACAGCCTCACTACAGCACCACAGCCTTATTATACACGTGATGTGAACCTATTAAAATTTTATGACTGACTGCTGAAAAGCAGACACAATGAAATCCTACTTGAAGATGGCTAACACACAGGGGATGGTCAAATCATGCAAGTTAAAAACTTGTGTTTCATGACGGACCAACCAAAAAATGAAAATTCAGAAATCTTTAACCATTCTGAAGGTCTCTGGTTGATATCACAGAGCCACTGTTGGATTGTACATTCAACATTTTCCTGCAGTATTGTCAATCTTTCATATGATTAATAGTAAAACCAAACCCGAACAGTGTCACACCAACATTGAAATATTCCACTCTCTCAATTGTTCCCTCATTTATATTTCTGCCTTTGTCAGCCTTTCATGTTTGCCTAGATGACAAGGTTATATTTGAATGGAAGGAAGCTTGTTATAGACTGACAATGTAGTATGGAGTATTTAGAGCCGGTTATCTTCAGAAACAGATTAAGGCTATTTCCTGGGCTGGACAATTGTAGAATTGTTATTGCATTGAACAGTCTACCTCCATGCTGACAATGAAACGACCTTGCTATAGTGATGCTGATTAATTGACTCAAGCCCTCAATTCATAAAGTTCTGTCAGTGGGAGAAGCTTCAAGATTTTTATTGTAACTGTGAGCACTGCTGATGAAAAGATTTTGTTATGCTTCACATCGTAACACACAGAGCTGTTAAAATGTATCATTCACAGATTTTTTAGTCAGCATCCATTTCATGCATTCAGTGAGCCTCTCAGGATTACACAGACAAGCAAGTCTTAACAAAGCCATTGATGCATGGAGAAGCTGGGTGGCTTGATGGTTGGATGCTTTATGTGTTACATGGGCAGAGCACTGTATGACCTGACTTGCAGAGTGCCAATATGTGTGTGTGCCCGGTACAGTGTGTGGATGTGACCTTGCCCAGGGGGGCTTCTTCATGAAGAATGGAGAGTATCTGTGCACGCTGGACTACCAACGCATGCACGGCACCCGCTGCAATGGCTGTGGGGATTTTGTGGAGGGTGAAGTGGTCACTGCCCTGGGCAAGACCTACCACCCTGCCTGCTTCGTCTGCACCATCTGCAAGTAAGACATCCAGTCTTTTCATGCCACTATTATTAGCTGATAAACCACAGATCAAACTGACGTAACTATTGTGAATTTCAGAAAAAGTGTAATTACATTGCAAAACAGACATTGTTTGCAATGAGCTCCAACAAGCAGTAAATTTGTCTGTTGGTTTGGAGAAAGTGCAGGCCTAGGGATGTGCCCATGTAAAGAAGACAAAAGGTCAATAATAACATAATTGGAGCATTTGAAGGGAAACATGGCATGATAATATCTCAGTCTTCCTGATTGAATTTGTAATAATAACATATCTGTGGCCAAAATTTACCACAATTTTCCACATTGTTTTCCATTACATTTATTTATTCTGATCAAAATCACTAGATCTAATTACATCTTACTTTTTTGCATTTGTGTATGACTTTCCAATACAGTGATAATTCAATTTTAGCTCAGAAACATGTAAAGTGATGTAAAATGAGACAAACAAAAGTTGAAGTCAAAGATGGCGGGAATACCAGCAGGAGTATATAGTACCATGCTGTATGTCACATCTGTGTCGTAAAAACTAAATGGCCTCCTCATATGGACAGCATTAACACACGTGCACATCATCAGGCCCTGTCATCTTTAGCACCATCAGACAACCTGCAAGCCACAGCTAATAAACCCTTGCACTTGCCACAGGGCCATAGTTCATGTCTTGTTGACCAATTGTTGATGTCATCCCGCTTGCAGACGACCGTTCCCTGCAGGGGACAGGGTGACCTTTAACGGGAAGGACTGTCTGTGCCAGTACTGTGTCGAGCCCATGTCTCCAGGACCAAAGGACATCCTGGGCTCCAGCAGTAAGTAGCCATAGACTAATAAACACATGCATACAGGGGACTGCACATGAAGTCATTTACTTTGACATGATGCTATTTTGGCTTCCACACAGATGTTTGCAGTAGAATTGAAAGTGTATTACTGTAACTGAAATCACGAAAGTTTTACAAAAACAAAAAGTCTAGAAAATTAAGCTTTCATGTGTGATTCATGTGTGACATTTAATGTAACTGTTGACCAGTCATTTCTGCTGTGATATTTGTGCTGTGAAGAATAATTTTCACATCAATCATCTTGCCCGCTCAGTATTAGCATAAACCTAACTAAACACCAACCAAAATGTTCAGATCTGTTCAAGACATAAAAAACTATAGTAAAATATATGGAATGGTGAACCTCACTACTACCCCTTAGACAAACATTGTTCAAACCCATAAAGCTTTGCTTAAAATTTTTGTAGTGTTTGAATTTTGGGGTAATGTGTATGAAATGTTGCACAAGATAGCTGGGATATTTCATTTTCTGCTTTCTTTTCAAGAGTTAGCTGAAAAGATTGATACTCTCAAGTCTGCATGTGTGATAGCAACTGATTAGCTTAGCAAAATCCCAACTTGTTGCTTTTACACCTTGGTGTTTGAACAGTGTAAACAAACAAAATACAAAATGTTATTGAGATTTGGAGGTGCTGGTAGGCAGATCTTGGTAACTCTGAGCTGAGCCAGGCTAGGTAGCTATTTTCTCCTGTTTCCTGCAGCCGCTAAGCTAACTAGCAGCTGAATATAGCTTAATTTTGAATATACAGATATGAAAGTGGTATCAATCTTCTCTAATTCTCAGAAAGATTACAAATAATATTTCTCAAAATGTCAAACTGTTTCTTTAAGAGGAAATAAAGGAGGGAAATATCAATTAAGTAAGTGTGTGTAAGGGTTTGTAGCTGGTGCTCCGCAACAGTTTCACATAATAGTACAGTATAGCAGAAAATTGTTTTTGAGGAGCTCTCCTGCAACCCAGTTATGCTTGAAGACTGAATGCTGGAGAGGTATCCATCAGGGAGTTCCTCCACCTTTCTTCACTTCTTCTCTGTAAATGCAGCTGTGTTCGGCCAGCCATGTTCCTTTATGAATAACACCAAGACAGATCTTGCTAAATAATGCATGGCCATGCATTTCCTTGCCTCTGGAAGAGGGAACGTGAAGCCCTCAAACCCCTGCTCTTCCAACTCCTGTCGTCCTCCCTCTTCTTCTTTTCTCTCTTTCTCTTCCTGTTCTTTCTCCCTCTCCCTCTCTCCCTCTCTCCCTCTCTCCCCCTCTCTCTCACCTCCACTGGTCTCTCTGTTGGCATTTGAAGAGCTTTTAGACAAGGTCACCTATAAATAAGGCATGCTGATTCTCCTCACGTCATCATCGCAGCCTCGTTATGCCTTACATAGTTATCGTCCCCTGTGGTTGCAGTGGGCTCAGTGTTGCTTTCATCCTCTATTCATTAAAGAAGAGATGACAAGAAGATTGTTCATTTAGAATCCAACCTCTTACACTTTTAGAGCCTCTGTATCCTACTTGGATATGGATGGAGCTTTTAGAGCCATGGTAAGAGAAATGTGGATGATAGAAAGAGGCAGCTGTCAGAACATTGCCGGTTACCCTCTATCACCACCTAGTGTCTTGGGTTAGATCTGACAAGATGTCTTACTCTTGGCATGCAATAATTCATCCCCTGGTTATTAATGTGAGCCCATTAAAGGCGTTGTTTTTTCATGACCTGAACCTTCAAGTAAGCATTAATTCAGTCTACGGGTATTTCCTTGCTCACTTTCACTGTATTTTCATGTAGTTTTTGTTGCAAGAATACTTACCTTTATGTGTTTTTAAACCATGACACTTTTGCTTTTCACAGATTGCGCAGGATGTGGTCGAGACATTAAGAACGGACAGGCTCTTCTAGCATTGGACAGACAGTGGCATCTGGGCTGCTTCAAGTGTAAGGCCTGCAACAAAGTGCTTACCGGCGAGTACATCAGCAAGTAAGCAGCGCACATATGCTGTAGTCACAGGCTACATGTTCAAATTCAGGCTTGCATGAAGTTCACATACTAGGATATTTCACTATCAAGGCCGTAGCACTTAAGTTTGTGTCTTCCCTCCCAGGGATGGTGCCCCCTACTGTGAGAAGGACTACCAGATCCATTTTGGAGTTCAGTGTGAGGCGTGTCATCAGTTCATTACAGGGAAGGTGCTTGAGGTAAGACACACACCCAACCAACACACACACAACTGTTGCCATCTGACTGGCTCCCTAGCTAGTACAGGCAGATGTCTCTCTGTGCAGCTGAATATTCTTCTGTAAACTGACTATTAATATTGCACCTGGATTTTGTATGAATCCTGTCTAAGGTAAGTTTGAAAGAGTTCTAAGGGAACAAATACTTTCACTTGATCTTGAGTCATTATGTTTATTCAACAATTAGAGGAGATGGATTTGCAACATATACCTCAAGTAAAGTTTTGTGTTATGTGGATTTAGATATTGAAGTAAGTTCACAGTTAACAAATTCTGGTGCTCAGCTGCAACATCTGCATTCTGCTCCCCGTAGAGACAGAGGATGTTGCATTGGAGTGAAATTGTGAAATACAGTTTGATAATCTCCAGTGTAATCTCTTCAGCAACAAGCCAAATCGACTTTTGACATGACTGTATTCAACTAAAAGATTAATTCGTAGCAGATTTTTAGGTCTCTCCAACTCTGCCTAAATACACATGCTTGCACACACTCAAACAAGCTTGCTCTGCCACAAATTATATAACTATTACATAAAACACCTAATGTGATCAGACATTTAGGAAGTGATCATTATTCATTAATACTGTGTGTTACGCAGCTGTTATGAAACTCTTGTTAAACTTTATTAACATTGTCTGGGTTGGGTTTATGTAAAAATGTTACCAGCACTTCTGTCCTTCACTCGGTCTCATTTCACTAGTCTCTAGTGAAGTGCTAGCCTGTCTGTTCTGCAGACAGTGATCCAATCAGACACTGAGTTATGTGTCATTTAATGGTATGAAAATGTCAATGCTAGCCAGCCAACCAGGCTTACATTAATCCACCACTAAGGCAGGCCTTTATGACAATAGGAAAAGGCCTCAGCATCACACCCCTGAGCTCCTGCCAATGGATCAGTGGGACCAAAGCCACACCAGTCTGTCTGATAGTCTAATCACTGACCCAAGACCCAGGTCAAATACTGTGTAGACATTGGCAGGTTTGCATATTGTCTGCTACTCTGGGAGTGCAATGTGAATTGCTCATTAATGCATTAATGTAGCTATTAAAGACAGAGAGAAATAGGCAGCATATTTAATGTCAACCTACACATATAGCATAAGTACCTTTATTATCCCTGAGAGGGAAATTCAGTTTTACAGTGTACATTAGGAAAGTATTAGGTAGGAGGTGCTATGAAGGAAGCTCTTGCTATAGCCACTCTGTAGATGTTTTTGATACAGTAAAATATAAAATGCAAATATTAGTCAGTGGTTCCATATCTCTGAGTGGCCACTTGCCTGTTGAAATGTTACTGAGGGTTGTTATACAGCAGGCGAAATTTCATTTGGTTATTTATCGCTCCCGGTCAAAGTCACACAAGCTTTATAATGGAGCACTCTGCATGTAAAGTACCACATCAGTGTGGATGGAGACTGAGCCACTGTAGCTGTGAGATCATTTTATTGCATTGCATTATGCAGGTTATCACAAAGAGGAACACTCAGATATTTGAAAGCAGGTTGACTGTGTCAAACTGGCAGGTGTCATGGTGGTCATAGTCGATATGAACAATCTTACCATTTTTGTACAGTAAGATTAAATTACTTGTCATTGTAATATACTGTCATGGATCATCACTTAAGCTCATCAGCTACTGAGGAACAGGCTGTTTTCAGGATCCTGTACAACATTTTCAGGGGAACATATTGACTCACAGCTGCCCAGTGCCACTGTTTCATCAACAGTTGTTCTTGAAAGAACGGAGAACAGTTACCAGTGCACATGGTCTGATGAAACACTCCCTTGCACTAACACAGTCGGGCTGTTCGAGGAAACAAATGTGGCTGAGAGTAGGTAGAACACTGGCTTTATTTTCAGGAAGTCACAGCACTGCTTCACTCACTTCACTGCAGACTTCATTGATCTTCATTTTCCTGTGATGTCAAGACTGCTTTGTTCGCTGTGTTTTCCAGGCAGGAGATAAGCACTACCACCCCAGCTGTGCGAGATGCAGCAGGTGCAATCAGATGTTCACAGAAGGAGAAGAGATGTATCTGCAAGGTGAGCTACATGACCTATATTTTCGTTACTTCCCTTTTGGTTATTTTCATGTTATAACTGAAATTGAAGCTCCTGTGTAGGTTGAGTAAAAGTTGAGTTTGAAATCCATTGGCAATGGGATTAAATGGGATGTTTAACTCTTATTAGTACAACAAGCATGCTAATATATACTGTATATACTGTATATATAGATTGGTAAAGAAAATGATTATTCATTGTGTGATTGTGTGTTATATCTGTGAATATATGTTATGCTGGTGACACTGTGTTGTGCATTTTTCCATGCTGTACTAAAAACAAGTTGGCTTTTAAATTCAAATTGGCAATTAAAGTGAAGTGCAGTGAAGAAAAGCTGAGTGTCTTAGTGGAGTGCTTGGCCATGACAAGCCAACAGAGGAGCTTTAATCCTCCCTCTATAAGTCTCTAAAACTCCACATAAGAGATCAACACCGTTAATCCAAAAGATCTTCTCTCATGTGGTGTTTTCATAATGATATTTAGAGAGCTCTCCAGTATCTCTTATTATCTCTTATAGGTGTTCAATTAGGTTGAGATTTGGTGACTGCAAAGGCCATAGTATGTGATTTGTGTCACTTTCATAGTGAAAATGTATATTTTTCTTTTAATTTGCCAAAGATAGGTTGAATTCCTGCTCACTGTCAGCACTATATTATTGAAATTCAGTCATAGATCAGCAGGCATAAACTCAACAATATGAAATGTTTGTACTGCAGACACAGACTCAAATCACAAATAATGTCAATAGTTGATCCATTTTCTATCAATTATTGATGGTGTAATAGTCAAAGCTGTTTTTTATTGGTTGCTACAGTCTGTGGCTAGAATATAAATGTGTTGTTGTTTCTAATTGTGAGTATTATCACCAATCTCATCAAGGTCAGTACGGTTAGTGCTGACAGTGTGTAGGGAATCTGAACTGTCTTTTTCATAATATAATTTTTCCTGTGTGCCTGTATACCAGATATGCATTAAGCAACACTTAATTTGCCCTTTACTTTGTCATCCAGAATGGGAACAAACTTTTATTAAAAAAAAGCAAGGAGTCTCATAAGTTCTGGACCACATTTAGTCATATGTGCAAGTAAATCATATATTGCAATAATGTGACTATACTTTATTTCCATAAGTAACATAAGTAATATTTTCACTCTCTGTCTTCCTACTCAGGATCAACAGTTTGGCATCCTGGCTGCAAGAACACTACCAGAACAGAGGAGAGACACAGGGAGCGGGTAGGAATTAGGGTGTCACTGACTCCATTGTCCTTCACTTTGTCTCGACTGAAAGCACCTTTCTGTTCATGTCTCATGACAGTGTTTTATCGAAAAAGACAGAAATTCAGAATATGGAACATGGGATTCTGCATGGGCTGTTACCACTCCCTTGCTGAACTGTTAAACCCTAACCTAGTGTGGTTTAAGTAATTTGCCTATTCAGGCGGTATTGCGTGAGTGTGTGCCTTGCATGTGTGTGTGTATAAATACTTGTTCGTGTGCATATTTACATGTGGACATGTTCGCTTTGATGTATGTGTGAACTGTGAGTCAGGCTGGAGAGGCACAACCCCTGTGTGATGTCCTGTGAACCCCCCTCTCCCTTCCTCCACAGCTATTGCCTCCGTCCCTCTTATTCCTCCAAAAAACAGAAAGGCAGGTACTGTATTCGCTATTGGCTATGAGATGGCATCATCCTGTGTTCCACCATATACTGTACATAGGACACGATGCACTGTATGCTGCCATCTGCTGGAGACAGCCTGCAGTGCCCTCTGTGTGTGTGTCATACAGAGCCATTCACCCTTGTCTATTAACACCTTAAACTACGCTCATATCAAAGGTGCATGAGACAAAGATGCGCACACATTTGGAGGAGCAGACACAATATCACAGATGACTAATTTACCCTTTCAAAAATCCCCATTTACCCATTAGGCGAAAAGCTTGTTTAATTACACCACATTCAGACCTGCTGCTGCCATCCAAACGATTCATTTCCCATAAACAGGCATGAGGTTCTTAAGAACATAAAATCACAGCGCTAAAGCACTCATTCACTTTGCAAATTTGCAAATGAATGAAGCAATCATGAAATGACATATTACTATTTCAGAGGTACTTCATGTAAGTCATGAAACATAAATATAGGGGTTGCAGCTCTCTCTCATCACTCATATAGTATAAAGGCCAAACGGTGTAATGTGTTTTGGGTAATAATCGTGGGTTATATGGAGATGGCAGGGGGCTGTGGATCATGGGAGACTGACAGCCTGACAGACGTCGTTGCGACTAATAGCCGCTTGTGTGTTTTCTTCTCACAGCCTACGAGGTCGTCGTCCGAGAGTATTTGTTCCAGACCTGGTTCAAGCATACCTGGCTCACCGGGTCACACGATCTATGTAAGATATGTCACAGACCTGGATGTATAAAAAGTTGTCAGTCAGTTGTTCTGTCTCTCCAGTCAGAAATGACCTTGCCTTTTTTTTTAATAATAACAATAGTTTGACTGTTGCTCATTGTTCACTAATAGTACAGTATTACAGTAGTAATCTCCCTTTACTCTTTTCCTTGTGTACATGTTTGTCTTTATTTGTCTCCCTAGGCAAAAGTAGACAATGAGATCCTTGATTACAGAGACCTAGCTGCTATTCCAAAAGTCAAAGCCATTTATGACATTGAGCGCCCTGATCTTATTACCTATGAACCTATGTACACCACCTCCCTGGATGAGAGAGAGGAGAGACGAGAGAGTGTGGGAGAGGTAAACACACAGACCGCATGCTTCTTTTCCTGCATGCACACTGTCTTACTGTCTGTCTTACTGTGCACATACAGTTCTGTACATTGAGAGAAATATTCTTAAAATGATCTTCTGTTTTGCCGTGGGATAAGTTTTCCTCTGGTACAACTTTTCCTCTTGAAAAAGCAAGGAATGAAAAAAGATTAAGGAACTCAAAAGAGTTGTCGCTGGTTGTGTGATATTTTTCGTGCCTTAATAAAAGGTTTTATGTAGCACTAAACTTCTTTGTCCCTTACAGCTCCACACTGCTCGGAGGGAGCGTTCCCCCTTGCCCGATGACAAGGTAAGATACGTCATTGTATGCTGATGATGATAAACAACCCTAAATTGAAAGGAAAGAACAGAGGCGTGTGTCATATAAAAAGGATCAGCCATTCTCAGTCCTGGGACGGAGTTGTGTTTTTAATAGGCTGTTAACACAATTATACTATGATATTTACATCTGGTTGTCTTAGCTGTTTTTCCTTGATGGAGCAGGCCAATGTTATTTAGATAAACTGACAAAGCTTTAATTAAGACTTGTTTGATTCTTCTCTAGTCCTCAAGAAACATGTCACCAACCCCACCCAGTGAGGTGAGCATATCATTTTGTCAATTTCACTCTCCCCTGTATGCAAAGTAAATGCTGTATATAATACATTCTTCCAGTGATTTGTGTAATAACCTTTGTGTGTGTGTGTGTGTGTGTGTGTGTGTGTGTCAGGGCTCTTATGACAGGAGGGAACGCATCCTCCAAAGATCCACAAGTCAGGGCTCCATAGGATCACCAGTTTATAATCGCCACGGTTACACCCCCACCTTGTCACGGTCACCACAGCATTTTCACAGGCCAGGTGCGTACTTAAAATGACCATTTTCTGTGTGTGTACATGTGTATTGTTACATTGTCTGTGATAAAATCAGCTATTTAGGGTTTTTATCAGGTGTATCGATGAGATCTTTACTGGTCAGATAGATGACAGTTGTTCAAACACTGTGGATGAGTTCACTGACCCTCCATTTTCAGGTTCTCACTTCTTTCCCTCTGATCTGTTTACCACTTTCAAGGGGAACTTCACCAAAATTGACTTTGGTTGGTTATGCTATTGATTTTCTTTCTTGTTATACTTTGGTTTGACATGATGAACAATCCCTCCTTTTGCAGAATAACAACCTTAAAGTCAATTTTGCACCTTTAACACAATTTCTCCTGGTCTTGCTATTCTTTCCATTGAAACATTTGATTTCAAAGTGTAATACTCCTTGTTTCTTGCTGTTCATCTTGAATACACCTTACTTCTCACTTTGGGTGTCTTTTATTTCCTCTTTTCGACATTTGATTCCTATATATCTTCCTTTTCTTTTATCCCTCACCTTCTCACCTTCTATCTCCTCCCCACATTGTCCACCTCTGCTGCCTGATCGTGGGGTTTTTTTCCCCTGTCCCCCAACCTCCCTCCCTGCAGAGGCTCTGACAGGCATGCAGAAGCTCTGCTCCTCCCTGTGCAGTAACAGTGTGGGCTCCAGAAATAGTGACTCCCGCCCTACCTCCCCTTTCAGACACCACTTCCTCCCCCATAGCCAAGGTAAGGGCCCCACTCAGTTCTTTGCTACCACCTTCCCAAAGGCAATCCACCATCTCCATCGTCACCTGGGATGCCACCTCCCCTCAATTTCCCATCTGTTATTTTGGGTCCATCGCCATTTCTCAGTAGACTACAACTGCCATCCCGAATGGTCAAACCCATGTTTAGTTAACCCATACAGCCAAGGCACTGATTCTTCACTAACACGCGCTCCCTCACCTCTGACTAACACAGCCTCTGCCAAAGTTACTGACAGGCTCTGTGTTTGTGTTTGCAGCTTTGCATGCACTGCGCCTGAGAGATACTAGTAATCCACATACAATATCCAAACTGACAGCTCCCTGAATGTTGGATGATGTGATGACTTTTTTGCATTTTCAGAATGAGTCTCTGGACTCCAGTAAACTGTAAGGCTGAGATAAAAAGAACAGTTTTGTCATATAAGTTTGCAGTTGCATGCTGAGAGGTATTCACTTCTTAACAGTCTAACAGACTTTATACTTCATGACTAATAACATATCTCCCAAGCATTTAATCTTGCTATTTTATACTCTGCTGGCTTGATTCGCTTTTGTACTTTCATCTTGTACATTATACAGCTCCATTAACTCCATTTATCAGAACCAAACAGAATGTCTCCCATTCGCTCAAAATTACTTCAACTGGTCCCGTTGGTCCCTGTGTGTTGCACCGTTCAGATTGTGGTTCCCCTTTAGTCCTGCTTATGTTCTGTTCTTGGTTGTTCTCACTGGAGGCACTGACCCGCCAAGTGGCCGGAGCTCCCCCCTTCCGCTCAGGCCTGACAGCCGGCCGGTCACCCCGCCTCTCTCTCAGACCCCTAAACATTTCCACCTCCCAGGTAGGAGCTGGAGCGCACCCTGTCACTGCTCGTCCCTTCTTTCTTTCTTTCTTTCTTTCTTTCTTTCTATCTATCTATCTATCTATCTATCTATCTATCTATCTATCTATCTATCTATCTATCTATCTATCTATCTATCTATCTAGCTATGGCATTATACTTCATTTGGGATCAGGTTTTGCTTTTTCCTCTCTTTCTTCATAACTATACAGATCTCTCACAGGAAAAAGGGTGACATTCAATATAATGGTGTTGAGATGTTAAAAATTGATTTTTAATTTGTATAATACAGGCCCTGTATACTCCGTAAATGTCTTTTCTGTCTGTATTTGAATATTTTCAGATCAAGGGAGTAACATCTACAGAAAACCACCCATCTACAAACAACACGGTACCTTTCCTCTTAAAGTATAGTATATTTTACTGTAAAAAGAGCAGGGATATCATATATATTCTAGGTGAGATCTATGTGATTCCCAACCAGGGGTAACACCTAAACACTACAAGTTGCAGTTATGTAAGAGTGCATGAAAAGTTAGCAAGCAAGCCTAGAAGTTTAAACGGGTAGCTAAAAGTAAAGGATAAAAGTTTGAAATCGCTAGCTACAAGTAATGGATAAACTGTTGAATGAGATTGCTAAAAGTAATGGATAAAAGGTGGAAATAGGTAAACATAACAAACAAATTGAAATTGTTTGGTAAAAGTCATGTGTACACTGTTGAATTAGATCGCTAAAAGTAATGGATTAAAAGTTTAAATAGTTTGCTACAAGTAACAGATAAATGGTTAAAACATTCAGCCTCACTGCAAGTGATGGAAGCACGATTGCTGACCAAATGAAGCTAAATACTGACAGTTCCATCATATGAAAATATAATCAGTGGTAGTGTACATTCGGAACATGACAGGTGGGAATCGATGAAGGGGTCTGACAGGACTGTGGGGATATCTCAGACCAAAAAGGTTGGGAACCGCTGAATAATTAATGTTATTGAGCTCGGCTCTTTACTGAAAATGCTTTTGTTAAACAAGTGAAACTGTGTATTCATCTAACCATGTAGTCATCCCCAGTCTCAATGTATGAGCACTGTTTGAAGTCTGTCTCCAATCCTCTTCTGTCTGACCTGGAGCTATTTTTACACTGCACATTGTCTATCTTAACAAGTCACAGTAATAATAGTAAGCCCTTAAAACGAAATTATGTAAAGGAGTTGTGAGAATTACAGGATAATGACAACTGATTTTCCAAGAGTTAGATGGCAGCCTGACAAAGAACACAAGGAACACAGCAAAACTCCTCCTACGTTGTATTTACTTCTTGTTTTACTTTCGTGATAAATCCATTGAAATGTTTATCTGTGATATGCTAAAATGTAGTGCAACAGCAGCACATGTAGAGAAGAGAGATACGTTGAACTGACCCAGTAATGCCAAATGTAATGAACTTAAACGAACTTAACTTTTCATTCACAATTAACTGATGTTTCTCAGACCAGGTACAATCTCGCTTGTGGAAGATGTCACACAAACCACACTCACTCTTAGCCTCTGGCAGTTCTTCACCACTTGTTTGAGAAGATTAGATTTAAGGATCCATCCAATATTTAGTGACTTGTTAGGAAAGACATTTTTTGCATTGTAGATGGCTTTTATTTTAAACCACTATGAACCAAGATTAAATGATCGTTGAGCCCGACGATCTGATGGTTCTTTGATGTTTACCTTTGGTTGAGACTGTGACCCAGACACTGATAGATCAGTTCCCATGATTACCAACCTAGATACAGCTGCCATAGCACGTCAAAGCAAGTCTGCTGATGACATCATCAGATCCGCCACCTTCCCCGCTGCCCATGCTCCCTCTCCGGATGACAGCTCATGGAGTGAGGGCGATCATTGGCCCTACTCTCTCGCTGTATTAGGTACAGTAGGCTCCTGATGGGCATGCTTGCACTGCTACCTTCAAGCGGTACAATAGACACCTTATTACAACCTAACTCTTCTTGTTCCTCAGTTCTAGCTACCCCAAAAGCTTAACTGCATCCCTGCTTCACACTGAGCTCACGCTATTATTCAGGCGTTCCAGCACTTGCTTTTAAGTTTTGCTTGCACAAAGCAGAAGCGTTGTTTGGTTTCTGTTGCAGTCATATTATTTTCTGCTTGAGGTAGCATCAGTTTCACCATTTTACGTTCACTTGCTTCACAGGATGGGTGCACTAGCTATACACAATAGTGCCACAAATGACTTGGACAGAGATAACTGAGACTGACTTCAAACTGACTTTTGTTTGTCTGTCTTACATTGTGCTGTTCTGTGTATTTGACATCCGGTAAAATCTTGACATGATTGATGAAGTGTAAACATCCGTCATGTCAGCCAAGCCAAATATTTCAATAAGTCCCTCTGTTTGTCTGTCTCGTCAACTCTGTCTCACATTTGTGTTCTACTGTCCACCTATTTGTCATTTACTGTGTGTATTTCTCACTGCTCTACAGCCAAATGAAGCAGCTATATCTTTCTGTCATTCTCTAAATTTGAACAATGGATGAAGCATTTCATCTTCGTTGTACTATACAAGTACATGTGAAGCATGGTTTTGGCTAAATAGATGTTTTTTTTTGTGTCTTTTTCGGGTGTGTGGGTATGTGTTTTCTGTAACTTTTTGGGCTTGTGCACAGCACCCATAGGTTCAGAAGGGAGGAGACGATCCAGAGAAGAGGAGGAAGAAGAGGCCTTGAAAAGAAAGCAGCTCCAGGAGGAACATCTCAGCAAGGTCAGGGGGATAACAGCCACTAATGCCAACATAAATGCACACTGTTATTGTTACTGTAGTTACAATATATTTTACATTAATCAAAAACCCTGCCTTAAGTACACACATGTATCTTTGGATATCATGTGCCTGAGGTGAAGGGCTTCTTACTGTAATAGCCATAGATTGATGCTTATCTGCACTGTAAATCATTTGTGTGTGTGTGTGTAGATTCAATCTGGTTTGGGGAAGCTCATTCTGAAGGAGGAGATGGAAAAAGAACAGATCAGGGAGCGTCATGCACGTAGCCTCTCCGCTCAGCGCTATGACCCCAAACAGACAAACTGTGACGCAGGTACAGAGCAGCTTCATCAGCTAATATGCTCTTGAGTTGTCAGCAATGTACTGTGACACAAGACCTGTGCTATGTAACACCTGTATGTAACACTTTGCATCTCTTAACATGTATGGATTATTGAAAAGCTCTCTAAACGACGTAAATGTTACGGATTGGATCAGCAGCATTTTTCTACAAAACCAGATAGCGCTATTTCATTTTAAATCTAAAACCAAATATAATTTGAACAATGTTTATGTTTCAGATCCAACTTCTCCAACAAAAACTAACTCTTTGCCTGGCTATGGAAGGAACGGGCTACATCGGGTGAGACCTCACTCATACTTATTCTATACTCATTTTCCACAAGATTGCTATTGTTTGTAACACACATGCAATCACAAAAACTTTATTAACCAAGTAACAGAAATTGCTTGTTAAATACAGTATATCTTGGCACCAATGCCAGAAACATCAATTCTGTCCATACTTTATACATTATAATTTGATTTAAATCTCATTGTTGTCCTATCTCACAAATAAAATGCCCATCTGTCATTGCTGATGTTTTGTTCTCTGTGTTCCAACAGCCCCAGTCGACAGATTTCACCCAGTACAACAGCTATGGTGACATGTGTGGAGGAGGCAGAGGTGAGAGCTGCTCCTAAAATATGACCACCAATCAAATCTCTTGCCAGTTTCACCAGAGCTATTCAGCATCAGTTCTCAGAAATGGCTTGCTACATGTACATAAATGGACATGCATTTTGAAATATCAGGGACAGCAGTGTTGTAGATAGTAGCCTGGCAGGGGGATTTGACAGCAGAACCATTAACTGTGAGTCTCATTTTCTGTCCCATTTTGTCCTGCAGAGTTTCAGGTATGTCTCTCATCTGCTTTTTCATATGGCATGCTTCCTCACCTTGCATCATATATTTGCTTGCTCTTGGGTTGCAAGAGATACTTTGCCCTGAATGCACACCGCCCACTCCTGCTACATGCTTGCGTCACTGTTGGGTTAATGTCAACTACAGGGCATGCTGTGCAGTGATTTCAAATGCCCAAACATGCACTGCCCAGTAGCTGAACCAGTGTACTGTAAATGCAATGTACTATCATGGCCTCATGTCTTGTTCTGTGTGTTGTTTACCAGTGTTATGACTCAAGCTAAATGTCACATTTAAATATATGATTTCCAATACCCCGCTATAACATACTATAGCTATCATATATATCATCTATATACTATATTTAAAAAAATACTCTACCAGAGAACCACTCTCAGAAAACATGTAAACATATGCCCATCTTTAATACTTATTAAGATACTGAACAGTATCCAAGTTACTTGCTCCATCGAGTGAAAACTGTGCCCACTGTCATTAGTGGACATGTTCATGCCATTAACCCTGCAGTCCCCTTCCACTATATTACATTTGTGTATGTTCTATTCTTTAGCACATTAAGGATGGCCGTGCAGCACTTGCAAGGATGGACAGGGGAGTATCTATGCCTAATATGTTGGAACCAAAAGCAAGTATCTTCTTCTTTTTGTACTGACGACAACATTGTAATCCACACTGATATATGTTACAAAACTTATATATCGTTCACTTATTCAAGTACATTTCTAACTTGTAAATAAGGATACATTTAGAGAGAGAGTCTAACCAGCTCAAAACGATGAGGATGAAATAGATATAATTAGCGTGTTGTATTTACCTCCGTTGAACAGGGACATTGGTAGAAGAAATAGGGAGATTAAAGTTATTTTTACTGGAAGTGAAAGACTCACATTAGCTGGGTTCCTGATTTAGCATGCTGCTTCAGGAGCTGCCGAGTCACTAGCGCTTAGCATGCTGGCTTCTCCATGCTCATCTGCACATAGCTTTGATTTACAGTGGCTGGATACTGTATGCAGCATACAGTGGAGAATCCAATGCCCAAATTGTCATCCAAACAACTCATATCACTATATACTGTGTAGTATATAAGGGAGCGGACACACTACTGTGTGGATATGAGTTGGTTAGAGGCCTCACAGAACTTCTAGTTGCTTATTATTGAGCATTTCCAATAAAATACCAACTATTATTTGCCAGTTTGTTCTTGTACAGAAGGAATTAGTTATTTAGAAAAGTAGAAGCACCTCAGTTTTCCAGGACAAACATTCCCAGGTGGATTTACTTGGCCTACATTATTGATGTTAGTTCTTTTTTTAGTTTGCATTAAATTACTCTAAAAATACGGACTGTTGCATAACTCTGTTCCTGTTTTTGCCCTTACCTAATCTATTGTACATTTCTACACCAAAAATGTGTGCACACCATATCACCACACATTTCCCCAACAACATGAAAAAAAACAACTCTCACTCCCAGTCAGCCTCCTGTCACCTTCCTGTTCTCCCACCCAGTGTTCCCTTTGTCACAGTCAGAATTACCAAAATATCCAAATTTTGTAGTTTGTTTAATAAAAATGGTTTGTAAGGTTTTTTTTTAAGCTTGACTCTAGCTTGTAGGTTTGACCTGTTCACTGATGAGTGTCTCCTTCTGAAGGTGTACCCCTATGAAATGCTCATGATAACCAGTAGAGGGAGAGCTAAACTGCCCAGGGATGTGGACAGAACCAGACTGGAGGTATCAGTTTTCCACCTGACTGTCCGCAATTGATACTGGATTTCTCTACTTTGTGTAAATAGCATGTTACACAAATACAATTGTAGCAAGGAATGTGCAGTATCCATTGCTTCTTGTCATTTTTGCATTGACCCTTTTTATGGCTTTGGTGCTAACCACAAACACCCCCCTCCCCTCCCACCCTCCCCTCCTTTGTTTTCTCCACCTTTGTTCTCAATTCTAGCGCCACTTAGCACCTGAAACGTTCTTTGACATCTTTGGAATGGAGATCCAGGAGTTTGACAGGCTTCCCCTGTGGAAACGCAACGACATGAAAAAGAAGGCCAAGCTCTTCTAGCACTCAGAGCAGCATGCATATACTGTACATTCACTCAGATAGCACACAACAACTGTAATCTAGATGTAGGTTTTGGTTTATTTCCTTTTCTTCTGGTTTTTTGTTTTATCCTGACATAATCAAGGAAGCCATGAAATGGACTCTTTTTGCTCTGATGCTTCCTGAGACTGTGAGCTGAAAGACTTGTCCAGTTAGACTTGCACAGGAAACAAGGAATGGGAATCTCTTCCATGTTCAAAAATGACAAAGAATGAGAATGAATGATAAATAGGGTCATGTTATTTGGTTTGACCGCGCTTGTTTTACTTCTTGCTTTGCTTTGAGTGGAACTGCTTTCCTTTGTTTCTTGCTTGTTTATTCCTACTATTTGTTGCTGTTGATTCCTGTGGAACTTTGTAAGTACAGTAGAAACTCATGGCGCCATTTACGAAATGTCCATGCTCGTAGCTTGAACATGTGTCAGCTTTCCTTCGCTTGGGCTGAAACAGTTTTAGTCCAAAGTTTGCAAGAATCGGCTCAGTGAGTCTTTGAATTAAAAAAAAAAAAAAAAAGGCAATGGGAAAGCAGTCAGCTGACCCACCAACTGTTTCTCTGGATCTACATGGAAATGAATCATCCAAGCACCTACACATCATCAGTCTCCTTCCCCTGGCTACTGTACACGCCAAACATTCATCTGACCCTGACAAAAAGAAAACGTCTCTCTTCTCAGGCTCTCATAAACATGGCCACACACTCTCCCTTTACATGTATTGGAAATACAAATCTTAATATATTTTATTGCCATATCCAACATCCAGTAACTAACAAATAGATAAAACACATAATGTAAGAAGCAACTGTATTTGAAAGTACTGTTTTATAAATGAAAACCCACACTGCCATTTGTTGTATTGAAATCTAAGCCAATAAAGCTTTAAATCACCACAAACCATATGATCCTCGGCTATACCAAAGGTACCCACAGACTCTTTTCTGCTCTCTGTTTTCTTCTTTGCATTTCACCAATAAACACTGTGTTTCAGTGACGTTACACAGGGTGAGAGGTAGTCTGAGGACTGGCTGACTTTTACAGGACCAGTCAGAGGGTGGAGTCTTTTGAGCTTCTATACAAACTCTGATTAGTTGGGGCCCCTGTGAAGACACATCTTTTTCCACACTTTAGGCATTATACTCTAGTGCAAATATTTACAGCATGTTTTATTCAGTACATATACAACTATAAATACATTACTTGATTACAGATTTTACCTTGAGACCATCGACCATTTACAACAAATCCTGTGCTGCATATTCAATATAATTGACCATTTTCCATAGCGTGCCACAGTTTTTTAAAATTAACTAATAAGGTTGTCCATCATTCCAAGCAGCTACTTAATTCATGGAGGAAGGTTTTAAAAACCATTTTGCTATTTGAATCTTGCTTTAGAAAGATTAAGCTTCACTGTGAACATTATGTAAGTAGCCTTCTGTTATGCTAGTTACAAACAATGATAGTTACACCTCTTCCAGATTGATGCATTTAAGTGCAAGTAGTAAGGCAAGACATGTAAGACTTGGCTCACGTTTCCAAATCCTATTATCCTATTTATGATATCCATGGTTTCCTATTGTTTATCCTCTGGGCTTGCATTTTCAACATCTTTGTATATTCATGAAAGCAAAGCAGCTAACTCTTAATAAAAGAGTACTCCACAGATTTAGTGTTGTGCTAGCATAAAATAATGATGAACATTTAAAAAAACAAAGTTGTCTGCATCAAAATCGATGCCGCAGAACCAGAGATATTGTCATTTTTACTCCGCACATTCTTATCTCTTGTGAAAACCTGGTGGCTACTTTACCCACAATGCAACATGACTTCTGACCTTTTGTTTGGAGATGCATTAGATGTGTTATGCTGGTAGTGGCTAATGTAGCCTTGAGCTGTTAGCCTTGGTCAAAGATGAGGAGTTACCTACAAAGGTCTCACTCTATAATTCTACACCCTCAAATGATCATTTTCAGACTTGTAGCCTTCAGAGATAACCCACACTAACTCATGTGACATCATTTGAGGACATTTATCAGAAATGGCAGAGCTCCCTCTGAAAGGCTTTAGACAAACTTTTTTCACACACGTAACAGTACTGTAAAAAAGACTTTGATGGGTAAAATTGGTTCAGATTTACAGCCCTTTCTGTAAATATCAGACGTCAGCGCTTCTCACTTTACACATTACAGCACTGTCAGTTAGACCGTACAAGACACTGCTAGACTTTGACTTAATTACCCCAGGGCGATAATTTCACTTTGACAAAAAAGGCATGGATTAGCCCTACTTACCTCTCCAATTTTAATTTCCATATTTACTGAAATGACGAGTAATGGATCCCTGGATGGCAGGAAGACCTCCTCCAGACACGTTATAAGACATAAAAATACTCATAAATACTTAATAAATAAAAGTTTGTGTGTTATTGTTCTTCCACAAAAAGTTAAATAAACCAGTTAAAAATGGTCAAACTACTACACACAAGATGTCTCCTACTTCACTGAGAAATCCATTGTCAGTGCATGTGTGCTGGAGGTTCTCAACACATCAATCTTGAGATCTTGTGTAACTTTGTATTATTTGTATTATATTGGACGACAAACCTCTAAAGTTGCGATGTTACAAAATCATCCTATATATGCACATGTTAAACTCAGATTGACGGGGAGCACAGAGAAACTCTCCCCCTTCACCACATGAATGTGTAAACAGCTGCTGTCAAACTCTGCACATACATCACTCTGCACAGTGAAGCATCCAAGTGAGGTAACAATAAGCAAGTGGAGTGGAAGGGGACTTTTAACAGCGCAGAAAACTATTGTGTGCTTTGGAAAATGGTCAGCAGTGGTGGCATGATGAAATTTCTAGTAACAAATAAAAATTCACAATCACACCAGTATGGTCTACAAGGGGAATTATTGTGGGACAAATGTTAATGACTATAGACTCAATAATTCATCATAATTTTCAATGTTTGATTGTAATTTCGTATGCATCAGGTACCAATTAGACACTTACTTGTTCCTACTGGCACTTTAATGTAGGTACAGTGGACAAAAACAAGTCTACAAGGGAGTAACAATTTAGCATTTTAAAGGAAAGGAGAAATAAATTATACTCAAGTATTGTGGGTACAGTGCTGGGAAACAAAACGGAACTTTGAAAAAAGAAAAACAGTTAACAACAGTAAAACAAGGAGAACAGCCACATTGTTTTACAGCCCACATTCCTTATTCTTACTGTGTAATATAAAATTCATGTTGTAGTATCACAGCTACCATTCACTCTCCAGTGATTTACTTGTGTCATATTTATGTCTTCTACTTCATAATATTCATTGTTAATTAGGCCAAGTCAAGAAATGGGTCTATACTTTTGGAAATTTGCTCCAGCAGCATATTCATTCACAGGTACAGCATAACAGGTTCAATGGAGCAGAAAACAAATGTTCCTTTCTTGCATACACAGCTGTAGAAGCGTCCTGTTGTCGTCTGAGGGAAAAAAAAAACTATAACAAAGTAATGTGATAGAAGAACACAGATACTCAAACAGGGTTAATCTTAATTGTTTAATGATCATTATTTTAATTTTTTTGATTACACAATAAAAACAAAGTATGCAGGCTGTAATATATAATATATGAATGTGTGGTTGTTCTCTTCTTTTTACATTTTAATTACACAATAAGAAAATGGTTGCTGACACTATTTTTTTTTCCAAACTTCAGTTTTGTTTCACAATACAGTACTGTACCCTTTGATTACTTAGTGTATAATTGATTTGATAAAATATGTAGTTGTTAGTCCATTGCTCCCCTATGATCTTGTACCAGTAGGAAACAGTAAATATTTGATCAACACCTGATTCTTCTAAATCTAATTCTAAATCATGGGCTGTAAGATAAAGTGTTATCTGCTCTTCCTCCTGGAGAAGGCAGTTCTGACAAATACTTAGAATATGGAAGACAGATACTTGCATCTGGAGTCACAACACTGCACAACGTCGATCATGTAATTGCTATGAGGAGTTTGATTGGAAACAGTTTTTAGCTTGATTGAGTTGTAGCAACAAGTCCCATGATAAACTGCTTCTGCAGCTGCACCTCACCCCAAATAATAAGGCCAAGACCACTTTGATGATGTTGAATGGAGCTGTGCTGAATGTGTGCAACCCTTTCTACAGGAGACATTAGAAAAGCAACAGGAGAGTCTAAAGAAGCAAAGAGAAGCAGTGAAATACAGACTGAAGAAACTGGCAGCACGGCAATCAGAAATCACTGTAAGTTCAGACCAGTCAGTGCTGAAATTTTGCCACAACATGAATTCGTTTCTGTCTTTGTTGAGACCTTACATTTAAGAATTTGTTATCTTGCAACAAAAATACTGACAGTATAATTAGACCTGTGATTAGGCAACATAATAAACTCATAAATACTTATGCCTGATCAGAAAAAGTCCACAGTGATAAGGGAGAATATCATAAGGAAATATCGGGAGATCCAGGCCGTTCTGGATGAGGACCTGAGGATTACCCTGTCCCATCTGGAGATGGAGGAGCGGGCTGCGGTCTCTGCTCTGGATGGACTGATGGAGAGGAACTGTTCTCTAATCCAGGAGATAGAGCAGGACCTGGCCAGACTCACTGTGGCACTAGACCAGACCGATACAGAGCCTGATTCAATGGTGATTAAACTTGAAATATCCACTGGATCAAATATGATTTGAAATTTCATATTTACCCTCTCATTTGTGTATGGGAACTATAAGTGTTATGATATGAAACATTTTGTTTTCAAAATGCATTTAATCTTAATTTTTCTGCTTTTCCTCAGTCTTTCTTTTCATACCCTGAACAGCAAGACATGGAGACAGTGGACAGGTATGGAATCAGGTCATAATTAATTAAAGAAAACTCTTCAATAAGAAGCAGTCGAGCAAAAACTGATGTTTCTTACTATGGTCTGCCTCCTCCAGAGTGATGGATCTGCTCAACAGGACTGATCCGAGCAGCGTGACCCTGGACGAGGCTAAAGCTGAACAGATCCTCAGCCTCACCAACAACATGCTTCTGCTTATCTGCTCGCAAACACCTATAATCAAGAAACTCATCAAGAGTTGTCAGTTCACACTTTATTTCTATAGTGTTTATAACCACTATTGGACCTCTTTAATATGTTGCCTTTTTTTATATAAAAATGTTGAATATTGGTCTCCAGATTCCAGTGAGGTGTGTCTGGATCCACAGACGGCCCACCCAAAGCTGATCATCTCCCACCAAGGTGACAGTGCCACCTACACGGACACCTGGCAGCAACTTCAGGATCTCCCTGGACGCTTTGACACCACCCTCAATGTCATCAGCTTGCAAGGCTTCACCTTTGGTCGCCATTACTGGGAGATTGATGTGACTGGGAAGACCTACTGGGAGCTAGGTATTACCTACCCCAAAATTCCTCGCAAGGGAACCACTGAGGATTGCTGGCTGGGCCGGGGGGAGGAGTCTTGGTGCGTTGAGTTTTTTGATGGGGAGTATACAGCCTGGCACGGAGGGGTGCCCCATCAGTTGCCTTTCACAAAACGCTTCTCTCGGATTGGTATATTGTGTAGTTTCCCTGCAGGATTGGTGACGTTTCTCGAGGCAGACAAAATGACACCGCTGTTCTCGTTCTGTGCAGGAACCTTCTCAGACTGCCTCCACCTGGCCCTGTGTCCTGGCCATGACCACAATGGCGCCAATGCAAAGCCTATTGTAATCTGTAATGCTCCATCTCCAACCAGTGATCTCTGACTAGTAGCACCACAGAAAAGCTTTTAAACACTACTTTCTAATAAGGCACCAATTGTAAAGACCCATACTGTAAATTGTAACTACTGGCTTTGTTAGTAATTAAACAGGACTAAGAGTTGATAGCCACGCTAAAATCTCTATCATGGTTCTTTGAGCTAAATGCTAACGTAAGCAGGCTAACATGCTATTGTTTAGTAGCTATGCACTTACCATCTTCCCCGTAATAGTTTAGCATGCTAGCATGTCAACATCTGCTAATTAGCAATAATCACAAAATACTGCTGAGGCTGATGGGAAGGATGTTAGATGTTAAGCTACTTCACAAGATAAGGGAAAACTTTGACCTGATAGTGATGCTAGAGAAAAAGTCAGGCAATCACTAAAGTCAGTAGGATTCATCTTCTAGGTGACCATGAATGTCTGGACAAAATGTCATGGCAATCAGTCACCAAGGTAAGTGGCCAAACAGTCCAGGAGTTTCCAGAGAGATAACGCAAGTTTCATGCAGGAGGAGGATAAACATAATTTATAAAGCATTACAAATGTTTTATTAATGCTCAATAAAGGCAATAGGTACAACCTAAAATCCCTTTAGAAAGGCTGCCATATTAGAAAGTGGTACACCTGCTATTTGCTCCTTTTTGAAATAACTGAATGTATTTCATGATACAGAGAAGAAGAAAATCTCCAGTTGCAAGAGAGCTCCATAAGAATCATGTTGAAGGAGACTTTTATCCCAATGGCAGATAAACTAAGAAAAAGGGTCAAGAAGTGTTTTATGCATTTTGAGTTTTATATATTCTCCTTCTGTAACAAAATATTGTTTAAAAAAGTTTCTGTTTTATTTGGATGTGATAAATGTTATGAACACTCATATACAAGAGATCTTATAGTATATTTATTTTAAAATATAATCATCGCAAAAGTATTCCACTTTTGTAAATATATATAGAGATCTAAAAAAGCACACAATAACTCATCCTGAAATGCACCTAGTTTACGAGGATCCAAGGTTCAAACATTCAAACAAACAACTTGCTCACTGCAAATATGCTCTCTGAGCCTTTGTGTTGAATCTGAGTGTATGCTTAGCCTTTTTGTCAAAATTCATTTGAATGAATTTCAATACGGAAAATGCTTCAAAGGTGGCAGAGACAGTGATATTGATTTTGTGCCATTCATTTGTCAAAAATTCATGAACAGTATTCTGCCTATTATTATTATTATTGTAAAAAAAAAAAACTATCCAAGAGCACAGCTAAAATCAATATAACTGACTCAGCAACAAGTGTGGATGCCAGAGAACCCCCGCGAATCAAAGGTTAGTGTACTTCCACAAATGTTTAGAAAAGTGTGAGTGATCTGCCAGACAGCACACTCTCATTTTACTCTCCTGGATGTCCCCTGATCCGCTGACATCATGAACCTAAAGCTCCTCTTCTTTTGCCTCTTCTTAGCGGTGCTGCTCATACCTGCTGAAGTATGTACTTACTGTTTGTATTATACAGCAATTGTGTAGCAATAAGCAAATATATTGGCACTTATTTATAATGTTGCATTGTTTGATAATGGATTTAGCTGTGAATAAACTGCAGTAGAGCTTGTTGTCCACATTTATGTTTTGAGAGATTAATTAATGAATTCAAATTCTACTAAGCAAGTGCACTTTTTTATCATTGTGATTTCTTATGTGGTGCTGCCATGGGAATGTTTTTTTTTTTCAGCTGAAACGTAAAAAGGACAAAAAACATCATCATCATCATGACCAAGATCATGAGCATGGCCAACATGGGAAAAAGAGAGGAAGATTTAAGGATATAATTGAAGGTAAATACCTTTTTAAAATAAATGTGCATAACACATTATATGTAGAACAATATTTGACATTTAGTGTCCTGTAAGTCCTCACACTGCTTTACTGTTAACAACAGTGAATCTCACCCTACTGAACTATCTGCAAGTTTTATAGGGAGAGAGGGGAAGCCAACAATGCTTCATATCTAATGGAAAAACACTGTTCTAGACTTCTTCTTTGAGGTCATAGATGGAGTTTCTGGTGATGATGACGATGATGATGACCAAAGTAATTCTGACTGGCTTTTTGAAATTCAAGAGCCAGAAGGTAAGAGAGTGAACTATCAGGTATTCTTTCAAACATATTACTGTAATACCAATTTGTGTAATGTTGCATGAACAGGCTACATTGTATTAGAAAGCTCTCATTTAAAGCTTATGATTGTTCCTTAATGTTCCCCGTCTCTCAGGCCAATGCAACCCAAACCCTTGCCTTAACAACGGAGTGTGTAAGGAGAAAAACAAGAGAAGATTCAAATGTGACTGTCCCAGACCTTTCAAGGGAAGGAGATGCCAGAAAGGTTTGAAAAAAATCCCTTTTGTTCAACCATGTTGTTGGACTGCAGACTGGTCATATATGTACAATATAAAATGAGAAAAACGGAATTAATACTAAAACTCATTTCTTTATTGTGTTATTGTCTCAGGTCCAATGGCTTGTAGGAGAGGTAAGTGTGGGCGTGGTGAGTGTGTGCTGACTTCAAATCCACCGTTTTACGAGTGCAAATGCAAGGAGCCCTTCCAGCCTCCGGACTGCAAGCGTTGTAAGGAGTATTTCTTCATCCAAACAAGGCAGAATATCTCTGTTCCACTTTTTTCCACAGTTGGAAGATAGCTTACACTGTGCATTGTTTTCCTCCAAAGATTCACTGTGTGAGACTAACCCATGTAGGAATGGTGGACAATGTGTCATTGATGGTAATGACTTTGACTGCCAGTGCCCTCCAGGGTACAGAGGACGTTTCTGCCATGTTGGTAAATATTACATCCTATCATTATTTACCATTTTCCAGGCTAACATCATTATAACTCATATGCTGAGTTACATTGCTGAGTGTGGTATATTTCTTAGGTCCAAATGACTGCTATGTGGATGATGGAGAGTCGTATCGTGGCAATGTGAGCGAGACAGATGACGGTGACGAATGCCTTTACTGGAACTCACATTTCATCCTGGAGAATGGAGCTGATCCCTTCAACTCCTTTGAGGACAAAGATGGACTTGGCCATCACAACTTCTGCAGGTCAGGAGAAAAGAAATAAATGTATTCAAACTCCAAACGACAGCTACAAGAGGATGGTCACTCACACATTTTCTATGACACAGAAACCCAGATGGAGACACGATGCCTTGGTGTTTCTACAGAAGAGGCCGCAGGTTGCTGTGGGAGCACTGTGATGTGATAGAGTGTCCTGTGCCATCAGGTCAGCTTTAAAGCTTCAGACAACTTTCTGCTTATGAGCATGGGCAACAAAAACAGTTGTGTTATCTTCTTGCGTGTGTGTTTCCAGATGTCGCGCCGACTGAAATTGTCCCCACAGTCCCTGATCCCATTATCCCCGAGCCACAACCAACAAAACCTGAACCTACAGCAGACTCCAAGCCAGCACCTACCATCCCCACTGTAAAGCCCAGCCAAGCTCCACAAACTTCTCCTGCACCCACTGATGCTCTTCCCACCCCCTTGATCACTGTTGCACCGCCACCGTTCTCCACCTGCGGGAAGCCTCAGCCAAAAAAAGCCATGACCCGAATTTTTGGGGGTCTGAAGGTCGCTCCTGGGGCAATACCCTGGCAGGTGTCCCTGCAAGTGAGATCAAAGAACACCAACCAGCCATTCAGACATATCTGTGGAGGAGTTCTCATTGCTAGCTGTTGGGTACTGACAGCTGGGCACTGCATGTAAGCACAATCGTAATGACTACAAATCTGAGAAAACATAAAACATCGATCGATTCTGGAAAGGTTCACACTTGTGGACATAATCGTCATGTGTCGAATCATGTGTTGTTTGTGTTTGAACAGTGAACAAAGAAAGGACATGGAGGTGGTTTTGGGAAGTCTGTCACAGGATGTGACAGAACACACAGAGCAAACCATAAAAGTTGAAGAGGCTATTGTACATGAGAACTACAGGGAGACTCATTCAGCTGTACACAATGACATAGGTGATACATGTCTCTCTTATTTGATATCAAATATAGTATCCACAATTTAGATAGAGCATGCTGAGAGCACTTTACGTCTGTATCTCGATCTTTCTTTTAGTTAAATAAGATTGGGATGTGATAGTGTCAAATAGTCCATCTGTAATGATATAATTGATGAAATCTACAGTATTGGTAGTCTATGCAGTAAACAGTAAATGCAGTAAAAATAGTAAAAAGTAGACATGATGAGATTGTGCTGTAAAGAAATTAAGTACTTTTGAACTTTTGAAGCCTTGCTGAAGCTGGAAGGTACCGGTGGAGTTTGTGCCAATGAAACTCAGTTTGTGAAGACAGCCTGTCTGCCTGATGCCCCACTGCCTGGTGGGATGGAGTGTACCATTTCTGGATGGGGTGCCACTGAAGAATGTAAGACCATTTTTGCATATCCAGGCTGCAAAATATAAGCAGATCCTCTGGTTTGTTTTAGAGGCACCTAAGGGTTGAAATGTTTTTTTTTAAAGGCCCCTTTAAACCTTGAATTTTATTTGCATGTGACCAAAGACATCAGATACAACTGCATTTGTTGTTATATCTTTTTATATCTATTTTTTCTGCAGCTGACTATGGTTCCAGCCACCTGCTGGAGGCCAATGTACTGCTGATCGACCAGGAGAAATGCTCCGAACCAAAGGTTTATGGCAGGGTCCTGGATAATAGCATGTTCTGTGCTGGCTACCTGCAGGGAGGGGTGGATTCCTGCCAGGTTAGTAGACGAATCTTGCTACTGAAGTGCATACTAACATGTGACCAACTTACCTGGGGTAGGTTCTTAACATAGTTGCAGGCAGTAGTGGGTTTTATATCTGGTCACCTGTTCTCTTGTTTCAGGGCGACTCTGGAGGACCATTGACTTGTAAGCAGAACCACACCAACGTTATTTATGGCCTGGTCAGTTGGGGGGACCAATGTGGGAGGAAGAACAAGCCTGGCGTCTACACTCGAGTCACTAATTTCCTGAACTGGATAAAATCAAAGATGCAAGCAGCATCTCCATAAGCAGCATGCCAGACAGTGTAGCCAAGGGATTGGATATGAATGGAACAAGTCCCACTCATGATGATTTAGCTTTTGGATTTTGTGCAGTTGAACCTGGTATTTTGCTCCTCAGGTCTATGTCACTGTAGATTGTAATGCTCCCTAAATCAACCTTTAAAAAAAAAATCTGATCTGACATATCAGACTGTTTCATCATTGACTACATTTGCATTGTCATTTCATTTGAATGGGTTTTTATCTGTTACATATGGAACAGAACAGAAAAGCCTGAAATCTGTTCATCTAAATGTCCTATTTCCTTCTCTTCGCCCTGAAACTTTTATTCCAGCCAAAGGTTTTTTCCAAACCTCATATTATAAGTGATGTGCATGTGGTAAAGGAAAAGACACAATAAATTTTAAAACATTATTGCTGCGGGCCCTTTAAGAAGAAAGGTGTCATATTTTCTTATTTATCAGACAGTATATTAATCAGTGGTCTCTCAATTCATCATTCCTTGTTGAAATGGGGTCAGATGCATCAGTGTTCTGACGGGATATTCTTGCTGTTCTGTGCCTTCATGTCTTTACTGTATGTCTTCACCAGGCCCAAGGGTGGCAGAACTATTAGGTACACCCCTGATCAAGATGAGACTCATAGTGCTGGAATATCCTAAAAATCAGAAATACAGATAAAATGTATGATATTGGGTTCCTGTGTCATTCTAGTTTTCATGAACAAGATCAAAACAAGGTTACATTTCATCACCACTGTTTAAAAGCTTATTATGTAATGCAAAGTTCTGTGGATGAGCCCCAAAATAAACAGTGAGTCAAAGAACTTAGAGAAAAGAAGCAAATAGGTGGATAAGAGTTTTCATTCTACTATTTTCAAAAAGTTTTAAAACATTCATGTACAAAGAGAAAACCATACTGTAAGATTAATAATCATAAAAAGAGATTTAAGTCTTATGTCCTCTATACACATACAGTGTTCATGTTATTTGGCCTCACTGACTACTGTTTGCTGCAGGGCAGCAGCTCTCTAAGGCCACTGACATGTGAGAATGAAGGCTTACATGTTCTTGAGGGGACAGTTGTACAAAGAACAAGCCAGTAGTTTACCCAGGGGTAATTTTCTTCCTGAACTAGGCTACATCAGGTCGAACATGAGAACTGCTAAGCTGCTGAACGAGAAGCTAGACTTTACTGCAGAACAAAAGTGCTGTTTGCACCTGATAACACTTGATAAAATATTTACTGTTACATGACAACTGCAAACAATGGAAAGGTATTATAGGGATGACTATATGACTATAGAGAAGACTAAAACACCAAAACTCCTCAGCTATAATTTTATTACTTAACAGCTTAATTTTTTACACAAACACATGATTTTAAGCATGTATGATATTTCCATCGTTTGATTTAATCTAACCAAAAATGGAAATAAAATATAGAGTTTGATCAGTGTATCATTTAAGGTTGTCCTCCAAGATCACTCTATATCTCCATCTCTGTTTACATGCCACTCCTAGGGATCCTTAATGCAAAACAAGGTAAGAGGCTGCCTGTTCAGTCCCTTCACATCAATGCATGGGTTTAGCATGGGGTAGAGAGGCTCTGTGCACTGCACACAGAAAGAGTGAAGCAAGGTGATAGCATCAGCATCGTAGAATGACAGCTCCCCCTTCTGGAGATTGGTCAGTATACCCAGCTTTCTGACTCTCTTTCCCACTGACAGTCGCTTCTCCTGGGTATCATGACATGCCAGGTACTG
Organism: Seriola dumerili; assembly: GCF_002260705.1. Classification (NCBI taxonomy): domain Eukaryota; kingdom Metazoa; phylum Chordata; class Actinopteri; order Carangiformes; family Carangidae; genus Seriola; species Seriola dumerili. The sequence goes on from NW_019174328.1 coordinate 6,659,185, forward strand.
CCCATCTCCATGGTAGATGCACCAGGATGTGTTGGTCATACCCAGGCTGGAGGAACTCTGACTTGATCCATCTTTTTTATCAGCTGGCCCAGTAGTCATACCTATCAGCCAGTAGGGTTTCTCCTGAACAATGACCTCCCAGTAGTGCTGGCCAGTAGTAAAACTCTCCTGAGCCAGGACACTGCACTGGGAGTCATATGGTTGAGGGCTCAGATCCTCACTGACAGGTTGTCTTCTCCAGTATACTTGCTTCCTGTCTTGGGATATTTCCAGTTTCGGATGGGCTGTCTTGGAGTCCAGAGCAGGAGAACTTAGATCTGCAAATATAAATCTACAATTGGTACACTACTACGGACGTAGCGGGGGTTGATTTTATATTGGTAAATATTTGGTACTTTACTAACATGACCACATTCGTGGAAAGTGTTGGGACAGAGCCACCGAAAGGTCGTCCACCAGCTTCTCTACGGTTCTCAGTTTCTCAGGATCACACAGAACCCTGTCTACTTCCCGGATAGGTGCTAAATCCAAAGGTTCACTGCAATAAAAACTGAATACCATTAGAGGGCCAAAAAGAAAGCAGCTAGGATGGAAAAAGAGAAATTATATACTCACCAAAGATTCTGTGCTGTGATTTGCTGTTGAAAATAAAAAGGTCATGTACAGCTGCAGTCACGGAAAATATATAATCTGCATTTGTGCTACACATTCACATGTCACATTATCACAATGACACACTGTCATAACAAGAGGTACCTACCTGCAGGAATCTCAGATCATTTGTGTCCTGTAGGAGTGATTTGCTGGAGGCTCTGAGGCTATCTATCTGTTTGATCTGGGCCTCCATGATGCCCCTCTGGGCTTCTAACCACTCTGTCATGTATGTCTCCTCTTCATCTATAATCTGCATCATCAGGCGCTCATCACCATCCAGCACGACGCGGATTCTGCTGTACTTGTCTGAGATTCTCTCTCTGAAATCTGCAGCAGACTTCTAGGAAATAAAAAAATAAACATTGTTTGAATACATACAAGAGGGGATTATGTTAATGATTTTAAAAAAAAAGTGATTAAAAAAGGCGGCTTTCATATTGATTGTACCACTGTTTGTGTATACAGTGACTCCAAGTCCTTGATGGCAAGTTCTGCTTCGCTTCTCCTCTTCAGCAGTTGGTCCATAGTGGTCTCTAACATGCCCTAAAGACAGAAATACAACAGGCCTATAGAAAATGAATACCCTGACAGAAAAATAAAGAAATAGTCATCACACTTAAGGAAATAAAACACACTAGCCAATGACAAAACAGTACTAATATTCACCTTGAAGTGTACGCAGGCATCATGGAGTTGAGATGCTTTGTGGTTCTTGTGGATGCCAACCAGGACACACAAACAACACACAGGGACCCTTTCCTCCATACAGAAGAGCTTGAGCTCATCACGATGCTCCCTGCACTTCAGAGACAGCGGATCTCCTGTCACCTCCACAACTGTGTGCTCCCTCAGAGCAGACCTCTGCTCGTGCAGCAGGGCATGAGCCTGGCACAGCGAGGCATCACAGGTCAGACAGGTCTTTATGGCCACTGCTGGCGTCTCTATGCAGTGGTCACAATGGATGGTTGAAGATGATTTGGTTGCCCTGCTTGGAGCTGTTGTCTGTAGCTGTGCTGTTGATGGCCTGTTAGTGGTGAAGTCCTTTACTTTGGTCTGAAGCCTGGTGTTTATCTCCAGAGTGAGGTCAGAGGGGAGGAATATCTGACACTCTGGACAAAAGAAAGGACCTTCATTAGGCCCATCTGTTTCCCAGACAGCCTGGATACAGGTGAGACAGAAGTCATGTCCACATGAGAGCGTCACTGGATCTGTGAAGAAATCCTGGCAAACAGGACACTTCCAACTTTCCTCAATGGTCCCCATAGCTCTGCTTGCACCTGGTATGGCAGCACAGTGTGCTCTGTGCTCCCAGCCATCCTGCTCATGAATGTTTCAAAGGCCTCAGTGTCAGATTACTAAAGAAGAGTTGATAGCTTCCAGTAGCTGTTTCACACCATTGACTTTCAGGAGACCACACAATCGGATGGCACATTTCCAACAAACTGGATTAGGTGAAATAAATGACCAGTTTTTTGTTCTAGATGTAGTTTCATTAAAAAAAAGAAACAAAGGAATCCATTTTAGTATGAACTTTGATCCTTGAACTGTGGTTTGAAATAATAAACGAAAGTCGCTTTTTCAGAAGCTTTCAACAGCATCTCAAGCATCTTCATCAGCAAATACTTGCATGTCAGCTTGACGAGTTATTAAGTCAGAAAACGAATTAAAATTTATGGAATGTGCCTACACTAATATCCAGCGTTAATTAGAGCTGTTATATTGTTATATGGTCAGCTTTACAATTTGTCATGAACACACTGTTATTTTTCATAAACAAATATGTGACATTGTGTTTTATTTGATGAATTCGGATAATTAAATTTTTACAGGTGATGTTTTTGAGTCGTTGTGTTTAAGGTGAAAATGAATCCATATTATCACTATAAAACATTCATCCCACACATCACAATAAAGATGCATTTACTCTCTTGTTCCTGTGCTTGTACTTCCCATAGCTACGCAAAGTGTCCGCCCATCAAAAGAACTATTTCTACGTATGTAACAGTTGATCTGCTTTAGTCAGTCTCTTCCTACGTGAACATATCCTACGTAGACGTCCTTCGTGAATAGCTCAATTAACGCTGTACTCAACCAACGTGGGCTGTGGATGTGGCAGCAAAGTAACGCCAGTCCTGCTGACTACGTGTCCTCTGCAGTGCACTCACAAGTGTAGTTGTGGTTGGTGTTTGTATATTTCCGTATTGTCTGGTAAGTAGTCCTTTTGTATAAATATTCTTCCGTCCATTTTGCCAGAGATAACCGCTAGGCAGTGAGATAGCCGGTCATTGCTAATGCTAGCTAACGTTAGCTAGCCCCAAGTATCACTGAACAACAGCAGTAACACTAAACATATAGCTCCATTCTGTTAGCCATATTAACTAACTTTCTAACTTCAGTCACTTCACATATGTTGGAGGTTTTTGGTGTGAATAGCGCCTAGCCCCTGGCTATTTAGCTAATGTTTTTAGCAAATGTTTATAAACTATCTAGTACAAATATTGTCATCTTCACTAGGTCAGTATGCCAAGTTCAAGTACCAACACAGTGCTGAACATCATGATGCATAGATTTCCAGTTACTAAATAATGCTCAAATTAATAATAATCTTTATTGGTTTTGTTATGGTATTTTATCTTCTTAATACTTTAAGCCTTGATGTAGATAGCCACCCTTACACACTGTCTATCAATCCTTAAGGCTGCATATTACAGATGAGGTTATTGCACCCTTACAGTAACCTGGCACTGGTTTGTGTGTTCATCACAGCTGTCCTCAAGCATCAGTGCCATGTTTGCCAGGCTGGCCTTGTGCTCTCGCCTGCCATCCAGAAACTGGCAGTCAAATTGCAGTCGAGTTTCCATCAGAGCTTTTTCCCAAGCTAAATGTGAGTAATCAGCCAACTTCTTACCTGAAGTGGACATTGTTCTCACCATCTCTTTCTCTTTGCTATGTATGATACAATGTTGCATGCTGATGAGTAATAAAATGTTACTGTGTTTTTCTCTTCAGTCTCACTCCCACGTCCCCATGGGAAGTCTTTTGCCCACCGCAGTGAGTTAAAGCAGGCCAAACGCATTGTAGTGAAGCTGGGGAGTGCTGTGGTGACACGTGGAGATGAGTGCGGCCTGGCACTGGGGCGACTGGCCTCAATAGTAGAGCAGGTAAAACCACATTAATATTGTTGATGCAGACAAGAGATGAACTTTTGTTGATGATAGTTGTTTTTTTTACGTGCGAACATATGTGAGAACACCACACATTATAAAGTGGACATCCCTGATGAGTGATCTTGGCCATTAAAGAGGAACTTGAATGGTGTTGTCCTTGTCTGTCCTATCAGGTGGCCATGCTACAGAATCAAGGCAGGGAGATGATGATTGTCACCAGTGGTGCTGTGGCATTTGGGAAGCAGAGACTGAGACATGAGATCCTGCTGTCTCAGAGTGTCAGACAAGCCTTGCATTCTGGACAAAACCAACTCAAAGACATGGTGAATAATAGCATTTAACCCCAAATAGTACATAAACATTTGTTAGATTTTGTTCATAACCTTGTATTTTAACCTTAGTGAAATTTCTCGGTTTTTCAGTCAATTCCAGTTTTGGAGGCAAGAGCCTGTGCAGCTGCTGGACAGAGCGGTCTGATGGCGTTGTATGAAGCTATGTTCACCCAGTACAGCATCTGCACTGCACAAGTATATACTAGACTTTTATCACAGAATACAATGCTGAAAGAGAATGACTGAAGCATCTTTACATTTTCTTGCATTTCGGTCTCCTTCTTTAGATTCTGGTCACCAATCTGGATTTTCATGATGAGCAGAAGCGCCGCAATCTGAACAGCACACTTCATGAACTGCTACGGATGAACATAGTTCCTATCATCAACACCAATGATGCTGTTGTTCCACCCCCTGTTCCCAACAGTGACCTACAGGGGGTAAATGTGGGTACTGTGTGATGGGCACACTGGGAATGCTAAATGTTGTCCAGAGTTGTGGTGGCTTGCTTAAAGCATGCATACACAAAAGACATATGTTTCTTTTCACTTACATTTCCACCCTCACTGACATTTACTTCTTGGACATATGGTTTAATTTTTGTGGTTGCTTTAAATGTTCTCTGCTAATTCAAAAGGTGGTTTTCTTATTTTCTGCCATTATATCGTGCAAAGAGCTACCTGTGTTATCTCCTTTTGGAAAGAGGTGAACATATGTTGTTTGTTTTACACCTGAATGGGACTATCAGGCTTTTGTTGCATGGTAGCAACTGACAAGATGTTATTCTACAGTATACTGTGAGCTACAATGACTTTCCATTTGGCTTAATGAATTTTCTGTTTGTATTTCAGGTAATAAGTATCAAGGATAATGACAGCTTGGCTGCACGACTTGCTGTTGAAATGAAAGCGGACCTCCTTATTGCCCTGTCTGATGTTCAAGGTACAGATAAAACCATTCATTTGTTGTATGTTAATTTGCATGTAAGCATTAATTTTAGTTCACTGTATGTGCTATTAAATGTTTTCAAAGGGGCTACATCTAAGGATTAAATAAATAATTCATTTCACTCTGATTTCTTAACACATTCAACATAATTTATAACAAATTATGTTATTGGTAAATTATTATATTGAGTACCAAAACACTGAACCAAAACCCCTTTCAAAATATATAAATATGTCAGACAGAAAAAAACTTCAAATCTGTTTTTGAGGGAGTAACCAACAAATGTTTAGTGATTTTAAACAATAAATTTTACAGAGACAGTATATAATTGACACAAGTTAAATAAATTTCAACACTAGTTCACAAAGGCCTCTGATTCTCTTTCACCTTCCATATTAAGCCATCTCTGCTTTGCTTTTATTCATTATCTTATGTCTTTGAGTCATATGTAAATAGTAAACTTTCTAGTGTACATACTGTCTGGTCCGGTTTCTCTTGATGAAAAGATATCAATATCAGTGTGACTGCTTCAGTTCTATAAAGGATTTAAAAAGGAAAACAATTCTGTCCAACAGGCTTATTCGACAGTCCCCCGGGAACAGATGATGCCAAGCTTATTGATATATTCTATCCTGGAGACCAGCAGTCAATCACGTACGGCACTAAGTCCAGAGTTGGCATTGGCGGCATGGAAGCCAAGGTCAGCATGACAAAAAGTATTTGATCTCACAGTGTAAACAGGACTGAGTTGGTTTAATGATGAAAAAGTTATACTCAAGGATTTTGTCTGAATCAGGTCAAAGCAGCACTTTGGGCACTACAGGGTGGGACGTCTGTTGTCATTGCCAATGGCACAGATCCTAAAGTCACAGGCCACGTCATCACAGACATTGTGGAAGGGAAGAAAGTTGGCACCTTCTTCTCAGAAGTGAAACCTGCAGGTAATGAGTAAAACCATCTGGAAAGAATATTTTACTCACTTGTGTGTGTGTGTTTTTTTTATATTTGATGCACGTGTTTTTGACACCACTAGGTCCAACTGTGGAGCAGCAGACAGAGATGGCCCGGCATGCAGGCAGGGCTTTGGCCTCCCTGCTCCCTGAACAGGTGAGTTTCTTGCTCCCTCGATGTGGTGGGGCTAACTGAAGAGACGTTTTGAAATACTGTATAGTATATGAAGACTATTTTATCAAGAGGTCCAAATTGTTTTAGGCTTGATTGCAGCAGAATCATCTCCAATGTCAAATCAATATCGTTTTATATCTTCTCTCACTGACACAGTGAAATAGCACTTGCAGTTTAATCAAACATGTTTTCATTAAGGCGATCTTTAGGTCAAATCCCATAATTACAGTATATTGACCTCATGTCATTCCTAAATTAATTAAATGCCAAGATTAAAAACAGGAAAAAAGTAAAAAATCATTTTCACAACGAGATGCAGGGGGTTGCCAATTTCATTTAGTTTTACGTTCTTCTGGTAGCGGCTTTAATTACTCTGTAAGTCTGGTATGTGTTAATAACATTTAGGTGTGTTTATTTTTTTTTCCAGAGAGGAGAGATCATCTGCTGCCTTTCTGAGCTGCTCACAGAGAAGAAAGAAGAGATTCTCAGTGCCAACAAGAGAGACATGGAGTTAGCAACAGCATCAGGTACAGTCACAGAGTAGAGACACTCATCACCTTAATCCACAGCTGCCTGACTTAAACGTCAAGCCCTGCCACTCATCTGTAGCAGGGGAAACTGACATAAGGAGGAGGCTTTGATCATCTGGTTGTCAGCATTGGTTGACATTTGCCACTAGCTCTGGTGTCCATCAGCCATGTTGGTAGTAAGATGCTTATGAATGGATAGTACTTGTAAGTTTTGCAGGAGTCATTGTGTGCCTTGTGTTGTAGGGCTGCATGGCATTGTGTGTAAGGAGACTGCTCTTCATGTGGATGAGCAAAGTTCTTACTCCTGCTTTACAGTTTCTCTGTTTGCTGAAAGCAGAAAGACTTACTCTGCATAGATCTATGGAGTAATGCATTGTCAGTATTTACTCATATCTTTCATGTATCTCTCCTCATAGGTCGTTTCTCCCAGGCTCTGATCGACCGCCTGAGTCTGTCAACTGCTAAGCTAAACAGCCTCGCCATTGGCCTCCGTCAGCTTGCTGTGTCCTCCAGAGATAGTGTGGGACGGGTGCTGAGGAGGACCAGGGTGGCCAACAACCTGGAGCTGGAACAGATCACTGTCCCCATCGGTGTCTTGCTGGTCATTTTTGAGTCACGTCCTGATTGTCTCCCGCAGGTCAGTGAAGCCCAGTGCTCAGCCTGTAGACTTAATCAACATTAGCTGCTGGTTTGCGAGAATTAATGACTTTGTCATTAAAAGTTAAACACTCATTCTCGTATTTTATTTTGTGTTTCAGGTGTCAGCTCTGGCTATCGCCAGTGGAAATGCTTTGCTACTGAAGGGGGGTAAAGAAGCTGCTCACACTAATAAAATTTTACATCAACTAACCCAGGAAGCACTTTCCATTCATGGAGTGACAGATGCCATTCAACTGGTAAATCTAAACACATTTTCACATCATTATTAACATAAACTCAGAAATTCTGTAATATCCTAAAATGTACCTTGACATGTAGGTGAGCACACGAGAAGAAGTTGAGGATCTTTGCAGACTAGATAAGTTGATCGACCTCATCATTCCAAGGGGCTCATCCGAGCTGGTCCGGGAAATCCAAAGGGCAGCAAAGGGTATTCCCGTACTGGGCCACAGCGAGGGCGTTTGTCACATCTATGTAGACAACGATGCCAGCATAGACAAGGCTATTGATGTTGGTATGTGTTTCCTGTGTGTAGCTGTGAATGTTGGAGAAAATTTTGATATTTTGTATTTCTGCTATAATTTGGTCAGAGTGTTTTACAGGTTGTAGAAGTACTTCTAGTAGTTGTAAGAGTTTATTCATTTTTTATTATGAGCTTGTTGGGGTAACCCAGAACTTCTGAATAAATATCCTAACTTATGTTTTATTTTAGTTAAAGACTCCAAATGTGACTACCCTGCGGCCTGTAATGCCATGGAGACCCTCCTTATCCACAAAGACTTACTGCGAACTCCTATATTTGACCAGATCATTGATATGCTGAGAATAGAACACGTAAGAAACATTCAGAAACACTCCTTAACTTTGGGCACAAATATTACACATAGAATTACAGTATATGGTAAAATATTTTATATACTTTGATGAAGGTTTGTGCTCCAGAAACTGAGACAAACTTTCTGGAGAAATGGTTTGGCGGTTATCTCATGTCAATAAAGTATTCTCTGTTTATTTTTGATTTCTCTCAGGTGAAGATTCATGCAGGGCCCCGGTTTGCATCCTATTTAACTTTCAGCCCATCCGAGGTGAAGTCTCTGAGGACAGAGTATGGGGACCTGGAGTGCTGCATTGAGGTGGTAGACAGCATGCAGGATGCTGTGGACCACATCCACAAATATGGCAGCTCCCACACGGATGTCATTGTTACAGAAAACGAAGAAACTGCTGAACAGTTTCTGCAGCAGGTGGACAGTGCCTGTGTATTCTGGAACTCCAGTTCTCGCTTTGCTGATGGTTACCGCTTTGGCCTAGGTATGTACAGTATCAGGCATGGTTTTACTTCTCATTACTATCTGAAAAAAAAGAGAATATAATATACATCCTATTGTAAACTGATCTGACTGACCACTGTCTTGAAAATGGGGCAGAAGAGTTAATTTTACAGTACTTATTTTACAGGCGCTGAAGTTGGTATCAGTACGGCGCGCATACATGCCAGAGGTCCAGTGGGTTTGGAGGGGCTTCTGACCACCAAATGGATTCTTCGAGGGGAAGGGCACACTGTGGCTGACTTCTCTGAGCAAGGCAGTATGAAATACCTTCATGAAAACATCCCTATACCCCAGGGGAGTTTTAGTTAGGTGCTCAACCAAAGAGCCATCACCAGGAGTCAAGATAAGTGTTGTCTGCCCAGTTTATTTAAAGGCTTGTCTGCCAGTAGCACTTCATCTTTTCAGCTGCTGCATCATCACCTGTATAAATCCCTCATGGTGGTGCAGGAAGCTTGCATGCTGAATTGAGGCTATTTTTACTGGACAAACAAGTTCCTGGTTTTGTGAACCTGTGCATAAACCTCAGAATCTGTTTTTTGTTTTTAAAGATGAATACCAATCTCCTGACTGCTTCTTACACAATATACATATATATTATGGTAAAAAGAAAAAAGGAAATTAATTCCGTTATGTATGTGTGACAGTGTGACAGGTGAAACTCTTTCATCTGTAATGTCATTTTTTATAATGGCAGAAAAATAAATCATTGGTCCAGCTGTGATTTTCTAACTTATTTTTCTACATACAAACTCTCCATTGGTGTTTTTGTAATTTACTGTAAGTGTTTTGGGGTGGGATTTTGGTTCAGTTTTATCTTGCTGTCCTTTTTGCACAGATGATTGAATAAATACAGTGTACAGTTCTTTACTCTTGATTTTGTGTTTTGTATCTGTCACAAACATAAATATTGAAAAATCATCATAAAGTCCATGGTTTACAAATGCATTTAGTTTATAGCCTGATTTTAGTTATTGCACATTTTAATTGAGGTAAGTTTTTAAATACACAGTAATGCTAACCTTCAATTGCTTAACAGATTACTCTTTTCAGACTTGGTTCTACTCTCAAATAGTTGCCACCCTTGCACCTATTATTTGCCAAGAAAACATAAACCGCTCATTTTAGACATGTAAACAATACAGTGGTTCATTTCTGATTAAACCAACGTGTACAACTCAAAGCTGTTTAGATATAAGAGGTCTGATGTTCAGTACTTTGGAATTTCCTACACGCCATCAAGGCAGCACTGGTGACGTCCTAGGTGTGGGCGGAGTTTAACGTCCAGCAGTACTTGCCCGGACACCGGGCAAACTCAGCTGTCATCTGTTTCGATACTAAAGATGGCAGGAAACAAGTCTTACACTATAGTAGAATATTTCGGCGGCGATGATGGTTACCGCTGTGGTTACTGTAAAAATGAAAAGGGAAATTTTTCTCATGGTAAGTGTCTAATGAATTATTGAAGAAACACAGCTAGATGGTATAGCAGAACTAGCGGATGCTAAGGACCTAGCTCCGTCTACTTGCTGGGCTAGTGACCGGTTTTGATTAGAGTGCTTGCTAACTGTAATCCAAATGTAAATTTGACTAAGCTATAGCTGATGTACTGACTCCGGAAGACAGTACACAGTGAGTAACAGATTAGTTAGCGTACACGCAACGTTACTTGGATGATGTTCAGGTTATTGACGTAGCTGAGTGTCTAGCCATTAGCGTCTTTCAGCACAACTGTTTCACACTGAAACAAAACAAGACTGTCGAAGAATAAAATTAGCGAGATTGAGCCGTTGTTGTTGAATGGCTATTAAATTTGGAAATAATGAGTAACTCAAGGCTAATGCTGTAACATTAGCAGATTAGCAGCAGACTTGTTAACATCTCTATTAGCATCTAGCCAGCTAACGAACAGTGTATAAGCAGTGCAGGACAGGAAAACACGACTGTTGCCCTCACACGCGAAAGTGCGGCTGCCTTTCTCTCATTTGGCCTGCCCGTTCTGTGACACTGATATAGAGGCCTTTAAGTATCAGATGAAATGCGGAAATGAAGAAAGCGCAAACGTGTCTTTAACTGTCACAATAATATTTTGGTGTATATAGTTTATAGCTGATGGTAAGAGCACCGGGGTTTTATTTAATGTTACTCAAAGCTAAACGCTTTTAGGTCGCATTATATAATTGAAGTGAATTGCGCATTAACTACAATAGTTATTCATACTTTTTTGAGTTGACTAAGTTTTGTAGGTGTAGCAGACAGTGTGGATTACATAATAAACCGAGTGGAGTGCTGTTACAGCATAAACATGAGACGGAATATGAGACAGTGATACCAACATGCTGAAACAGAAGACAGTATGTTTACGACATGTACCGTTAGCAATCTCAACAGACTGTGCAGCCTTGTTACTATGGCAGCATCATCAGAGATAAAATGGTGATACATTTAATGACCCACATTCTGTATTTAATTCGATTGATTTCTACTCCTGGTTGAACGTAGGCAGATGAGAAAACAGTCTGTGCAGCGGTAATGGAAATCCTCTCTCCCTGATCCAGTTGTGAGTTGGTCAAGGTTCCCTTCCAAGTGAACAAGAATACAAAAACGGCCAATAGACAAAGCATTTAATAGAAATACATTTCTGTTCATATTCACTTATACTTCTCACATTGTCAATAACATAGTATAGGATACCGCTGCTTGATCCTAAATGAAGTCCAAACAACAAAATTGTTTGTTTACATATCTGTTTGTCAGGAAATTTTAAAATAAATGCCAGACTTGCACAACCATATAAATTAATATGATAAAAAAAGCTTGTTTATCATTTTTCAGTCAGTGGGGAGCTAGTAACACACATTGAAAGCTCTAAGGCTGTATTTGTGAGTATTGTGTCTTGGGTAGCTCCGTTCCATAAAGGAGCCTTTCCACCCACTGCCTGTTGTATAGTAGTATACTTAATGAAAAGTAAGAGAAGATGGGTATATTGCCAAATTTGGTGTATCAGGTTAATTCAGGGTATAGTTTCAATAGCCTGCAAAAATCCTGCATTGCCAGGATTTCACAAAAGGTTGACACAGACCACAGAATCACCTGCTATCAAGGTTTATAAGCGATCTATTGAAAGTTGGGGTGGACGGTTTAGCAGAGCTCAAAGGGCACTGAAGTGAAAAGGTTGTACTGCGTGTTCAGAAAAACCTGCGTTATGTTAACTGCACTTTTAGAAGTTTGACTTTGATACAGAGCTATAAAAAAGCTGTGTAAGAAGATGGGAAGGGATTTTCTGTGCAGGAAAGAATAGTGTCATTCAGTTGAGCTGAGCAGGTGCGAGACAGGTTGACTATAATTAGACTTCAGGCAGTTCCTGGTGAAGTCAATGAGCGATTGGGCTCAGAGCCTGCAGACGATGCTGTTGTCTAATCTAAGAGTGGTAATGATGTTACATCATGTGGGCATGGCAGGTTCTGGAGAATAGGAAAGACTGAACTCTCTGTGTAACTCTTATAGATGGTCCCTATGGATGTTAAAAGTTTAGAGGTTCCCTTTGTGGATACAGGGTAAAAGAAAGTGCACTAGACTTGCAACTATAGAGTTGAATCTGTTATTTCAGGCCACTGGCTTCTGAAGTAATGTTGCAGCTTAAACAATCAAGCTGTGGCAAACATGCAGTTTTCTTCCACTATAATTTCTCAAGTTTTATTCTCACTGAAATGCTTTTATTTTCCTGGGAAGAGGTGTCGAAACAGTCTATAGATCGACCGATATATGAGCACAGTGTTTTATGTTGTAATGTAGACTTTTCCAAGCAGGTGCTCAGTAAGATAATGTTTTCCTCGAGAGCAGTGATCTTATCAACAGTGTTGTTACATGAGATGCAAATGTGACTCCACACACTACAGAGCACAACATCTGCCCTCCTCTGTGCTGCTGTGTGTGTCATGGCTCAGTGGAGGCTGGAGAATAGATCAGGCGCTCCAGTTGTGTCACGATCACGGCAGCTGTTGCACTCACATCAAGCTCATAGGGCTTGATTCAGTTGAACTTTTACCTTTTTAAACTTCTGACTTTCTGCCAGTTTTTGTCTTATTTCTTTGGGCTTGCTGTGTTTTTCCCCAAATTTACCTTCTCTTGAAAGTTTGTAGGATTTTCTCTTCAGTAAGTTTAACAGTGTTAATGTGGTTCAACCCTTAAAAGTCACAATCATCCATATAATATTTTTATTTAATTATTGGCAACATATATTGTCAAGATTTGTATAAAAGAATGAAAGTTTCACAAAGCCTTTGGTCCGTTGTGATTTTTAAAAAAAATTTTTATGCAATTTATTCAGTTTTTCTTTTTGTCAAACAAACCTGGATGCAAATAATAATAATGTTGTTTATGCAGCAGTATGTGTAGCTGCACCACAGTGTACAACAGACAAAAGATTTTGACATACTTTGATGAACAGACATGTTATGATATGTTTATCTGATCTATAAGATGTGTAAAAAAGGTGTTTTACCTAATACACATTGTTAATTAAAAGCCCCTTGATTGGTGGTCCAGTAATGATAATACCTCTCACGGAGTGTTTCTGCCATTGTCATTAAAGAAAACCTGCAGTCTCGCTGCTGTGTGTGTAGGCCTTAGAGCTGGCTCCAGTCATTCACTGTTTCAGTGTTGTAGTGTCGCTCTGTTGGCTCACACAGTGTTGTCCCATTGTCTCTGTGGACTCTGGCTAAGCAGCATTCTCCTGGGACATGGAACATTATACTCAGTTGCAAACTAAGTGTGTGTTGTGTGAACTGGTATACAGCCAGTTCCCTCGGTTGTTTTAGATGTAAACTGATAGTGGTCTCACCATAAAGTTTCTGGTGTGTGCGCATGAGCAATCTGTGTATATAGTTGCAGAAGAAAAGGTCAAGAGTTGACACAGGGAGCTCAGACCTCAGTTCTGGGAAGAAGGATCCAAGCTGCTCTGGCTACAAATAATAAATTTGTTTACATGGGGCCCTTAAAGCACTGTGGGAATGCACTTTGGGGGAAACTGTGATTTAAACTGCAACAAAAATATGGACTTTCCACCGGACTGTCAAGTAGCTTGCTGACAACTACGCATTAATTATATACATCCTTCCTATTTCAGCCTTATTTTGTCATGAAAAGTGCAACAAAAAAAAAAAAGTGTTCTCTGGTTTTAAGTGGACAAAGCAAAGTATAGTATTGTAAGAAATCATTTAAATGTTTTAAAGCAGTGATGTTGGTTTTGTTTTCTACAGGGATGTGGTCTCACACCATGACAGTACAAGACTACCAAGACCTCATAGATCGAGGATGGAGGAGGTGAGTAGCTGTCTCCTGGTTTCACCTAGTCCCTGCACAGTTACATAAGCACCTTTTTGAATTTTGTCATTTATATAGAAACATCATATTGAATATTTCAAATCATTGATAATGTATTTTGCAGTTAAGACTGTTCTCGTTTTCAGAAGTGGGAAATATGTCTATAAGCCCATAATGAACAAGACATGCTGTCCACAGTACACCATCAGGTAATGAAATTTCGCTCATCAGAATTTCCTTCACAACTGACAAGAGCAGAATAACATGGAACACATGAAGATGGCCCATGGCAGATTGACTAATAGTCAACTAATAGTTAACTAATAGTTAAATATTTTTGTAACAGCAGAAATATATGTAAATGTATGTTGTTCTAACCAAACATTTACCTTGTGCTCTCTGTCAAGGTGTCATGCAGTGAAATTTCAGCCTTCCAAATCCCACAAGAAAATCCTGAAGAAGATGAGCAAATTCATTTCCAAAGGGGAATTACCAACAGGACAGGATGATGGTGAGAGTATTTTTATTTTCATATAATAGTTATTAATATCCGTGTATTGTCTGATCATTTTCTCCGTATTGGCATTGTAGATCCATAAAAAAATGGATAAAACAGCAGTCACTCAGCTGTCAGCAGTCAACACTGTTGCACTGTTGGACTGCAAATGTATCAGAATTCATGGTTGAAAATACATTTGGAGTTGGGCACAAACTCACAACAGGGTTTGTACTGTGGCTCTGTAGAACACAGTATCTGGTGTAAATGATACTGATTTTTTGCCTTGTAGGGGAGCCAATGGACTCTGTGTGTGAAGAAGCAGGTCCACGGGAACCGAGTAAAGTCTCTCACGCAGAAGTGAAGTGTCCTGTAGTGACAGACATTCAAAAGGAAGTAGCAGAGTGTCCCGCTATCACAGGAGTTCAGAAGGAGGTAGCTGACGCTGTGCCCACAGGCTCAGAAATGCCAAGAAACGATCCTGTATCTGTTCCGGATGGAAGAACGACAGCCACACCTCCAAAACCAGGTAAGAAATCTAGTTCCCTTTCAAATGGCTTTTTTTTCCCAATATAAAGAACATAGACCATGAAGTTAGAGCTGCAATGATTTGTGGATCTAAAAAAAATGAATCTGCAACTATTTTGATCATCACTTGCATTATCACTACATAATTTTTTGCAAGCAAAAATGCTTGGGCAGTGGGAAATCATAGCATGCAGTTTTCAAGATTTACTTATATTTTATACACAAAACAATTAATTGATTTATCAAGTAAATAAATGGCAGATTAATTGATGGTGAAAATAATCTTTAGTTGCAGGGACCATATGAATCCTTTAACTTGTATACAGCAGCATAATGCTAAATATATGCTGGTTCATGCCGCCTTAGTGTGAATGTGATATTACAGCAGCTGCATGTATCAGTCAGTTAATGAGTTATTAGAGCAGAGAGAAGAGGCTAAAAGAACGTAATGGCTGACTGAGTAATGGAGTGGTGGCTCAATGACAGTTTGTATAATGCTAATTATTATTAGTGTCATTAATCACTCAGGAACAGGATATCGTAGGTTTCTTAAGATCTTGTGTTATGCTGAATGCATTAATTACTGCATGTATTTATCTCATTAACTCTCTTGTAACACCAAGATGTTATAATACCATCTTGGTAGGAACAGGTGGAACTTTTAAAGTTAGTGCAGTTTTATTCACGCCAATCATCGAGATCAATTAGTGCATTTAATATAAGTATTTTGTTGGGGATGATGATATCGAGCAAATTAAAGTGCTATTTATTAACAGGTTAATCCCAGAACTGAATAGTCACTATTCAACTAGCCAGCCAGGACTTTACACAGGACTGTGAATGAAGGTTGGTTATTTGCTTTAAAGAAGCTATTTGTAAGATTTGCTATTGCTACATAGCCAACATTACCATTAACAGCTGTTTACTTACCAGTCTAGAAGAAATGTTGGGTGTTCAGCCTCAAACTTAATTCCTTCACTTGTCAGGAGCTGTGTCCAGCTGTGAAAAACAACTGCTTCTATTTCTATCACTTCTTTTCTTGTACTGAATTTAGCATCTAACCACCTAGCCCTGGCCCAGTCGGACTGTCTCGTCACTTTTTGATACCGATTCACTGTAGTGTCGAGGCTGCCCTGAAGAAGTAGCACTTCTTGGAGGGACGTTTTATAACTTCTTGTCTTGTAAACACAACAAAGGCTGAAACTCTTGGCAAGACTGGTGAGTAAACAGCTATTAATGCTAATGCTGGCTATGTAGCAATACCAAAATGTTCAAATACCTCCTTAAAGAGGCAGGTTGAATAGCCACAATAAAATATCCTACATTTACTCTTAAGACTTGTCCCATCCTGATTCCACACAGTGTTGTCTACTCAGTACTTATTGTGTCTCCTAAGAGCAAGGTAGCATCATGCTGTGGTTCTGCTGCACCTACCAAAAAACTTGTTTGCTGTTTTCCTTTTTTTATTATTCATTTTGGGTTTGTTGAAAGTACATTAAGGATGACTTAAGACATAGTGACTGTAGCTTTAATGACAATTGATGGCAATCAATTGTAAAACCGTCACTGTGGTTTTCTACAATAGCAAAAGCACCATTGTTTGCCAGAGGGTGTCACTGTTCACCTTGTAATAGACTCCACTGTGCAGCGGCCTGGTGAATGAGGCTGCAGTGTCCTCGATGTTTTCAGGAGTGTGTCTGGTTTGGGCTTATCTGTCATGTTCTCCTTTTTACTCTCCAGTACAGGATATCCTCACAGCCAACTCACAGTAATGAATTAATAACACTCGTAGTGAAGAGATAATAAACTCCCCATTAGACACAGGAAGCAGCACTCCTAACAAATGTTCTTGTTTCCTTCACCACTTTTCACCCACTTTCTTTTCCTCTCAAACATCTAATGAGAACACTCATCAGTCAAAAGACAATGACGTACTGTATATTGGAGCAGGAAGCTTGGTACTGGCATGAGTCAATCAAGATGCAGACATAAACATACAGAGAATTTTCAGCAGTGCCAGTATCCTCCTGCTCTTACACCTGTGTCAGCAGCACCACGCTCCTCCTGCTCAGACTGTCAGAAATAACAAGCTGTTTTAGGAGGCTAGCAAAGAGGAAGCAAAGAGGATTTACTATGTTGAGCCAGCGGTTCTCCACACCCCCCTTATTCACCTCCAACAGAAAACACCTGGACATATCTCTCCTGTAGCTTTATGACTGAAGCACTTTATGGCTTTGGGCAGGTTCCAGCTCTCGCTTGAGAAAGCATGGCTCCCCATCTGCCATATATCGCACATAAAGCCAGAGGTAAACAGGTACAGAGGGACATATGGAAGGTGTTTTTTTTTTTTTTTTGAAAGCTGTGTTGGGGTCTGTTTTTGTGGGAATCAAAAGTGAAACATTCGTGGATTTATTTGTGTTCTGTCTTGAAAATAAGTCCTTTATCAATTCAGAAGACAGTGTAGCAGTAAAGAAGCTTAAGTCTGGGGAACTAGTCAATACTGAAATGAAAGATTAAACTATTTTAATTGCCCTGAAGGGACTCATTTTGTAACATTAACAGATGAACTAAATATTTATTTTAAGATGATTTTTTTCCAAAGTGAAATAATTTACCAGGGTTAGGGTTTAAGCAAGTCGAGCAAAGAATAGTGTTGATCAGTGTGCTGGTGCACATTGTGGTATTGGTTAGAGTGGCAGCATGTTGGCTGATGACCCAAATTTGTGGCTTTGTAGGAAGCAGTGCAGTGTGTTTTTTAAGTAGGCAGAGTTGACAGAGTGGTGGTATAACATACAGTTACCCCATAAAATGACATTGCATCCACCCATGTTAGTATTTTAGTGGCTGCTCACAGATAACAGATATCCTCCTCCCACAGTAAATTAGTTTTGTGGCTCTACGTGTTTACATGTGAGAAAGCAGTATGTCACAATTCTAGCCAGTTTACTCTGATTGTGAGAGTCATATTTGTGCCTGGGGAAGCGGGGAGGGAGAGTGTCATAGCTTTTATGAAGTGCTAACTGCTGGAGCGGGAGCATCTGTCTTCCACAGGAACTGATCTGTCACACTTTATCTTAACCATGGCTGCATACGCTGTCCTCAGAAGTACCTGTGTCTGCGTGTGAGAGCTTGACAGAGAGAGAGAGAGGGTGTGTGTGTGTGTGTGTGTGTGTGTGTGTGTGTGTGTGTGTGTGTGTGTGTGTGTGTGTGTGTGTGTGTGTGTGTGTGTGTGTGTGTGTGTGTATAGTGAGTGTTTAATTATAGGGAGAGAGAGGCACGTGGACGGAGTGATCGTGGATAAGGTTGATGTGTTTGTGGTTGAGTCAGTGTGATGAACACAGTCCAGACTCTAGTTACTCTTGACCTTGCTGTGTTTATTCTGACAGGAAAACCATTTGACCAAGCTATAGCTCCCAGGGTTGTATGTTTATATCTGAGAAATGCTTCCCTCCTTTAGTGACTGTTATTGATACAAAACCCATATCTCAGAACTATTGAAATAAAATCTATAAGGAGCTCTTACTGTGTTTCACATTTACTATTCACATGATAGAATCTTACAGTAGACAATAAAGGACCTTAAATTTGAGTCAGCTGAAGCCAAATGCTGCCAGTGAACCTTGGCCAGTGCCAGAGTTTCCCTCTCCACTTGTCAGGACCGGGTGTCCCCCTCTTCCTTGTGACATTGACGGAGGAGAAACTTAGTAAGTGAGCTAATGGTGACGGCTGGCAATAGGACAAGCAGGAAATAGCTCTCGTTTCCTTATTGCTCCAAACAGGATGTGGGCGTGTAAACTGTTGACATGGGATGCCCGGAGAGCTGGAGGGCTTGGCAAGAGCCCAGGAGGTGGTGGTGGAGGAGGAGGAGGAGGAGGAGGAGGAGGATGAGGAGGATGAGGAGGATGAGGAGAAGCAGCAGAAGCATGAGGAGGGGTACTGAGAGAGGGAAACAGGGAGAGACTAAGTTGCTTCAGTGAATGTTCATGTTAGTCATGTTGAGAGAGAAAAATGGAGAGATTGTATGAGTGTGTGTTCTGTTAATAGAAACCTCAGGTATGGCGAGCAGAGCTACTCATTCAAGTGCCCACATCACACCCTTGGATTCATTATATCTTCTGTTTCTGCTTCTTCTGTTCCTTTTATAAATACACACTAGCTATCTGCTAACTACTTGGACTTAACTACCACAGACCATATTGTTTTATAGCCTCCTAAGCCATGATGTAATGTAAAGACTATTGAGGCAGTGAAAAAAGAAAATGACTTCCATAGGGCTCTGTGTCGAGACTGGCTTCTTCGGCAGGGGGTACACTAAAGCAAACATGGCAGCCCATTTGCCCAGAGGGGCAGGCAAAAATCCATCAAAAACATGGTGTAAAACTCACAAAATCTGTCCCAAATTTGAGAATCATCAACGTGAGCATCTTGAAGTTACCCCTTTTTATACTCCTGTGTTAAGTGTTCTTCAGAAGGCAGCATAAAAGCAACACTTTTCATCCACACCCTTAAAAGGATTTATTGAGTTATTTCTTAAGTGCCTATTTTTCTGGAAAAGCTTTGAAAATGTGATGGCGTGTCTTTTGCACAAAAGCAGATTAACAATGATGTTTTTTTGTAGCACTCCTTCTAACCGGCACCCTCTTCCCTTCTTCTCGCTTTTCTCTGAGCTGCAGGGATGGGAGCTGATCCTAGCCGGCCGCCATGTCGGAAGGCCAAAGACTTAAGGAAGGAGCGACGTATCCAGAAAGAGCAGATGAGACAACACGCTGACGGGGTCTCCTCTATTGTCTCACCTACCCCAAGCACCCCCACCCAGACCAACCAACCCAAAAATCTGGAAGATTTCATCAATGAGTCATTGCCTGACAACTCTTCTCATTGCCTTGAGGTGAGCAGAAATAAAGAGTAGCTGCTTTGTTTTCTCTTTTTATGTGACTTGGAATAAACATTAGCCTATTGTGATGATTCCAGCTATCATTAAGAAAAAGTGTTGTTGGTTTAGCTTTCCGTCTCCATAATGTTTGGATTCAGTTAGCTTGAAAATTTGGTTTCATAGAGCCCTCTTCCCTAGCCCCAGTGACTTCACCATGTGTTTATGTGTGCTGAGAGGATAGCTGGCCAAAGCAGAGTGGAAAAACCACCCCTTCCCAGTTCGAATTCAACCAAATGACAGGCACACCACACAAACTGGGTCGCGTTACCCTGCTGATGACATTAAAACCACAGCTCCCAGCTCAGCCGGTACGAGAGGACATGGAAATGAACTATTGGCAGGAAGCAGAACGATGTAGAAAGATCCCTGGCGAAGGCCTCAAGCTGAGGTTGGTAGTGTAACGTCATTCTTGGTCTTGACCAAGATTTGAGCCAGATGCAGTGATGAACCAGGCAGTGTCTGTCTCGTCTCTGTAGCCCCTGAGACTAGACCAAGACTTCCTCCCGCTTCGCTCTTTTCAATTGGATTGTTTGCCTGCAGTTGTGGTTAAATTTCACTAAGTGGGGATGAATACAAGGTTATCCTTTGCAAATCAAGGGCTAATAATATATTTTACAAGTCAAATAATTGAGAGATGCCTGTATTTATTAAAGAATATGTGGCTAAAGGAACAATTTGGATGATAAGCAACTTAATGAATCAATGTGATGTTGAGTCTTGGCTTTCTGAACTGTTGACTGAGTTCAAAGAGGCTTTCACACCAACACCAGAGGATAGCTGTTTACACAAGAGCAATTAAATGCAGCGCAGCTCAGTTTGATCATAAACACATCCATATCACACTATTTGACTGATGGGAAAAAGATAAATGTGACATCTTCGAAAATAAATATAGTCAGGAAAGGGAAATTTGGTGATTAAACATCCCTTTGCCTTGGTGGTGCCATAGGCTCACCTTAGTGTGAAACTGCTCAGTTGAAATTTTTCTCTTGACATGTTTGTTACACAATCTGGCATCTGTGGTACTTTTGAAGTAATTTAAATGCATCGCAAAGAGATAAGTGACAGTGACAGGGAAGGCAAGTTCAGATGTATGTACAGTCCCGTAGTAACCTGTGTCCGGGCTTTAAATGCAGCTTTGGTTTGACTATCCACCACCAGGGGTCAGTGTGAGAACGTGATTCAGAGCCCCTCAGGCACCTCAGGAAAGTGTGGAATTGTTCACCCGCTATTCTCCTCATGAGTATTGTCTACCGTCACCACACTTTTCTCATTAACATAATGTCTCCTCTGTTATATTACTTTATAATGGTGTAGTGAAAGATTCAGGTTCAGGGCAGCACATGTCTCAGTTAAAGAGAAAGAGAGAAAACATGATCTTTCATTTTAATTAAAGCCAAACAAAAGCCACTGGTATTATGTGGCTTTATTTGAACATTCTTAAAGTGGTCAAGCATTTTAGACTTGGTGTCAAATTTCAAGACTGTTATGAGAATTGTTAAAATTTCATTTTCATGCTTTCCACCAACTGCTGCAGTGTTGGTTCACCAAAAGGATTTCAGCCTATCAAAATATATATCTAGCTTTAGTACAAAATTAAAGAGACCGAACTTGAGCATTGTCCTTTTATGTAAGAGGCCCAACGTCTCTGTTTGACTAAAGGATGTGGATGCCAAGTGGTCATATGAGAGAGACCCGCTTAGGTCCAACTCAAACAAACCCCAGGTTCAGTTCCTCTATCCTGTCCGTCCAGGGGATTCATATGGCAAAGCCTCTGTGGCCAACAAAAGCTTCCAAACGAAGAGACGGTTAATTAAATGGGGCCGGAGGATGAGAAAGTTGAATTCCTCTGTAGATTTTGTGACATTAGCAACACTCTGCCAAATTTTCTCTCCATCACAGGCTTCTCCTGATCCTCCCTGTTGAGGCTGATTCATAGCACTGCATGGACAACATTAAGAAATGCTGTGTGTGAGGTTGCAAATGGGTCTTAGCATGAATATCTTTATGCCTTGGTTTATTATGCATCTATCACATGTATATATGGATTCATTGATTTGGTAACTTACATGTTTTTTTTGTTTTGTTTTTTTTTTTGCTAACTTGGGGTAGGTTAGCTGAACATGAACTCATTGCACTTGAAGTAATAAATCAACACGTAAACAAATTTGGTTTCTGGTTTCTGTTGGACATGATCAGGATGAAGAATAAAACGACATGGTGAAGCACTGGAAATGGGCTCATACACACACCACAATAAATAGGCTAATGATTATTTCTGCATTTTCTGCAACAAATGTTTTTTTTTTTTTTTTTTATGTGCTATTTTGTGTCACAGTGGAGATGGACATAACTCACCCCACTCTGTACTGTTCTTGTTCTCCCATGAAGCTTCAGAAAATCCAAAGTTTGATGTTTTTGAATTTGTCTATAAAATGGTTAAAACTCTTAATGACACTCAGCTACAAGAGGGTGGGTTTATGTCAGTCTCTCTCTCTCTTTTCACAGTTCTTTCACACTTTTTCTCTCTTTGATTTTGTTCCTCTTTTTTTTCTTTTTTTTTTTATATACAGTATATCCACTTATGTTATTCTCAGCACTTCTTATCCATTTTGATGTTAACCCCTTGTCTGCCCATATTCTTTTTGAAGGTGAGGCTAGTGCGCTCCAATCCCCCTAGCCCGCAGTTCAAAGCCTCTTTCGACGCCTCCTACCAGGTGTACAAACTCTACCAGATGGCCATTCACAAGGACCCTCCTGACAAACCCTCCGAGAGCCAGGTCAGAGGGTGGGGGCCGCATAGGTCAACCTGCTTTAGGGGCACTCAGGGAGGGGGGGGGGGGCGGGGGGGCTGAAAAGTTTGGGTGCCTACAGGGGCATCAAAAGGATTTCATCTTGCTCTAATCATTTGGTCCCTTTTCAAAATTTCAAACGTTTTATATCATATAATAGATAGAGAAATTTATCATTGGTTCAGTTGTTCTTTGTTGTAAGCGCCAGGTGTGATTCATATGTTTTTGATGTTTTTATACATTTTTTTTAAACAAATGCAACACAGGGAGTAATATTTTTGGATGTGTCTGTTTATTTGTAATTATTATTTACTTAGTAACAGTATTTAGTAACAGTTACTCATTGTTAAGTTTATACTTTAATTATGTAATGGGTATTGTTTTTACCTTTTTTTTTTTATTTTAAATCATAATGAACCACAGTCAGGACTGCACCTTAGATATCTACAATTGGAAACAAGATTGGAATTGGTAAATAATTGGTGCTTCAACTTTCCAACATCAAGCCTCAGGGGGAAAAACCAAAATGTCTGTATGAATGAAAAAAAAGTGAATTAACATGTTAGTATTAAAAGAGAGTGTATGTGTATAAGAGCGTGAGTCAAAGGGAGAGGAAATGGAGGGGAAAATGTTTCCATACGCCACGGTTGAGAGCAGTGTTTCTCCAGGTGTCGGAGTTGGCCCTCAGTCGACCAGCAGGGTCGTTAGTCTTGAGTTGTTTCAGTTTTTTTTTTTTTTTGGGGGGGGGGGGGGGGGGGGCAGTTCATCAGCTGAGCGCACCCAGCCTTCACACATTTACCTCGTCTGCCCCCCCCCCCCATCACCCTACCCTCATGATGGTTCCCTTTGTCTGAGATGGAATCTCATTTCAATTTAGGATTAGGTGCTGGTAATGAGATTTTAATTATCTTTGTGCGTGCAGTCTGTTTTACTCTGTTTACTTTCTTGAGGCGTCTGTAGTGTGGGAAGAGTCTGTATGTGTCTAGCTGAGATGATCCATTCAGACACGAGTCTGGATCTCTGCTGCTCTGGACCTTACACGCAGAGTGTTGAATCGTGAGTTTTCCCAGTCTTCTCCGGGTGATTTGTGGTAGACAAGCTGGGCAGTGCACTAGCCTCATCCTCAAGTTGCATGACATCTTACTCTTTTAAAAACACACTCTCAGTCTCCTAGAATCCCATTGGTTCTTTTTTTTTTTTTTTTAATTCATGTGTCCTTCTTGTTCAACAATCTGATAAAATCACTAAATCAAGTCTCAAACTCAAAACAGACCTTCTGTGTTACCAGCTGGCCTTGGGGACTAGGAGACTGATGTGAACCCTAAAATGTCAAAGAACTATAACACTGTTGTGTAAAACCTCTACTGCTGATTCCTGCATTGTTCATTCCATCGAAGCATCTGTCCTTTCTCCCCTTCTTTTTTTAAATTCATTTTATAATTTCTGTCTTCACATTCATTGTCAATCCTAATAAAACCTCCCTCCACCTTACCGCCCCTTTCCCTCCACACCCTGTACTTGAAGGTGAGGCTAGTGCCGGTCAGCTTTGAGGACCCTCAATTCACAGCATCCTATGAGCAGTCGGTGGCACTGTACACCCGCTACCAGATGGCCATTCATGGTGATGACCCCAGCGAATGTAGTGAGAGTGAGGTACTGCATGATTATTTTTCCGCACCTACTTTAGGGCACGACTGCACACGCTTCTTCCAGCTTCATACACGACATAACATACACATGAGAATTTGCTGCTGCTGTTTTCTGTTGATTTAATGTCAAATCTTTGGGATTTTGGAGGGTTGAATGTAAGCACTTAGTAGCCCTGGTAAATAATTAGGATCATTAAAATGTTTTTACTGTACAGTTAATCATTATTCTTGTGTATGCGTAATGTGTAAACTGTAATTGTAAATGCTGTAAACTAGAGAGCGAGAGAATTCACCAGTTTATGCAGTGAATGAGACGTATTGTCCAGGAATGAATGAGAACAGGAAACACAAAGAGTAACCAAGTATAGAGCCATTACGTTAAAAAATGAATTTATAAAACACAGTAAATATTAGAAATTATATACGCATGGTTCTCTTTCTCAAGATTATATATATATATATTTAAGAGGAGAAAAAGTCTAGTCAGGATGCAGAATTGCTGGACATCCTTTCTAACCTGAGAGGGCCTTTTGTCCCTCAGGGCTGGAAAAACAACCTCCCCCTCCACCCTCCTGCCAGCAGGCCTCGGTAAATTACTGAATTCTCCAGCTTGTAAAAGTAAGGTAATTAATAAATAATAAAAACTGTCAGATTGGGCAGACTGTGGCAGATTCTTTCCTAGTGCCATAACACCAGCTCTATTAATAGGGAGTGTGTTTGTGTGTGTTTGTGTGTGTTTGTGTGTGTTTGTGTGTGTTTGTGTGCACAGCTTCAGCTTTAGGTTTATAACTGGACAGGGATTGGATGGGATCAAGAACTAGAGGAATAACATCTAAAAAAAATAAAAAGGTGTGAGCTGCACAAACAGTTCTGCTGTCTGTTGGGTTGCCCAGAAAGTAAAGTTCTTTTTTTTTTTTTTTTTTTAATTGATGGTCTTTCCAGGTTGGATACTAACTGAATGTAGTGTTGTGTAAAAGCACAGAGTGAATTAAGGTTGGGTTCATTACTTTTACAGGTGAGCACGTTCATTGTATTTCATCTTGACGTCTCTACCTGAGGGAGTGGTATAGGGAAATTTTGACAGGGTTTAATGAAGATGATAAAATGTACAATTCATACATTCAGGCGTTTTCTGTGCTTCATGGAGATGTTCTAGAGATGGACTCTAAACAAGTCCATACAAGACTTCCCTCCTCCTGGCATCAGCCACTAGACACTTCGGTGTTGTATCACATTAATACCAGCCTTGTAGATGTTGTGCTCTCCAGGTTCACTGCAGTTGATTTATACACAACCAGCCCTAATTATTCCCACTAAAACAAATTTAACTTTACTGTATTCCCCTTAGTTGGACTCACTACTATGACAACCACCCCTGAGCCCACAGTACTAAACGCTGCTGATTTTATTTTCTTGCCCGTCAAGCTCCCGGTGAACTCCCCTGTTCTCTTCCCAGAAGCTCAGAGCCCCCCCATTGTCCTGTGGCATTCATAAAGAAATGGGAAACACATTGTTGATGTGGTGATGGCACATTCTGGTGCCATGCCATTCTAGGCCTGCTGCTGCTACCTAGGAAGTAGGGTCATTTAGTATTTACAGAGGTATTTATTAATCTATTAAAGTACTACCTAGGGACAGAATGTGGAATACCATCAGCCTGGCTCTGAGCCAGGCGATAGGAGAGATTGTGTGTTTGTGCAAGTTGAATTACCCTGCCAAAATTGTACTATCATTAGACAGTATGATGTCCTAGAGCGGAATGGCTTTATTTGTTTAAGGATGCATGCATTTCCTGTCATACCATGACTGGAAGGGAGCCAGACATTATTCCATCCACATCCAATCCTGGTTTCCTGACAGAGCTGAAGCACATACTTGCAATTATTTAGACATATGCACATATACACACATACACACAAAGACACACACACACTCTCACTCACACTTACTGTTCTTAACTGTTGTGCTGAGCCGTGACTCTGAGTTCCTGCACATGTGGCATTCATTTTCAGGAATACAAATCCTGTTAAATCTGTATTTACTCTTGTTGATGGCTAGAGCCTCAACCAAGACACGTGAAAAAAGAGAAAAGTATATGGAAAAATAACTTTTGGCTGAGATTATCCTAAAGCTATTTGCAACATGCTTATGCACAATAATGAAAAATTCAATGTAAGCTGTAAGCAGCTTTATCATCATAGATCTGCTTGCAGCTAGGTTCCTGAAGCTCCTTTATACACTCTGAGATCAACAAAGATCTAGTCAGCAGAAGTTTGGGATGGAGAAAAAAAACTGTGTTGGGGTTGTTTTTATTGTTTTATAATGTGAGACTGAATACAAGCACCTTGTCGCTCAAATAAGCACAGCAATTTGAGCAAGTAAAGAGCACAGTGACGATGGGTTTAAGTGGCAATTAGGTTTAAGCAGATGTGTGTGTTTATATGTACTGTATGTGTGCGAGTGAAGACACGACAGCTTATGTGTGCGTGTGTGTGTGTGTGTGTGTGTGTGTGTGTGTGTGTGTGTGTGTGTGTGTGTGTGTGTGTGTAAGAGACGGCTGCTTGCCCTCCTAATCGTACACAGATGAGTGTTTACTATAGGAAAGGGAGAGTTAGAGAGGAAGTGATGGACTCCATGTGTTGGTGATGAGAACGTTCCAGAAGGTACTCTGCACTCGGCTCCGTTTACAGGCATATGTGTTGTTGTATTAGAGGTAGAGGGAGAGAGGAAGCTGAGATTGTATTCACATGTTTGTTCCCTTACTGTCTTCGGTGCCTGAGTGACTGTGCCTACACATGAGATTGTCTGTCTCTTGCAGAGTGTGTTTATGTGTGTGTGTGTGTCTGTGTGTGTCTGTGTGTGTGTGTCTGTGTCAGCCTGTCAGGACTGTGTGGTCTGTTGTTTGTCAGTGACCAGAGAGGGGTCAACCTTGCCAGGCTCCAGGAGAGCAGCCTCACCCAGCCAAGCGAGGTTAACGCAGCAGTGGAAGGCTGCTGTGCTCCACTGCCTGTTCCTGTCGGTGTGATTACCCAGCAGCCCCCCAGCAGCAGTAGGAGGAGCGAGGTCCTCATAGGTGTCAGAACTTAACATGACACACACACCCAAGTTCACACACTTGTAGACTAGTAATCAAATAATCAAATAATACAGCGTTTTACTACCAAGTCCACTGGAGACTCACAGCAGCCAGTGTCGTAGCATGGTCTCTATAAATGATGTCATCTAATAACTGCAGCTGTTGGTAAACCGTTTAGTTTTCCTTTTTTTTTTTGGGAGAGAGTTTTAAACAAAAGTTTCATTTGTGCCCCTCAGCAGTATTGCACATTGTGAGGCTTTGCTGTTGGTAATTTGTTGACTGGCAAAGCAGTAGTCACTGCAGAATTAGGAGTGGAAAATTACACTTTACTGGCATTGGTTACACAGGTGGAGAACTCAATAAGAATTTTTTCGCATGAGCAAGGATCACTGTCGACTAAACAGATGTAGTCAGTCTGATTTCCATATTGGTCATGGAAAGTGTGAAATTTGAGCAAAATCCTTTTCTCTTCAGCAGGTGAATGGAATTTTAATACATTTACATTAAATAATATGTATGTATTCTTTCTACATTCCCCTCTACTCCTCTCCACCCTGGTGTGAGGTTGAATTGAGGGAAAAGGCGTGTTGCACGATTTGTGAGACTGTTACAGCTCAGCACAGCACCTCTCAGCAAGACTTATATGTACTGCTGCAATGCATGAATTGTCTTTTTGTTCTGCAAGTTCTGTGCTCGATCCTTATATTTTATAGATTTGCTTATTTTTATGACTCTAACTTAACTAATATTTTATGGATTTAGTCATTTTTTCTGATGAGAATCCAACTCGAGTGGGCGAGTCTGAAAGGCAGTGAAAACTGTTTGGGTGTTTGCCTCAGGCAAAGGTAAAATAGAAATGACAGATGACAGTGCATCATTCTTTAGCTCATGTCTGCCAAAACAACCCCCGTGTTGGAGAACACTGTATTAGTGTCACCAACACACACATCAGCTGTGGCAGACAAATGGAGAAACACACACTCTTTTGGATGAGTTCAGGCTACTGGCAGGACTTTGAGTTGCATCTAAGCCAGGACTGTCCCACCCAGTGAACCATGCCTTCAGCAGTCATCACTATTACTAGCTGTACTGCTGTGCACAGACACACTAACACACAAACAGGGGATGTTGGTGTGCTTGTGGGAATTTCCAGTAACCCGTTGAGCATCTTGGTTCTAACGAGAAGGAACGGCCACCAACTCTATATGGCAGTACAGAGCTGCCTCATATAAGAGGAAAACCAAGATCCAGCCATTTATTGACAGAGGATCTGTGAAAGACTAGTCCTGTTCCAAATACCAGCAATTGTACTGGTCTTTTTACCCAGTTACTAGTCTGTTATTTGCTGTCACTCACAACATTTACTTCCGGTTAACCCACCTCAAAGACATGCAATTAGCATGTGTTTGAATGTAGATTTTAAGTGTCCAAAGTGCTATTTTCCACTCTGACAAGAACAGGATTACAAGGGGGAAAAAAAGCAAACTCTGACTTAGTAGAACTTTGGGGAGGTAATGAAATTCCTAAAATCTGCTCAAAGTATCAGCCATTGGCTATTTCTGTCAAATATATTGCCATTAATAAGCCTGTATAAGTCAAACCCAAGCTGGAGTCAGGGTTTGAGTGAGGTAAACCAAGAAAAAAGCAACACATTGATGGCAGCCTTTGGTTAATAAGGAGTGTCATTATGTTACCTCCTATTTTATGAGCCATTTTACATCATTTATATCCCAACCTTGTTTATTTTTTTCATTTATATCCCGTCCTGTCTGGACCCTTTGTATCCTATGTTTATAATACTCTGGTGTTATTCTACACCCATGTTTCACTCACTCACGCAGACAGTGGACCCGAAGTTGAACATAGCATACAGTATATGAACGACGCAGCTGGATTGTAGCATTTCCTTGTGAAATATGAACTTGAAACATGTGTTTATGAGTGTGTGTGTATGAGGGTGAGATAGACTTGAATAAAGCTGTCCATCACTACTCCACTTTTTTCTCATTATAGAATGGTTTTGGCCCTAAACGTGGAAGCGTGCTATGTTTGTCCTCCAGTCCTGCAGGTCAGCTCATCTGTAAACACACTGCTCTCAACTCTGGCGCAAAAAAAAAAAAAAAAGAAGAGCAAAGGAAATAGTAGAGAGAATGGAAGAAAGATTTAAAGTTTCCACAGACATAAAGTCCCCCAGTAATTGGTATCTGATGTGCATTTTTAAGCGTGTTAAGAAATCTGCTATTTTGACATCAGCGACGCTGTGTATTTAAGCTGTCACTATGTCCTCCCTGGACTGTGAGCTTTAGTTGATAGGCTAAATGTTTTCATTTGTGTAAATACAATCTTCCTTTTTATGCCCCTTTGTGAATGGGGGGGGGGGCTGCATTTGATATGTGACACCTGAGCAGGGAGAAAACAGGGAGGGATAAACTATGTAGGACAGCAATGGACACATGTATGGTTTTCATTTATGCTTTTTCTAAAAGGTTGGTGACCCAGAGAACTAACTGTTTTTCTCTCTGTTCCCCCCTCCCTCTGTCTCCCTCCACAGTTCCGGAGATTTCTCTGTGATTCACCACTAGAGGTATGTATTTCCTTTGGCCTGTTGACAGTTTAATAAAACCCCCTTTTTAAATGCCTCAGTTCATCCATATGTGTTACCTGCAATGATTTGCTCCAACAAAGACAAGGTCATCCCGGGGAAATTACTGTCATAGATGAAGATAATGATTTTAAAAATGTCCAGCGTTTCAGTATTTAGTTCTTCATCAAGCACACTCGAGAGGGGGATAAATTCACACTAGTTCCCCCTCATGCAGCACATACCTACCCACCCACCTTTGCTCTATCTCTTCAAGAGCCCTCCAGCTGGATCGAGCGGTGGGTTAAGGGATTCAGGAGGGGGTTTTGTTTCATATTGGAGGGGCTTTAATTTAGCCCCGTCGAAGTGAAAGGGGGGTGTTGAGGGAGGAAAACGGTGAAATGTGGTGTCCAGATTGCATTGCGTCTGTGTTCAGCACAGGGTCTTCAGATCAGTCCTTTCTTCTGGCCTTGACAGAACGGGACACACCACACGCTCCTCACGTTGTGCGGTGTGGTACAGATTACAGGCTGATGAGGCAGCTTCGTGGGCACTAATTTGGGACCTAACAGATGGCTATTGGTCTAGTTAGCGAAAACAGGGAATTATTTAGGCTCCATAGGAAGTTTGATTTCAGCTTCTGGTGCATTAATTAATACAATCTTGCTGGTAATCTGTTTACAAATTAAAGATTTCGCCGGTTATGATATGAAGGATGTTGATAGCATCTGGAAGAGGATTCATAGTTAAGATGTGCATATTCTCTGTGGTCACTGAGTGAGATGTAGGTGCATCCAGGCATCACTGAGTGCTGAGCAGGCCTGGTGAGCTGCTGCCTTCAGAAACACCAGTGGACGTGTTGGGTCAGGATAATTACACCAGCAATTAGACCCAGGATGGGCACTTATAACAGCCACTTTAATAGGATTGAGGTCCAAGAGCACACACGAACTGACTGACACAGAGACACACAAACACAGTCACTCTGTGCTGCCCTGTGGGCCCCCTCAGGTCTTCACTAATGAACATCATTAGTGTTTATAGGAAACAAGCTTTTATCACCTCGTCAAGGCAGGCGTCCAGGCACAGTGAATTACACAGGTCTGCACACACACACACACACACACACACACACACACACACACACACACACACACACACACACACGTGCGCACACGTACTGTTGCCTCACATATCTTCCTGCCTTCACTGTCCCCTCCTCTCAGACTGAATCAGGGGGCCGTCTTCACTCATTTGGCCTCCTCTTGCCCGACTTGTTTTTATTCCTTTTTCTGATCTCTCTCTCTCTCTCTCTCTCTCTCTCTCTCTCTCTCTCCCTCTCTGTCTTCTCCAAATGCTCTCCATTTCAGAGTTATTATGCGTGGCTTTCTGAGCTACCTCTGCGTGTTGGCCTCCATCTGTCTCCAATCAGGGTGCTATTAAAATACACACACACAGACACTCACCACATGGACCTGCATACTGTGTGGTTGATCAGCTTACATGTAAGCCTGCATTTATACAAATGTATGCAAACAGCATACTTAAAAATTCAACTGCAGCTAATTAGGAGCCAGGTTGTCTGACTTGCTTGTTTGTTGCCCTGCTCCATTTTACCAAAATTGCAGAGGATTCGTGCTGAAACTCAGACGTAATTAACATCAGCTGTTACCGATTCCTCTGTTGTTGTTGTTTTTTTTTTTTTTTTGTTTAATACATTTAAAACAAACAAACAGACAAGTAAAAACACATTTGTGCTGTCTGATAAACAGTGGCGCATCAGTGCCCGTAAACATGAGCAGCAGTCGTGCAGGTGTCTCTCGCTGCACTTGGCCTTGGTGAGGTCAAGAAACTCTGGGTTTTATGGGCTGTGCGGGGTTCACGCACTCATTCTGTTTCTGTTTATTTGTCTTTACAGCCTCCTAATGTGTCTAACCTAGGGGCAAACACTCATTAACAGAGGTGTCCACCAATTAGTCACTATATTTTTTTATAGACCCAGGCCCCTGGCCACTCCTCTGAAACTCTTTGTTTGTCCGTCTGTGTTTCTGTGTGTTGACTTCCCGAGGAGGAAGAGGATGAGAATTCTCATGATGTTAAGTAAATGAAATACACATCAGCAGGAAATGCACCAGCTGACATACCACACTGGTGAGCACACAGACTTCACTGTACATGCCCCACCTGTAAGCCAAAAGCAGAAAAGGTCTACTAGCTGCATCTAGAGTGAAACAACAGACTCTTCTGTAAATGAGTTAAATACTAAAATAAATTTCACTCTGTCCTTTTAAAGCATGGGAGAAATGCGTACTGTTGCTTAGCAACAATAAGAGGTGCTCATGATGTGAGCTGTGCTACACCTGCAGCCTGTTTACAGGTCTTGCTCGGAGTAGATTTGCGGTTGTGTGTAGATGCACATTTGTGAGTTAAATAAGGAGAGAAAGTTTACAATGTCTTAGTTCTAGGGCTGAAGAATTAATTGTGTAGCTACAGATACGCCCTGGGCCTGCAACTCATATCCTCCAGACATAAGGGAACATACTTGTTTGGTACAAAGCCCAACAAAAATGACATCATCATTTTATTTCCATCAGTGAAAATGCAAAAATGACCATTCCAGCTCACATTTTGAGGCATATCACAAACGCAACATCTGCCAAAATAATCGCACTATGCTTTTTTTGCAAACCATTCAGCCCCAGTTAGTTCTATAGTTGTTGGTCTGTGCCACAATCATAACATCATAACAGCATAATTGCTACAGCAGGTCTAACAACAGAGTCACACAGAGTTGAGGTTTAGCAGAAGAAAAAAGTGGCAACATGGTAAACACTGCTCCTCCACTGACTGATTTCCACCCAAAAGCAATTATTAGCAACTGAGCAATTAATAGACTTAATGTGCTTCTTTATCTACAGCAGTTAACTGTAGTAAACATGTTCGGCACAATTGACCCACGAAACCACACATCACAGGAGTCTGCTGAGTGTTGTAGTATTACTTGGAAATAATATGTTTATTATCCACATGAAAAAGCTTAATAGGTAAAGACATGCTACAAAAATAGAAAACAGAAAAAGTACAAGGAAACGGGGAATAGAAATCAATCCAACCCCAAAAATTATTGTGTAATTCACAGATTGTTGTGAGGAAATGGGATAAAGTCACAGCTATTTCTAAAATCTGTTCTTCAACTGATATCTGACACATCCAAACCCTCTAAGCAGGAGTCAAGCCTAAAACAATGTTCAAAACAGCTGCGGTTTCATCACATTGAATAAAATGTCTCCCTCTTTGTCCAAATTGGGGCTTTTGATCGGTGTGTCTTTTCAGCCCCATATAGTAATGTCCTTGAAATGTCACACATGAGTCCCGTAAAGCCACTGAAGTCATTTCTACAAAATGTTGCAACCCTTGCGATTTACATAATTATAACAGCATTTTTGTTGAAGTTTTTGTCAATATACAATCATGATCTAATTCAGCAAGGTATTTTATTATACTCAATACCTCAGCTCTGAGCTGTAAAGTAAATATCATATACTGGATCCTTGTTTCAGACAGTTTTACATAATGAGCTGCTCCGATAAGTGTCTCTCTAAGCAGGCGAAACAAACCTCCCTGCTCAAATGGCCCTGTGTTTAGGCCATATGAGAGTGATTTGGGGCTGCAGTGGAGGATCTGGGGTGGTTTGATGTGCTCCAGAGAATGTTTAGATTGTTGTCACAGCGGCAAGGACACAACCATTAAGCTGTCGTCTAAGGTGACGCACGGGTCGGTCAGACAAGATCAGCCTTGAACGTGGTATGAACTTATAAACAAACATACAGACTCAGGCAGCCATTACTTCTATCACGCTGGCATTTGCGTTCATAGAATTGTGCTCGAGCATGTATACTCGAGGTGAGGTAAGAAAAATCTCCCTCTCTTACACACACTGATCAGCGCTCAGCTCGCTCTCCTTTTACTTACAACCTCTAAATGATGCCGAGGGGCCTCTGACAAAGCCTCCAGTGTTTCTGGGAGTGCCGGTGCCAAGAAATAACAGGCTGCCTGCTTATACAGACGGACAGTTCCCCCAGACACACACACACACACACACACACACACACACACACACACACACACACACACACACAGCACGTAGAGTGCAAGTGCTGTGCTCCAGATGTGGTGTCTGTCACCCTTTCAGCACCCCCCCCCCAAGCTATCTCCTCCACATAACGGTTCATTTTTATTCTAGGTTCTTCCCTCCTTTTAGCCTGTCTGCCAGTCATTTACAGCTAATGTGTAGTAAACCCACATCATCTCTATGTCATATCATATGTCCTGTGATGTGGAGGAGCATTTAGACGATGTAATCATCCCTCCCCACCCAATTACCCACACATAAAAAAAGAATAAATGGACTCTAGTGTACATTGTGTCAGACATGAAATCAGACCTGGGTGTCCAAGCGCCTGAGCCAGAGGGATATAGTTTTATTTATATTACCAGCTCTGCTTAAGAAAACCTTACATGGTGCTAAGGAGGAATGTGGCACACAGTCACCCCATTGGTGATGTTCAGCCCTGTGGGGTCACAGAGCTGCAGGGAGTGTGTGTGTGTGTGTGTGTGTGTGTGTGTGTGTGTGTGTGTGTGTGTGTGTGTGTGTGTGTGTGTGTGTGTGTGTGTGTGTGTGTGTGTGTGTGTGTGTGTGTGAAATTTAAAGTGTGAGCCCAGTGTACACGCTGGATAAGAGAGCTCACTCTCTCAGTGTTGTGATAACTAGCAGCGTCTGCGCTATTTAACTGGGTCCAGATGAAAGTTGGCAGAGGAGAGGGATCCTGTTACTCATGCACTGAAGACAGGCGCACACACACACACACACACACACACACACACACACACAAACATAAACCAATACTTTAGCTTAACATGACTTTTAACCCTAACCCCAAGCCTCTCGTCTTAAGCCTCTGTGATAAAAGCAGTCAAGCCACTTGATTGAAAAACCCAGCATGCGGATCCCTATGAGAAACTCCAATGTGTGTCAAACACTTAACTGTTTTATTAATGGGGTAGACTAAGGCACGCGGGTGCACACCTACGCCCACATTCTTTCATGCCTCATGGAGAGAGCAGACACAGACATATATAGGAGAAAGCTTGGCAACACTCCACTACCGCCTGGTGAAATGGATTTTGCTCATGCAGGGTCTTTTTATTAAAAAGTCCTCTCCTGGAGTGTTTCTGTGACCAGTCCCTCCCCACCCCCAAAATCCACCCTGCTCCTGCTCTCGCTCCACATTTGGGAGCCATTAGCAGGCTGAACGTGAGGCTACTGTACACCCCCACACATAATGCGTGAGGCCTGGCGGGGAAAAGCCGGGGTTATAATACACCATAGTACAGGTGTGTGTATATAAGACAGAGAAAGTAGATCTGTAGTAGAAAGTGAAAACAATCCTTTTAAATACCACATTCTCATTCTGCTGTGATTTATATGTTTTACATACAGCCTCTATTGCACACAAGAGTACTGTTACTGTTTTGACCAGTGACCACTTTCCCTTACTGTTTTTCACTCTCCTCTCCACAGGCCGAATATTCTCCCGATGGGCCCGAGGTGGGCTACGGCTCCTTCCATCAGCAGTACTGGCTGGACGGACGCATCGTGGCTGTGGGGGTGATCGACATCCTGCCTACCTGTGTGTCTTCTGTCTACCTGTACTACCACCCAGAATTTGCCTCAATGTCTCTGGGCTCCTACTCTGCTCTCAGGTTGGTTCCCAGGACTTAGACGAGCCACCTGGTCCCATTTTTTGTCGTTTTAAAAAGCCTTCTCATATGAGATGATGATGGAGAGGAATAGTCTCCTAACCAGGGACAGTGTCTGTGCTCATGTTTCATAAAATCAGGCCCATGTTTTTGTTTCTTATCAATATCTGGATTATTCACAGTAATTGTACTATGTCTTAAAATGAATAGGGCCAAATGCAACATGTATCTCCCTTTAAGGAGGGGTAATGCTTCTCATTGTTGAACATTCTAGTCTTGTTTTTTAGCCCTATTTCTTTGTTCTTTCTTTTCTTCTTCCTCTCTTTTCATTCCCTCATATCTGCCCTCCTCTTAACCTGCTCTCTCCCGGACTCTTGATCTTTTCAGCCCCTCCCAAATTTTTTTATCTTTCCTTAGAACTGTATACTATAAGTGCCATAATACTGTAGGTTGGGGAAAAATACCTCTTTCTTCGCACTTGATTGGCTGAGGCAGTGCTCTGTTTGTGGTTCAGCTGACGACAGTTCTCTCTGCCAAGATGAAATAAGAGATCACACACACATACACTGCAGGCACACGTATCTGGCGTTTCCTGTAAAATGTAACCCAATAATGTGAGAAAGGCTTTTTAAAATATTTCTGCACAGATGTGCGAGACTGGGTGATCTCCACTATAAAGTTAGTGTGTACAGGTGTTCGTATGCGAGTTGCGAGCGTTCATGTGTGTGTGCATCATGCACTAAGTCAGCCCGGCAGTTAGAACAGACAGGCTCTGCTCATATAGAGGGAACACCCTGGTCATCATAAGCACACAGCTCCTCATCACTTATTATTTTAAGAGTCTGACTCCAAGAGTAACAGAGTGCTCGGTGTGTGGAGGAGGCCTTGGAGAAGGGAGCCAGCAGGACTGAAATCCTCCCGCTTGTTTACAGACACCAGAACCCAGGCCTTTGATCAGGTCTGGACACTCCCTAGTCTGCTTGGCCTGGCTGACTCTGTCCAAGACTTATTGTACAGGATGCATGTGCACAATCCCCCCCTCCCCCCGCACACGCACACGCACACACACACACACACACACACACACACACACACACACACACACACACACACACACACACACACACACACACACTAAAGAAACATTCATTACATGAGATAGTTTTGCTTCTTCACAGCGTGACTGGAACCTGGGCTGTTCAACTATGTACAAGTGTTCTCCTTTTAAAGAAACTGCATTTAAAAATCATGGAGGAATTACGTGTAAAATATGTAACAGAAGTTTATTGTTGCTGTAGTGACAAGCGGCCATGGAAAGGTTGTGGAAAGACACAGAAAAGTTTTTGGATTTTACACAAATGCCTCAGTGGGAACCCTGATTTGTTGGGGCATTTTTCCCCAGTTGTCATCTGGGAAAACAGGTGTAGAGTTTGGATGATGTTACACTTCGGGTTAAATATGTATGTTAGGCTTCACAAAACAAGAACAGCACGGTGTGTGCATTGTGGTCTTCTGTGCAGCAGCATGTGTGTGATTCAGCAGTAGGAACAGGAGAGGGGGGTGTTGAGAAATTTCTTGCAGGAGTGTAGCTCCTTCTGCCTCAGGCCCCGAGGAGAGAAGTGAAGAAGGAGGAGGAGAAGAAAAGAGGCATATAATGAGGTGCCTGCAGCACTGTGTAGGAAACGCAGCTGGTGTCCAACCTGGATCACTTTCTTATGGGGATCTCCTGATTATATTGTGCTGGCCCTCATCCTGATCCAAGTCCTTAAATACTCAGCATTTGCTGATGTGGCATCCAGTCCAATGTTTTTTGATGTACATGTATATTTTTTTTTATTCACAAGAAGTGGCAGAATGCACTTAGAGCCTGCAGTGAGCTTATATTGAAATGAGATTTTGAATTTGGATTTTCTGTTAGTCATTTTCTATTATATTTTATATAGCATCTCATATTGTTGTGTATAAATTTTAGAGGAAAGAAAGCAGTTAAAGTTGTAGAGTTGTAAGTGTACAGTTCAAGTCTTTAAAGGTACCTTGCACCTGCAAAATTTAGCAGATGCAAAGCAACATTTTTTAAACCCAAAGAGGCTCTGTGCACATGGCTTTCTCGCTGCCGCATCCTCTTGTATCATTGATTGGAACTGCAGGCTGCTGTTTTGTTTTTTTTGTGTTCTATTCAGTTCATTTGGCTTTAACGTGCTCCCAACTTTGTACACTTCCAGTTTTTAAGGGATCCCCATGGAGCATTTTTGACAGCTGCCTAGCCAGAGTAAACAAACGAGGGATTGGAAATGGATCGGGCTCGACATAGCGATTGCTTATCCATCAGAAAGGCCTGGATTGGCCCCATCTTAATCCTGCAGACTGGCTGTT
This sequence comes from Seriola dumerili, assembly GCF_002260705.1. Taxonomy (NCBI): domain Eukaryota; kingdom Metazoa; phylum Chordata; class Actinopteri; order Carangiformes; family Carangidae; genus Seriola; species Seriola dumerili. The sequence goes on from NW_019174328.1 coordinate 6,697,442, forward strand.
TTATATAGAGTACATAGATATACTGTGTGAGTTCAGTCTATTTTCCTTAGTTAAATAAGCTTCTGTATCTTCCCACCACTAGTAGCTCACTCTGTATTTTATATCTGGCTAATCAACGCTATTCTTGTAGTGTTTGGTAATGAAATGTTTCCGCATGCATGCGAGGCTGCAGTAAGTACCTCGTGGTGTGCACTATTATGGGCCCTTTGTATCTGGGTGTGTATGTGTATGCACATCAGTATGAGCGAAGCTGTGCAGGAGCAGAGGGCTTGATAATTGGCTTGTGCTGGAGTGTCAGATGGCTGAAGAGGGGATAATGGCGGACTCAAGCTGCTGCCATGGGGGTGGAGGTGGGGGTGTGAAGGCCTCAAGTGAAGGGGGGGGGGGGGGGGGCACAGGGCTTTTTGTGAATGGGCCCCTCGCCTCTCTTGACCCCCCTCCCCCAATTCAGGCCTGCCGGGCCCTTTTGTGGAGAGGGGATGGGAACCCAGGAACCTGGCAGCAAGCGGGTGACCTTCTAGCACCTCGCTCTAGCTGCCTCTCTTCTCCCTCCCTTTCTCTTTCTTGACCCCCCCCTCTTTTATATTCTCCTCCTGCTCTCTCTCTCCCTCTCTCTCCCCCTCCCTGGCCTGGCCTGCTTTGTCCCATGTCTTATTTTTCAGTGCATCTATTTTATTTTAAGGCCTCTTTCTCTCTCTCTTAAGTATTGTAAGAAAGAGAATTCTCCCCCTTCATTTAAGCGGGTGAAACACAGAGGGGTGGAAGGAAGAGTGAAACAAAAAGGGAGAAGAAAGAGGAGCTGGAATTTAGTTATGGAATAGTGAAGGAAATGGTGGAGGGAAAAGGGGGAAAATAGGCTTTTAGTAAAAGGATGCAATTAAGGGAGAAACTATTGGGGAAAAATAAAGCGAGCAAGACATTTACTGTATTTGAAGAAGCTGTATAAATCTTCCAAGTTCTAAATCTTTATTTTACACGCTCTCTCCCTCTTTTTTTCACCATCTCCTTTTCTGCTCAAGGGCTCAATGCCGATAGAGAGAAGGCAGTTGTTTTTGTGTAATGAAATGAGACCAAGAAAAGCTGCCTTTTTGAGTGTGGGTGTTTACTTCCTCAGCTTGGGCACTGCTCTAGTCGGAGCTGCTTGTCCCTATTTTATTTCTCATTGCCCTCATTTACACTTAAATATTCTAATATTAAGTAATATATTCTAAATGATGCAAATGTCTAGTCAGTTCTGATCTGTCATTATTGGCTTACACAGTCTTAACTGCATGTGTATATATTTTTACATTTACTTCAGATTTTAAATGTCCTGAACTTTAATTGCAGTTTAAAAAGAAATTATGTAGTTTATTTAATTGATGCCAAAATTGATGGTAAATACAATGTAGACAAACAAAAATTCTGTACCATCTGAAATTTACTGCAGTGCTTGTCCCATGCACCGGGGATTGACTGCAAAGCAGCAAGTGCTGCTGGTGTGAGCCGTCATCTTAAGAAATAAACATCAAGCTACAAGTATGTGTGCTGTTTCTGAAAGCAGTGCCTGTCTTTGCGGTACCTCTCTGAAAAGGTGTGTTCATGTGTTTCCCACCCACCACAGGGAGATCGCTTTCACCAGGCATCTGCAGAAACAGTCCCCCAAGCTGTCCTACTACTACCTGGGCTTTTACATTCACTCCTGCCCCAAGATGCGGTACAAGGTATGCATCGTCTGCGATACATTTCTCATGTTTCTCACCTTTGTATAAACAGCATCTTCAGTTTTAATAGCTCAGCTGATCTTTATTCTGTCACAACAACCAAATTCTAAAAAGATTGCATTGAATTATACAGTGTACCTGCATGTTTGATATTTTAATATTTTAGACCTTTGGTAACAAAGGACTGTCGCAACAATAGACGATCCTAGTTTGAGTTTCACAAAATGAATCAAATAAGATAATGGCAACGCATACTAAATTTCTGTTCCACTTCTCTGTCCTGAAATGTTTAATTTGGGTTAGAATGACAACCCGTTTTAATGGATGTACATCACTGAGCTCATCAATGTTATTCCATGCTTTGTTTATAATATTTCACTGAAATGTTCCCCGCTCCCCAAAATGCCATGATGATATATGACCAACATTTTGATGTGCAAGCCCATTTCGCGTGAGACAAATGTTTCTGCTCTGTCTGTTTGGTGTTTTAATGATTCACACTGAGCCTCACGTTCCACAACATCTCTCTGTACGTGAGCCATGATCTGTTCTCCCCTGCATTGTCATGTGTCGGAGTAAAGACGATAAAGTTCAGCTGTTCTATGGGCACATCAGGATGATGCTGCAGGGTCATGTGTCAAGAAATGTGTTGATCGCTCTTCCGCGCTATTTATGTATCTCTCTCTCTCTCTCTCTCTCTCTCTCTCTCTCTCTCTCTCAGTCTATCCCCCTCCTCCCTGAACTGGTCCTCCTGGACCAGAGTAGCATTCCTCTGATTACTTTTGCATCATATAGGTTTCTGTCAGGGATTAAAGGTCCCAACTGCCTGTTTATAAAGGAAGAGGAAGACCGTCCTTCCCCCTTTTTTCCTCTTCTACTTTTGTTATCATAGGTTCAAAGGCCTTTACAGGACCCTACCTCTGTTCTTTTCATTTTGTTTTCCACATCACCTGCTTAATTTTTCATGTATTTCAGTCTTGAATGTTGCCGTCCATAAGTGTATCCAGCTTAGTATATTAGCATATTAAGGAGCACAGTTGGTTAATGATAGATGCTTTACCTTAAAGATATATTGTTCGTCAGAGAGCTTTTATGTCTCCAACGTAAACACGCATATGTATTATATACTCGCATGTACATGGAATAGTTATTACGCCTAAACAGCTGATTCATACGCAGTAAAGTTAAGAGGGTTAAAAACAAGGAGAGATTTAAGTAGATTCGATGGAGTGAATCCCGACAGAGGGAGCGTGAGAGAAAAAAAAGGGGATGGAGGGAAGTTACAGGCAAAGGCAAGGAAGAGAGGATAAGGCTGCTGAAGACATTAAAGGTTGAGCGAGAGGTCATGCTCGCAACATCAACTCGGAGGCAAGAAGTGTGTGGCACACATGCACAGATGTATGCATATTTTTTTTACACAAGCACAGTGGATGTACTGTGGAAACTTTTTTAGTAAATGCATAATATACATGCGCACACAGGAGCCGCGACTCACACAAACATTCACACCAAACGCCACTTAAAGATCTATAGCTTCAGGAGGACGGTGAAAGAAAGTCCATTAGTTTGGCCAAGGTTCTTTCTCTCATTCATCTACTAATTCCTCTATTTCTCAGTCATTTCATTCAGATGTTCCCAGAGCTTGTTCTTGCCCATGGGAGAGTGATGTCTTTTTGGGGATTATGGCAAAGTGCCACACCTTTCTCTCCATTTACATCTTGCTTTAGAGTTTGCATTGTGCTTTGCCCATTTTCTCAGTTTGGGAGTCTGTGTATGGAATGCATGTGAGTGTGTTTGCTCTGTTTATGTGTCTGTGTGTTGAATCTTGATCACGCTGTTCTGTCTGAGAACGCTGTTACCACAGCACCTAACCCCCCCCTGCACTGGCATTTACTCCCCAACCCCCCATATCTGTTTTTGTGTGTTTGCCATTGCAGCATCTTGTTCGCAGCCTCCCCACTTCTTCCTATTTTACCCTTGGGGAGGAACACAGAACAAGGGTGAGAAGGTTGCCCAGTTCCCACCTTTGGGCTCTCACACTCCCACAGAAACACACCCGCGCTCAAACACGCTCTCAGCACATGCACAGTGTCTCGCTCCATTGTCTGATTTGCATATGAGCCTGAGTAGTTCATTAATGCACAGACATACTGTGGAATTGTTCGAGTCTCAAAGATAGGGAGCCCCAAAACTCCACTGTCATTGTGTTGGAGGTTTACTGGTTTCTGGAGCTCAGTCCTGCTGCTTGCCTCTTTAAGGACCAAAACACCAGCACTTGAACCCTGCTGGACACCACTCAGACTCCTTCAACACCACTCCCTCTCTCCATTTTATCCACCGACCCCTCCTTTCCACTTGCCATTTCTTTGGGAACTCTCTGTACCCATCACTTTTACTGAGACCATGTCCACACTAATATGGATAATACATTTAAAAACAAAACAAAAGAAAACAAAAAAAAAAACCCCTCCATTTGGGCCCTCTGTGCATGAGGTGGGGCTTTTCACACGCAAAACGTGGGAGTGAAAAGCACTTTGGAAATATTTGGAAATTTGAATAAATAGGAAAATAATTAAATAACATGGATAAAATATCAAAAAGAATGTATTATTGTCAACTTGCAAACAAAGACATACTTCAGCACAATCATTTAGGAGCTAGCTCTCTAATTGACTAACAGAGGGAAAAACATCATTTATTTTTTATTGTTTCACCATTTTAATTTGGACGGAAAAGTTGTAGAGAAATCATTTGTGCTGTAAACTTTCGACTTCAGAACTGTGATTCTAATCACTGTCGATTTAGTTGAAGCTTAAAACGCCTTCGTTAACACAACACAACTTAGAGGAATACTAAAATATTGGAATTTCACAATTGTTCATACAGTACTCTCATTCCCTGAGGAGCTATAGAGCTGCATTGTTTATGTAACTGATACCAGCAGCATTGTGAAAGTGGTATTATGGTGCCTCCATACATTGTTCATAGACGTACTGGAGAGTTTGTAAAAGTAATTGTAAGGTAACACTTTTAAGCCTCCACCTGAGCTGCTCCTTTGTGTTAAGATTGGTCTGTGTGACGCTACATTCTAAGAGACTGACTCTTATCTGTGTTTCCATCTCAGTGTATTCTTGTCTTCTGTGTTGGGAAGAAAGTCCTTTCTGCCAGGTCACATCTCTGCATGCCCAGGGGAACAGCTCCATGTGCGATGGGTTGAAAACTTCTGAGCAGTGCCAAAGCCTGGACATGGTCCTGCAGAGCAGCCTTAAAGGGTCCTAGAAGACTTGGAGTCCAGCCAGGAACAGGGCGCTGCCTGGCCAGTGTCAGACCCTCTCCTTTGTTCTCAAAGCTGGGACGGAGCGTCCCACAGAGCCTTGCTGGTTTGGCTGGTGGGTTCAGGGTTAGACGTGACATCCTGCCCCTGGCTCATGTCCCTGGTCCTCTGGCCCTCCCTGGCCCTGCCTGGCCCTCTGATGTTGAGCTGTAGAGAGCAGAAGGTGAAGCTGTTGGAGGCTAAATGAGACCAAAGGTCTTGGCCCTCCTGCCATTCTTCTTTTTTTTTTCTCATTGCCTCTCATGTGTAGCTTAAAGTCATCTGAATTAAACGCTCTCATGACTTCAGACAGAGTAACTGAGACTTTGTGGTTTGTGGAGAGCTAAATTCTCTGGCTTGTTGATATTTGCCTGAAATGTCACGCAGCATATTTGTAGCTAGTTTGGATAGATTATGGTCAAATATAAACAAACACTGAAAGTGTACATCTGCCCGGTGACGGGGGCCGCCCTGACGAAAGAACTTGCATGCTAAGTAAAAATTCTGCCACCATCAAGACATGTTTCAATAGGCCTATATCTGGATGCAGCTGCAGTTTATATTCTTTTATATTTTCTTAAAGCACCTGAGATTGAGTTCAGCTCTTGGCACGATCTGCATTAGGATGTTTATGCTAAACCATAAACAACCGCCTTAACCTACATTTGAACTCACACGTTTTACACACCATATTTTATTCCCTTGTCCTCCGGTAACCCCACCATCCAGCTTCAGCAGTTAACGCACTTAGAGTTTCATTAGCTGTCATTTTCTAAATGTCCACTTTTTTATTTTGCACAGAACAAAGAGTAATAGATCCGTGCCACGTTCTAGTGATTTTCCATTTCTTCACCAGAGATGTGTGTATGTGTGAGCACTTGTCTGTGTCAGTTACTTTTAAGTAGTGAATAAGCAGACTTTGATGATAACAAACGAGGCGGTCACCCACTTGGCTTTACCAGTCTGCAGTACCTGGTCCAAACACATGAAGTAATTTTCAAGTGTGTCATGCACGCATGCACGTACACACACATACACACACATACACACACATACACACACGCACACACACACACACACACACACACACACACACACAGAATACCCGGTTTTACCCACTTGGTGAGGGAGTGAGAGAGTTACATGAAGTGGCTCTTACTCTTGTTATTATTGTTCACAGTGAAAGAATGTCTCGCTCTGAGCCCAGGAAACCATTAAATTTTCCACAGAGAGGAAGAATGAAGGAGTGAGCAAAATGAGTGAAAGGAGGAGGAAGAGGGCAGATGGAGAGAGAAAAAAAACAAAAAAAACAGGAGTGACAAAATGTGTGCCAAATGAGAAAAGGAGGCAAGATGAAAAGGATTATTCGTTTCCCGGTGGTACTTCGCTGACTTTTAAAGAGCCCTTTCGCAGCAGCTGCACCTCCGTTCCCCTTCAACCCAACTCCTCCTCGCCGACAAACAACAAACAGTGACACAGAGCCGGTCAGTTCTCTAGCAACAGCCAGCAGTTTTCCACATGGCCAAAGCTTTTGAATTCAGCGGACCTGAAATTAATCCATCTAGGTGTCAGCAGCCACTGTGTGGAAAAGTTTGTTAGGATACTACTGATGAAAGAATTTGATGTTGGTTTCAGTTCCCGTTGCTGCTATGCTAATATTTGCCTTAATCAGTGTGTGCCTGCAGGCTTTTCTGTCACCTGCTGCATGGGCTTATTTATCATGACAACATTAGACATGACAAAGTGCCTCCCAGCTCAGGCATGTACATCGGACCTCATTTTCTCAAGACACACAAGTGCATACCTGGACACTCATGTTATGATTAGGTTATGATCGATTCTAAAAGTTTCTCCTGCCCCTCATTCTTTTTCTCACTGATTTAATTTGAGCTCGGTCACATCAGTTCTGAACAGCTGATCCGAGAAGAGAAACAACACTCACGCAGTGCCATCAGTAACCAGCAGCATATGTTAATGTAATGAGCCTTCCCCTCAACAAGTCCGTCTCCTCTCCAGGTACGCAGCGGCAGGTTATGACATGCTAAAAGGCTCCAAGCCACAGCTATCAGGACTATGCATGCATGTTATTTTCATTGAAGGGGCCCATTCAGACAGTATGTTATGTGTACGTGTGTGACCTCACATTCTATGTGTCACTTGTTGTACATCTGGGCAGATTAAGAGTGACAGTGTGTGAGTTTGAGGCATCTAGAGGTGAGTGTTTCCCACAGAGGTTTGAGTGTTTGCCTGCGTACCAACGCCAGTAGTGTTGGGTTTGTTCGCGAGGGCTTTGCTTTCTTATGTATTTTGCTGATTGTTGTTCTGCTCCCGGCATAAACGTTATAACCCGTTGATGGATCTTTGATGAGTCGTACTGAAAAGCTTACAGCGAACACCAGTGTTTGTGTGGAACCGGTGGGTTTACGCTTCACAGGTCCTACAGGTCCAGGCACAGTGCAGCCAGCCCTTTTTCTCTTTTTGTTTCCATTCTTCTTTCAGCAACTGTTCAAGAAACCAGCCACCATGCTGGTTGGGATGAAAGATTGATAGAGAAGGGATCGGACTAAAAAAACTTTCAACTGATTTCATTCAGAGATAAAACACGGCAACACATTTTGTTGATTTAGTCCAAAGGTATTACAGACCCTGATCCTGTTCCGCCAATTCATAGCTGCATGCTAAGATGCACCAAGGCTCAAACAGAGCTGGTATAAAGTTACTGTGGTGAGTGCATTGTTCCTTGTTGAAACTGTCGGCCTTTCTCACGTTTTTATCATCACACTTTAGTTTCTTTAGACCTCTTTCTTTTTTTTTTTCCCGGTTTCTTTTCCTCAGATGAAGCAATATTAGGTTTGTTTTTAGAGGGCATTTTTCTGCTATGCCAGGAGCATTACCTTCCAACAATGTGCCCATCAAAACCTGTGCCCATCAAAATAAGATCAAACCCAACCAGGCTCATTTTCTCCCTCTCTGTGAAATTTATAAGCTAAAGCATACCCCTTTCTCTACCTTCCAGTTCTCCCCCCTCCCCCTGTCTTAAATTAGAGCCTTTCTGACAGAAACAGCGTTGTTTGATTTAGCTCGACAGGAGACCACCAACAGTGCACCTCTCAGCAGAAACATTTGTTTAAAGTTTTTGATAATTTTGCTTCTCTTTTATGCCTCATCACCCCCCCCCCCTTTCTGTCCTGCCATGGTTGTGTTTTTAACAAATCATTAACAGGCTACAGCACGGTCTGAGGGCAGCCTCTGCTTGGCACCCCCAAGGAGGAGTGCTGACAGGGTGAGGGTCTGAGGGAGCATAGTTCAAGAGGTCAGGTCAGACGATTCAGTCGTACTGCTGGTGGAAGGACGGAGATGGGTGAAGGCGGGTGGCAGGAGGGAAAGAGCTAGGGGGAGGTGTGAAGGTCACAAGGGTGAAAATGAGAGTTTAGAGAGGGTGTCATGCTGAGCTGATCCAGAGCCCTCTAGCTGCCAGCCTGAGGTGTTTGCCTTGCCATTAACTTTGCCACTATTTATTTTCAAACCTGCTGCAGCTGCGCCACTTTGTCTGAAACGCCTGGTTTCTTTTTGGCAAGGCAATACATTCAGGTTTTTGATAAGCACCACTGGACAGAATGAGCTGGTCTCATAAATGCAGCTAGACATTTATTCAGTGTGCGGGTAGATGGCCTCTGGTTTGGTCTTGCAGTGAGAAGTTTGAGGTGGGCTTTTAAGACCAAGATTAGGGGCAAGTCAGTAAGCTGTGGTCTGTGTCAGACAGGCGTAACAGCTCGCTTGCCCATAAAGCCAGAGGAGATAAAGAGATAAAAGTGCCCAGTCTGTGAGCTGATGCCCATAAAAGCGCTGCCATTGGTTCTCAGGGCTCCGTCGAAATGCGATCCTGTAAAAATATTTTCTCCTCATTAACCTGTCATCCGTGGAGCCGTGACGCATAGCCAGGCGAGGGAGTGCTGGGACAGAGTTTGGTGGATTGTGGGGGCTGTCAGGGGCCCAAGGGGGAGACTTACCAGTCTGGAAGCTTTATTTGAAGGTCGTCCTGTGGTAATGTGTTGAGTAGGGTGAAAAGGCCTTGGTGGGCCCCGAGTGTTTAAACAGCAGCAGTTAGCGTAAATCTCCCCAAACGCAGACCCCAGACATGTTCAGGGCACTCGCACACATAACTCAATACACACACACACACACACACACACACACACACACACACACACACACACACACACACACACACACACACACACACACACAAATGCATATGTACATATTGTCACAGACTGTGGTGAAAGTGCATCTGTGTGGGCTACTATTCTGAGATACAGCTTGTTTGGACATGTCTTTCACTGGTGCTGTCCCTCTGTCCACCCTGCTTGGTTCTTAGTGCTATTTGTCTAGCTGCAGTTGTGTTTGTGTGAGCTGCGCTGTTTACATGTGTCCGTCAGCGGCCAGAGGCCCCCCCAGCCATGCCCCCGTGTCTGGGCAGAATGTGTGTGTTTCAACAGTCTAAAGACCAAAGAGGGGGTGCATTGTGAGAGTTGTATGTTGGAGAGAGAGTACGGATGTAGGGATCAAGGCCTGTGTTTATTGGTTTTTGACTAAGATTGGCTGAATGTGACCCTGGGTCAGAGTGCTGGCCTGGGCCGGTCTAGGTTAGGTCTGCTTGGCTCTGGGTCACACTAGGCCTCTTTGTATACCCACTGAGTCCAGATAGATCCGGGGTGACAAGTGGCTGAATAACGTACTGCGAAGAGACCACAAATGCGACATGGTGACCATATTTGTCTGTTTGGGTCAAATGTCCACTTCTGTCTGCGAGTGCTTGAGCAATATGTAATCCTACATAACATCGTATTCACTATTGTGTTCATGCTTGACCTCCCATATTATAAAACAGACTCCTTTTTGTATGGCATGTTATTTTTGGATAATATATCTTTTGCCGGAGCCAAACAGAGTCTCACATTAGTGACCTCATCTATTCTGCAACCAGCCTTACGTCACACTCTTGGAGCCGCTCTGTCTCACACTGAAGTAGGTGTTCAGTTGACCAGCAGATTATTGTATAACTCAATGCTCCATCCTGAAGAGATTTGAGCTGCACTGATACTGTTAACAAGAATAGACTCATTGAAACTGCATCTAGACTTTCTGTACAGTGCCTGACTTGTGCACACACACATACAGGGACACATCAGCGAGCGGTAGGCTGGGTGAAAACTCAACTGGAGATATGAGCAGGAAATCAGCAGCAGATGTGGGGTGTAAAGTAATGCAGATGGAGGCAGGGAAACCCTGTCACTGTGACAACCAGTCCACCTCCCGGCTTCGGGTCTTTCCTCCACCAAGCATGAGAGAGGACAACTTCGAGCCATGATACTGCGGTGTGACTGCAACACAATGAGGGAGATCCTCAAATGGAAGATGTGATAGTACCTTAGGTCTCTTTCATGAGAGCATATTGGTGTATTTTATTATATAGGGAATAATAATGAAAGACAGTAATCACAAGCAGGAGAAAGCACAAAGGATAACAAAGGGTAAAAATCCTTAAAAAGTGATTTAAATTGATACTAATTCTGCTGGTCTTAAATTCTTATACAGAATTTCATCCAAAATTGTCATCAGAATTCAATTGTTTTATCTGATCAATCGTCCTAAAAACCGAAGATTTTCAATTTATGTTATAAAACAGAAAAGCAGCTAATCTTTACATTCTAAAAAGCTGAAACCAGGGAATGTATCTTTGACATTTTTGCTTGAAAAATGGCTTCAAATGTGAATCTTTATAAGTAAATGAAGTAAATGCTAACGGCAGAGTTCATCCTCTGTTTGTTCCACACAAACCCATTTTGTTGTTGTGAGAAGCGTAAACATATCATTTCCTTTGCTCCAGAGATAGTGTTGTGATAAAAAAACTGGCGTAAAAACTTACGCTTTGTTTTTACTGGAGCAAAATTTTAATTAACTTTTTAACTGATAATAAGCTGATTCACAGTTTTTACCTGGCTGCCATTTTGGACAAGCTCGACACGGTTCTGGCTGATAGTCTCGGTTGATGAAAGTTGTCTCCTCTCTCCACAGACAACACTCGCATGTCTGCTTCCTAGTCAGACAGGGAGGAAGAAAAGAAGCAGAAGGCAAAAGAGGTGTAGGTTTTCATGAGGTTTTCTTGGCTGCGGCAAAAAACTCGATTTATGTGTCTGATTAATTGCTTTTCGTATAAATCATAGGCATGGGGCCTGGGGCATCCCCTCCCTGCCTTGAGATGTGTGAGAAAACAAGACAGAAATGGAGAGAAGGGTGCACAATGAAGGAAAGGAACAAGGTGACAGCTATGTGTTGGAGTCGATGAGTTGGTAATAAAGTTTGCTCTGACAGCAGCTCCCGCCGCTATCTGTATGTGAGTGAAGTCTGTGTGGCCTGAAAAGAACGATGCCGTGTGTGTCACCAAGGGTGGTCAGAGTGATAATAGATCTGCAAAGTATTGTGTAACTGCGGGTCAAGCCCTGTGGAGATATGTGTTTGTTTACCTCTGATGAGTTGAGGTTGTGTAATTGTTTACGCTGGAGCATCTTGTTATTCAAATGAGGTTGAGCAGTTTTTCCTCTCTTGCCTTGTTAAAGTTCAGTTCACTGGGAAATCTGCACTGAAGAAGATTGCTTTCCTTTAAGCAGTGACCTCCGCACGTTCATTAGCCAACGCATAGGAAAACACTAGATTTATATGCACTGCACAGCAGAGCATTCTGTCGCTTGTAAATTAACAGTTTCCATTTTGTTAGGTTTCTAACTCTTTATGTGACTGCTATTGAATGTAGCTTTTTATTTTCTCCTCTCATCTGCTTTATTTCTCTTGTCTCCATCTCAAACCCCCCCCCCCCCCCCCCCCCCCTTTTCTGTCTCTTTCCAATCCCCTCCCTCTTCATCCCGGGCTTCCAACATCCTCTCTCAGCACTGGCACTGAAACTGCTCCTATCACTCCCATAAGCCTCTCCTCAGTCTATGTCTCATTGACGTTAAATACCATCCCTTTACTCATCTGTACCTAATTTTCACTCGTCCCTCCCTGTCTACCTCTTATCTCCATCTCGTTTCTCACACCTCTGATGGCGGCCAGGTCTGTCCGCTGAAGTTTGTACATGTTTCCTTCTTTCTCCACTCGTTTGTTCATCCCCTATCTCCCCCTCTGTCTCTCTAAACGAGCCTTTCAGCATTTGTCAGTTATCGGCATCACCTCCGCATTCGTCTGAACTTGCGAGCGAGGAACGGAGAGGGAAGGATGGTGACGGATGGGTTGGTGTGGGAGGCTCTGAGCATTTAGAAAGGGAGGAATAGAGCCACTGAAGAGAGGAGGACCAAGCCTTCGTCTGGAAAGCCTCAACTTGGTTATCTGTCGAGTGGCTAGGTAGCCCTTAATGGAAATGAGTGGACACATTAAAAAACACATATATACTCACACAAAAAAACCTTATGACATGGTTTTGTGGCCATGATCACTTCCTATGGCCTCCTTACATCACTGGCCACTCAGCAACATAGATTTGCAGAAGTAGCATTATCACTTCCAGCTATTTGATTGGTTTCTCATCAGTCCTCTCTCTCAAGAATCTATGTTCCAGGAAACCATTACTGCAGCTTCTGTCAGTATTAGTAACTGTTAGATAAAGAGATGGATGTTGTGAGCAAACAGAGGCAAAAGCCGAAAACACAGAGCTGAAGATGAGCCAAGGAAGCTGCAGGGGCAGCTGTGAATTACAGGCCCTTCAAGCCAACTGGGGGAAGTAAAAAAAAAAAATCAGTGGGAAGATAAAGAAAGTCAGTGGTGAACTCAGTCTTTACTTTCAGTCCAATAAAAAAAAAAATAAGCTGACAGATAGGTAGTGGCAAGTCAAACTTTTTCTTTTCTTCCTTCTGTCTTCTTTTCTCTCTCCTCTGTCCAGACCACTAATAGCTGTGTCCTTTCATACTCTTCATCCCACTCTGCGTCCCTTTTTTTTCTTTTCAAGGGGAGAATTGAGGAATTGTGTGTGAGCCATGAGCAGACTCTGGGTCTCATTTTGGTTAGATTGGCCTCTCCTCCTGCTGGAACTTTACAGCAAAGGACTGGATATATCATTGTGGATTGTAGAAACAAAACATAGACCTACAGAAATCAGGAATCCTCTTTATTTCTATTAATAATGCACCAACTTTCTTCATGGAATAATAGTCCTTGCATGTTTTCATTCTTCTATTGCTTTCACTCTTTGTCGTTAAAGGCTAGCTCCTCAATTCAGACCTCTGTTTCTCCCTTCCTCCCTCTTTCTGCACATTCACGTTGAGTTGAGGTATAATGTCAGGGTTCAGCGGCCTATAGCAGGATGTATGTGTGTCTCACTGTGTTTCTACTGCTGAACAGGTGCGTGCGTGTGTGTGTGCATGCGTGTGTGTGTGTGCGTGCGTGTGTGCGTGCGTGTGTGCGTGCGTGTGTGTTTTCTGCATATCTAGAGGTGTGTCCCACTGCAGTGTTGAAAGAGTGTATAGAGGTGAGGTAGAGTGTGAGAGTGTCAGGCTGACTGCGCTGACAGTTGTAGAAGGCTGTAGGTTGTTGGGACACGGCGAGCATCCCATCAATGTGTGTGTCCGTTGCAGCTATGGATTTGTAGCATTCCACCTCCAGCCATCTGTTAGCAGAAGCACTTAAAGCATGTTTGTGTCCTTTGCTTCACTCTTGAATTGCTTCTTTTTTTTTTCCTCTTTACAGCCTTCCCTTCACATCGGTATGGGCTCGTACGCTTATTGCATGACTGTATGAATGCATTAATTTTACCTTTTACCCCTTGACTTGATATTGGGGGAGGAGAAAAAAAAGATGGCTCTAGATGAGGACCCCAGCTTGAGGGGAAATCCTGACCAATCAGTGTGTCCTTCACATTCTTCTGTTTTTAATTTTTCATGGCATCCTATCCTGCATGTAAAGGCAGGCTGCATATTTTCCATAAAGGCCGACTGATAGATGGGTCGTGGTCAGAGTGCGTGCCTTTTAAAGGGGTTTGGTATTTCCTTTGTCTTGCTTACTTTGAGTTTCTTGTGACAATTTTGTTTTTCTTTTTGTTGTAAGTTTAATCACCCAGCACTTTTTGACCTCAGTTGTATATAAAAAAAAAGTGCGCTCATGAAATGCTGGAGTCCTTGTCCTACAGTTTAGTGTCTCACAAACCATAAATATTATTGTGTATGATGAGACAGTGCAGCGGGCCTGTTGCAGGCGCCTGCTTGTTTACAGAGCTCTCTCAGCAGTTTGTATTTGTTTGGAGTCATGTGATAGAACGCAGGTCTCTGATAATGGAGTCTCTTCCTCCTCCTCCTCCTTTCTGTTCATTCAACCCCCATCTCAGTTTTTTTCTTTCTTTGCCCTGCAGCTGTTTTTGTTCAGCTTGGTTTATTTTCCATCCAAAATGTTAGGTCAAATACAGACTTGTACCTATTTCACAAGCACACTTTACAATATGCTCGTGTGTTTACATTTCCTGCTCAGCACTGCAGACGACATAACACTCCTGCCGGAGAGAAGCATAGCGCTTAAACAAAGAACTTAAACAGAGCAAAGTTTGATCCAGGTCTCAACCTTCCTCCTGACCCTGAGGTCAGTTTACAACTTGTCAAAAACCTTTGACCCTGAAGCGGCACTTGCGTAGTGTGAAAATGGTTTTACTGACACTGCAACAAATGATCATTTTTTATCACTGAATTATTTGTCAGCAATGTTTTAGATTAATGAATTAGTCTATAAAATGTATGAAAACATTAATAAAGCTCAAAAACATGCTCAACATGATGTCTTCAAGTTGCTCGTTGTGTCCGGCAAACAGTAAAAAACTTAAGATATTGAATTGATCAAAATATTTTTAAAAAGTTTTAAAAAGTTCTTGCATTCAGGAAGTTGTGATAAACTGATGTTTGACATTTTTGCTTTGATAAAACACTCAGTTTTCAAGCTTGTTGACATTTTATGTAGATCGATTTATTGGTTATAAATAATGAATCATTTTAGCAGGAGGTGTAACCCTTTCTCTCTGTCCCGTTCTCATTCCCCAGGGGCAGTACCGGCCTTCAGACCTCCTGTGCCCGGAGACCTATGTCTGGGTACCAATAGAGCGATGCCTTCCGCAGCTGGAGAACTCCCGCTACGCTCGTTTCAACCAGGATCCTGATGCAGGTACGCTCCGCTCTGTTGTAAGTCATTTACAGTGTTGTAAGTCATTTAATAAGTCATTTAAACGAAACGGCATTTTCTCACATCTCTCGCATGCAGTTGCCTACATTCATTACATTACTAGCTCACTGTCCTGCTACTGTGAGCTTGGTCTTGGATCCTCCAGTCCTTCGTACACGCTGTTCTGGATGAACCCATGAACCTTGTGTTAACATCTGATCCGGTTTCACTGTGATGGTGTACTGAAAACCGTGGGCCTGCTCCAAGGCAGCGTGCAGTCGTTGAACAGGGGTAGACGGAGGGCCAGCAGCTCTGATCACACAGTCTGCTCTCCCCATGAGCCTTCAGTGTGGTCAGAGCAGGGCCAGTGCTGTCGTTATGGAAGGTCCATGTTGTCATTAAATGAATAGTGATATCAGTGGTAATAAACCGCATTCAGAAGGTAGACTGGCAGACGCCCATTGCCTGGACTGTCAGGGTTAGAGACCGGGGCCAGGGAGAGTTGATGTGAGTTTAAAAGTTTTGACAGGAGAGTTTTTGCATGATTTTTCTGCAGAGGTGCATGGCCAGATACGTTTTCTGTCTCCCTATGTTTTAAATCTCTTTCTGCTCACCCTCCCGTGTTGACTCTGCATTTTTGTCCCTTAGGTTAGGTTTTAGGTGAACATTCACACACATGCTGTGGGTATTGTAAGTGCTTGTAACCTGGATGATTGAGTTTACGGGGGCCAGCCATCTCCTGTTTACTATTCCCCATTAATCTGCATCACCAAACAGGAAAGGGCCACTGATAGACAGTAATAGGGGATGTGGGAGGACAAGAATTTGATTGTCAAGTAGACAGGGACCGATAGATGGAGGGTAAGAGAGGGGGTAATGGAAGAGAAGATGGAAGGGCGGGGGGACGTCTGATAAAAAATGATTTTATAGAAATGGAAAGTGAAAGGGAGGGAGGCTGGTGGCGGTACGCTGGCACTAGAAGTGAGAGAAGTACAATAAAATGAGAGACAGGTTGACAGAGAGGTGGAGGACGAAGGAGGAATACATGAAAGTAGAGAGACGGATTAAGAGTTTGATGTAGTGAGGTCATACTTGGACTTGGTGCCATGCAGAGAGGTAAAAACCAGCACACACGATGAACTTATATGAAACAAATATTTCTCCTGTCCCGTATTGTAAGCGACAGATTGTGGGATCAGCTAAGGGATGTGGGCATTAAATTCACCATCTATAAAGACTCTAAATCTTAACACATGTTGTAAGAAAATGAGGATTCTGCAACTTTTTTTGATTTTCTGGCTAGCTTTTGTTGTTGACTCAAATGGTGTTGAAAGCACCACACCCAGGAGAATTGAGGGCATTTAAAAGACCATTAGTAGGCCGGTCATTTACAACATTGCCATTAACAGCTTAGCCAGTGGTAGGTCTGACCTTTTCCTGTCAATCATACCCTTAATCCCTGAGTAGGCACAAATTACTAAGGACAAAGTGGCGGTCTCAGACTGTGCCATTTTCACTGTGGCCAGTGTATGTTTGTGTGTCTGTGGCTCTTGTGGTGCCTCCGTTCCAGCGTTTGACTGTTGATCTTGGACAGAGTCAGACATTATTTTAGGCCAAGCTATCCAAACGCAGTGTCATTATATCTCAGTGCTAGCTGTCTTGATGGTTGGCTCTCACGTCTGTTGCCAAGCTTGTGGGGTTGAACTGTGGCCTCTGCCAGACTGGCTGTGGTGTGGAGGTTTCTGTCTTGTTCAGAAATACGCCCAGTGGTCAGTCAGTCACCAGGTCAGCCTGCCCTGTGTCATCATCAGGTTAGCAGCATGGCACACTGTTGAGGCTTGTGGGCTAGTCCTAATTGGTATTGTGTGGCTTGTTTTTGGTCTAAATAAAGACATGTTCCAATCTGTATTTAAGTCCCAGGGAAGTCCTGACTTCATGTAACAGTGCCGGAGTCTCTTGTGTATCTTTTATGAACTAACTACCTATTGCAGTTTCATTTATTTAGCTGCAGTGGCCACAAAAGTAAAATGTGTGATATTTTATCAACAAATATTCAGCATTATATATCATCATTTATCTTGAGGTTGGTTGTCAAGTACAACTCCTTAAAGTTTTATCAATAACCCTATCAACAGGGTTCATTACTGGTACAAAAGATAGATTAGTTATAGTGAGATATACCTTGAAAATCTTGGCAGAGCTTAGACTTAGCTTTAAATTTAGCCATATAAATAACAATGACAGCAAAGGGTCTTTATCTAAAAATAAAAAAGCAACTTGGCAGAAAAGAATGTTGAAGAAATGTCTGTTTTCACCAAAACTGCCTTGAAAATCCCCCATTAATTTCAACTCCAAGCTTCACCCAGGGGTGAATGAGAACTGGGGTGCTGGAGTCGCGTTAAGACCGTCAGAGTGACCGGGTTACAGAGCTGTCCTAATGAGGTGTGTAAAGACAACTAATCTAAAGTTTACACAACTCTGTCCAAAGCTGACTCGCATTGATTACATGCCTGCCGCTGACACATCGAGGGCCTCGAGGGCCTTGTTGTGGCCTCTCACAGATGTCTATACAGTATGTACACACACACACACACACGTACGACACCACACATATGTAACTTCTCTCGCACACACTAATAATCAGTGTGCGGAGACAGGGGTAGGGGCATTGCCCGCTCAGTAGAATAAACACTTGCAAAAATGTGTGACACAAATAGTCGCCCCCGGACTTTAAGTGTGTCCAGGAGGCGCCAAGTAAAATGAACAAAAATGCATATTTCATATACACACACACACACTACACTCGCAATAAGTCAAATATCTAAAAATGTTTAAATAAAATGATCCCATTCTGTTTGTCTCTCTTTCATCTCTCATACAAATACATTCACCTCTCATGAAGCTGATTGACTTTTAGATCCTGTGCTTTGTGCTTTCAGTAACATTGACATTAACATAAACATTAGGTAGGCTAAACGGTGGTAGGCTGACAGCATACACCCATTACCCCCAAGCCACTTGCTTTCTCCACTATATATTTATCTTTTACAGTATACACTTTCATATCTTGTCTCGCTGTCACAGCCACTTTGCTCTGCTCTTCGCTGGGCTTTCTGCTCCTTAGCCTGACATGCACTAATGTTCCCATTGAGAGTGGAGGGGAGACAGATATGACTCCTCTCTGTCTCTTATGTTATAATGCAGAAGTCAGGTTTTTTTTTTTTTTTTTTTTTTTTTTTTTGGGTCCGGATCTGCTACACTTTTCCCGCTGTGGAAGAACCGTTCCCTCATTTTAATAACAACAATAATGATAATATCCTTCATAATCCAGAGGAATTCTCTTGTCACTCTCTTTGCTGTGTGGGTCAAAATTCGTGGTCAGCTACAGAGATTCAGGGTCAGCTGGACGGATGTGTGCTAACACAGGGGCTTGAACCCAGGTCTTCCAGTCAAAGAGTAGTCTTTTTACTCACTACACCACTATTTTGGCCTTTTTCTTTTCAAAAGTAAGCCCTGTTTTGAGTTTGCAACACTGGGTCATAGTGAGTGGTCATAACCCGATGGCCTGCCTTTGACCAGCATCCGGTCTTAAGCAAGTGTTTTGAAAGTTTTAGATGGATGGGAAGAGAGAGAGGAGCGTGGCGAGGTGTCAAGGCCCCTAGCCTCGGCCCTGACCCTCTCACTCCCTGACCGACCCTCACCACTCCTCTTCCCCCCGACCCTTGAACCCCGACACCGAGAAGCTGTGACCTCAGAGCGGCGTGTCACTGAACGTCCGGTGGGCCTGACGGAAACAGCGCCTGCAGCTCCTCAAAATGAGGAGGGGGGCATGGATGGAGGGCAGAGTGAGTGAAGAAGAAAAGGAAAGTTGTTTATGTGAGCAGCGGATGTTTGGATTGCCTTGAGTAAGAGAGAGAGAGAGGGATAGGACCCCTGCTCAGTTTTACTGTTAAGATTAATAGACCGTCTTAAAGCTGCATGCTGCTGTCCATAGTGGTCTGTGAAATGTTCACTACTTAATATCTTAACAAGGGGACAGTGGTGCTTCAGAGCAGTGTCACGCATTGGAGTGGAAAAGCTTAACTTTGCGTAATAGTTGTTTAAGTGGGCCGACACACTGATAAACAAGACTAACTCAAAACCTAGTATATGTCTGGACCATATCGGAGGCTTTTTGCATTCTGCCTGGTGTCAGCTCCTTTATCTGTTTGCTTCTCTCCTTCTCTCTGTGCTCACACAGTACAGTCAAAAGTTTGGACACAATTTCCCATGCAAGTGATTCGATTTGCTGCGACGTTTGATGAAATCACTCTACACATGAATAGACAGACTGTGATTTTGGCTTTATTTAATTGTAAAATGATGAGAAAGTTAGAAGCGACAGAATATTCGGGTGTTTTCACATGTAGTCCTTTTGAAACAAACCAAACTCAGTCCTCAGTCCCTTAAAGTAAACCGACTCTGAAACCGACCGAATTTGAAAGAGGACTCAGTTCTCTGTATGGTCCGCTTCAGCTCCTCTTTCTGTTCACACTGTAGTTCCTCTGGAGTTCTCAGACCTTCACTGCTTTGGATTATGGGTAGCTTTCACTTGGTCAGTCAGTCAGTCAGTCAGTCAATCAGTCAATCAGTCAATCAGTCAGTCAGTCAGTCAGTCAGTCAGTCAGTCAGTCAGTCACAAACGCAATTATAGGACTGGCCCCGCTGTTGCAGTCCATCCAAAAACATGAGGCACATAGTGCTTGGAGAGACTGTACCACTAATACTGAAGGCTGCTTAAGTGATTAAGGAAGCATCCATCCAACGTTTAAATATTTTCACTTTCATCCCATCAGGACACATTAATTCTTCATGGACCAAAATTATGGACATGTGGAAGTTACATAACACGTTTGCATCTTTTAAAATCCATTTCCCCACATGGTGAGACTTAACATACTGCTGATTTTCTTCATTTAAAAGTTTGTATCAAGCATTCTTCACTTATATGACTCAGCAGTTTGTAGAGAACAGGGGGAAACGCAGTGGTTAGGGCATTACTGAGCAGGGAAATGAGCCTAATAAATAAAACATGAATCCACAGTGTAGCTTGAAAATCTTGGTTGAAATATGAAAATATATTGATGGAAATGGGGGTGTGAGAGCTAAAGAGCTTCAGGGCTTTATGTTTATACCAGCTCTCTTCTTTCCTCTGTCTTGCTCTTCAGTTAGAGATAAAGGAATTGTTGGGGACATTCACTTATATTTGCCTGAACCAAATATTGACCGCTGTCCTGATTTAGTCACTGTCCATTTCAGTGATACTTAAGTTCTGTAACAATTTAACTGATCACATCCAGCTCAGGAATTTTCAGGGTCCGGTCAGAGTGGGTTTGAGTTCTCTTTAAACTGGGGATCCATTTAACATCTGGAGCAAGAGACAAGACTTTTTTTTGGGCAGCTTGCCTCTTTCTTATCTCGTCTTCCCAGTTGATTGGGTTGATCGTGGTTGGATTTGGCGGCACTTGGCGGCATCCTAAATATTTTCGGAAATAGGCAGAAAAACTTGCGCTCACATCATTCGTACCACCTGGGTGCTCAGCTGCGAGCCACATGGGTTGTTGTCATGGGGAACGGTAGTGGTGAGTAGGAGGCCCTGAGCTCTATTAATACCAAATCCAACTCGCTCCTGTTTGACTGATGTGTCGCCATAGGCCTGGCAAGCTCGTCCACTCCACTCCACAGCCTGGCCCCAGGTTTATTTTCATCTGCTTCCTCTCAGCTCGGCCAGACCAAGATTGCTCCAGACGGGACAGGCTGAACGGATGAAATATTATGTGCAGAGTGTGTAGGGGATGTGCATTTTAGGCACAATATAAATTTTACATTTTAGGCATTTTGCAAAGGGAGAAAAAGCCGAATGTTTGGAAAAGACGTGGAATAAAAGCTAACGAGAGAGATTAAAGCATTTTAAGAGGGCAATTACAGTGAGTGGAGCTGGGATGTAAATCACTGGAGAGACATGAGATATCTGCTTAAGTTCCAGTGAATGACAGCAAATGAAGGACTCCTCAGACTGGGAAGATGATTAGCACTAACTATGGATTTTGAGACCCACTCGCACTATATTTGGGTTAGGTCGGCTCAGTTGGTACTCCCCGCTGTGCTGCCCCTTGCGTGTCCTCTTGGCTTTGCCCCTCGCTCTTGGAGGCAGCGGTTTTAGTGTCAGAACGAGGGTCATCGTTTTTCGCCTTTTTTTTTCCCCCATCTGACTCTCCGACCATTCCTCACTCCTCCTAAACACGCACACTTGAGATTAGCAGTCCTTTTACTGGTTTGATGGGAGCTGGCAGTGCATGACACAAGACCTAATGAGATGCTGAGTTTGGCACGCCAGCAGGGAGCAAGGCTCCATAAACAAGGCCAACGAACTAGCCTGCTCATGCACCTCCGTGACTTCAGGTTTAAGGCATATTGGAATTAGTGCTGTGGGGGGAAAAATGCTCTCTGCTCCTCCAACAGCTTCTCGGAATAATGGCGTATCCCTGCCAAGTCACTCAGAGGTTAACTCAACTGAACGAGGGAAAATAAGGACAATGTTTATTGTGCTTGATGTGTCTACGCTGGTCCTTATTATGTTCTCATGTGTGCCTGTTTGTGTCCAGGAGATGCTCGGGCGCTGAAGGATGTTGGAAGAGCGCTGGTGCTATACAGACGGGCCGTCATGCCCTACGCTGCCTACTCACGCAAACGCAAGAGCTCCAGCGACGAGACGGAGGTGCAGCAGTACGCCGGCTTGGTCGGCCAGGACTGTGCTGAGAGGATCCTGCTGTACCGCGCCTAAACATACAGCAACACACCACTGCACCTTTTTGATTTACGTGAATACACACCTCCCAGCATTGTCTGTCTGTTTCTGTCCCTGTATTTTGTCTCATCGCTGTCTGTGAAAGTGCTTTCCGTTGCTCTAGTCTCACCTTGCTTCACTCTACACAGGATGGAACAATGCAGTGGTCATCTACTGTATGTATACACCCATTCACCCACAGCCCTCATGCATCAGTGAGCTGTCATTTACATTTACTTTATTTTTTCACTCAGCAGCATCTATTCTCAGTTTAGCTCTTGTGCATCCTTTTGCTTGATTTGACTCCATACAGGGACCAGAACCCTTGTGTGTTATTTTAATATCACCTGTTCATCACTTTGATTTTATTTGCACCATCCTCAATCCTGTATACTTAACTAATGATGTTGAAAAGGAGCATTTAGCCACACATAGGTGACAGCTCTCATCTGAACAGACACGGGTTTGGATTATTGTCAGCGTTGCCACTTGAAGAGCATGTTCTCCTTTGAATGTCCAGTGATTTCCTAAAAGGTTTTCGGTTGCTTACATTGCATACCAGAACTTCAAACTGACTCATGCTACAGCACGACATTGTAAAGATTTTTATTTAAAGCAAGGAACTAATTGTTTTCAATGTTTTTGTCTGTTATATTTATAGCTTTATTTGCTTTTCTTTTAATATTGACACTGTTAATTTTGGTTAAACCAATAAAGGGGTTGTATATTCCCTGCTTGCACTTGTGACTTTCTTTGCATGCGAATTATGCAACACACGCCTGAATCCACCGGCAGCAGGATTCTGGGAGTAGGCCAGTAATCATCAAGATTCTCAAACTGTGTAAATTTTTACACATACGGTAGTAAGCGTATGTCTCCCAAAGCACACCCAGAGATAAGTGCTTGAGTTGCACTTGTTGAACTGGGCCAAGCAACAGGTGTTAGATATATGAGCTGGCAGAACACAAATGCGAATGGCCTCTGGCCCCCAAACAGAGTGTCAACAGCAGCGCAGCTCTCGGCCAGGGAACGACTCGGCCGAGCCAAGAGAGTCCTGGTGTCAGAAGGCAGGCCTCAGGTCTTAAAGCACAGACATGCATGCTTTCAACTACATATTTTAACAACACAAGCTAAAGTGATCATGGCAGCAGCTCGGGATCTAAACGCTACTTCTGTGTTAAGTCGTTTTGGTCGATTTTGGTGATTGTAACATTATTTAGATGATTTCTGCAAATTTTGAATGGAAAAAGTACCAGGCAGCAGAGGTCTCGGTGTCAACCAGCTTTGCACCCCCAGTGTAACTAGCTTAGTCAAAATAACTAAAACTAAACCTAAAATCTCACTCTGATGATTATCAAATTAAAGGTTCCGTGTGGAGTTTTGCTGTGAAACAGTGTTTAGTTTGATGGGCCCCTGCTCTCATGCACGTGTTGGGTGGCCAGCTAATAATTTCACACTATTCCACTTATAGTGGTAAAGTGTCAAAAAGTAAACAAATGCACCATCCAAAGCAGTGAGGAAGAAGATGGCAAGCTAGTAAACATGGACATAAAAATGCAGGTTTCAAACCTGTAAAGAAAGTTGGTTTTGCAAACCATTTATGAGAAAGGAAATGCATTTAACATGTCCGTGACGCAGAGTGCATCTTGGTGAGTCACACTGAATGTAAACAAACAAGAAACACCTTTAAGACATTTTCTTAAGCATAAAAATTCATCGCAGTGGCTGTTTTCATAACATCCATGGGTACAGCGCAAAGAGGAACTGCTAGGAGTGGGTGATAGACGTATATTCTGTCATAGTACGTGTTTTTTTTGTGATGACAGTATATTCTGTGATATTGTAAATCTAAAAAAATCGAATCAAGAAAATGTTTGACAATAGCAGCCTTGTCAACCGTGTGCTCGACATTAAGAATCTAAACTGATGCCATATCCTCGTTCCTTCAGTGTTGCTTGTTTTCCTTCTCAGGAATTCAGGCTAGGTGCTCACACAATGCAAGTAAGCACTTGAGCGGTGGCGGCAGTATGTCAGAATGAGACGTAAGATCAGCGGCAGACTCAACAAATGACAACAACAACGGCGTGAAATTTGGAAGAGAAATCCTCCAGGTACACAGAGACCCCAGCGTGCTCACATAAACTTACTTCTTAGGTATTTAGCCAAGTTGTATCCAGCTGGGTAAACATCCTGCTCCTTAAGATGCTTTTTCTCTTGGTCGGACAAATGCAGTTGATGATTAGAGTAACAGACTAACTGCAGACTGGTAAGTGTGAGCTTGACCCTGGACTAGACTCGTATTTGTGCAGCAGCTCCGCTCTTCAGTGCGACCTGACCTGCCACACATCAGCCAGCCAGCTTTTCTGCACCTAATCCTGAGAAAACAGTTGAGGGAGTCAGTGTGTCCAGTTTAAACTCAGCCTTGGTTTTAGAGCAGCCTGTGTCCTCGGAAATTAGACTGGATTGACAGGCTAATTCTCCAAGAAGAGAACACTGATGCTGGCTAGTGGCCATGTTGGATTCACTGTTTCTCTCCCACATTAGGCATGCTTCCCCTCGGACTTAATGTCCACACACACGCACAGCGCACACACACCTGGCACTGTCGCGAGTAGTTAGTCTTGGTGGACGCCACACATGAGGACATGTGCCAGTGCTGTGGTGGACCTCTTTCTGTCAAAACAGAAAGTGGCCTGGACCGGTTGGCTATTTCATAATGAGTCCGTAATGCTGCGAGACACAGCATGGGAGGGTTTGGGCATTACTCTGATATATGACTGTGTCACTGCTCATAACTCTTATTAAATATGAGGTCTGTACTGACCATGCACTGCTGCTGAAAGACCGTTCAGCCAAAGGTCAGTGATCAGAGAAGAAAGGGGCCTGGAGAGAAGGCTTTACTTTCATGTCAGACCTGAGTCACAGAGATGGTTTAAGTACTCTCTGTGGTTTATTTCAGACTGTGTCGGTGCCAAATGGGTGGGGTTTGTCACACTGGAAAATAAAGAGACTTCCAAAAAGCTGAGAAAGGAGAGTATGACCCTGGAGTAAGCAAGGACAGATTACTGAACAGGCCTACCTGACACAGGCCCAAACAGCGGCCTGGACCGGTTCAGGCCTCAGAGAACAAGGGGCCCCTGATCTCTTGGGCCCCTGGGCCAGAGCTACTGTATAGACTGACTGTTAATATGTCTTGTGTGAAAGTCACAGAGGTCAGTAGACACAGAAACAAAATAACTACTAAGAGACACAAAATGACTACAAGGAAATGAAAAAACAGCATAAGGTGACACAAAATGACCATAAAGAGACAGGAAACTACCATAAAGAGTGGAAAAATTACCATAAAGAGACAGGAAACTACTATAAAGAGAGGAAAAATTAACATAAAGAGACGCAAAACTACTATTAAGAGAGGAAAAATGAATATAAAGAGACAGGAAACTACCATAAAGAGTGGAAAAATTACCATAAAGAGACAGGAAACTACCATAAAGAGATGAAAAATGAACATAAAGAGACACAAAACTACTATAAAGAGAGGAAAAATGAACATAAAGAGATGCAAGAGACAAAACGATGCAAACATGTCGTTTATTGTCTCCTTCCGTCTGAGGGTCCTGTATAGAACGGGTTGAGTGTCTTTTACCTGTCTGTGCCCTCATATCCTCATAATCTGTAAATGGCAATATTTAGAATGAGAGAATCAAGAAAATGTAAGTGTGCACACTGTAAACAAAACATCTTAAAACGCAAAGATTTGTGGTTGAAGTTGAACCAGAGAATTTCAGATAAGGTCGAAATGCCATTTTTTATATGAGCACCTGCAAGTTTATAATTATTCACAAGAAGTTTTTTTTTCTTCTTCTTATATCTCTATTCTGTTCCCTAATAACTGATTGCTATCTGCTGCAGCTTCTCCACAGACGTATTGTGGCCAGAAGAAAATGCCAGTGGACCCACAGAGGAAAGGGGACGTGTCAGCGTGAAATACTATGGGAAGGAAAAGCAAGTCTGAAACCAGGAAAAAGATACACCATGCCTGAAATTTTCCCTTTTTTCCAAACCTCTAATCCAAACGTGTGTGTGGAAATCATGTCAGAGAAATATGGAATAATATCCCTCAGCTGTTTACGTAAATGTCTCTAAATGTTATATGAGTATTATTTGTTTTTGTGGTAAAAATGTGTTTAGGAAAAGAACGATTTTGCAGATTTAATCTCTTTTAAATATAAATTTTCCCTTACGGTAGGAACACAAATGCTGCCAGGGGATAGAGTTGATGTGTATGCGTCATCCACCAGCATCCCCTGATCACATCTACTGTATGTATGAGTGAACCGGGACTCCGTGCTGCATCTGAGGGGGCTATTACATGACACTGTCTTCCTGTTTGTAAATATGAAACTATCTGTAGGCAGCGAGTTGTGTTTGATCTCTCTCTCTCTCTTTCTGTCCTTCACTGAGCTAATCTTTCTACAGTACACGCAAGCTTTGTTTCATTGTACCCAGGGGCAGAATGTAAACACTGCCTCTGCCCACAGTCGGTAGTGTGTGTGTGTGTGTGTATGTGTGTGTGTGTGTGTGTGTGTGTGTGTGTGCGTGCGTTTATTCGCGCTGGCCCTTGTGTGCGTGGGCTGCTTGTTTGGATTGGCTCCCCATAAGGACAGTGTGAATTTACATGTTTGTTTTTTTGAGTCCTGCCATACTCACCGCTCTGTCCACCACGCATGTCTGTGTGTGTGTGTGTGTGTGTGTGTGTGTGTGTGTATCTATATGTCTGTTGTTTGTTCCATTGCAATGTGGTTGTCTATTATTGGCGAATGTTTGTACTGGCACCCACGCCAGGCCCCCCGGACCAGCGGAAGCTCCCAGGCCAGAGGAAGTGCCGGGCTCCTTTGTGAACAAGGTCTCCCCGGATTAGACGTATCGCGCCCTAAATGCAGGCCCTTTCTCCTGGGGATTATCTAAGGGACAGGGGGGCGCCCACTCCTAGTGGGGCCCTGTCACCCAAATTCAACACAGCGTCACCAGACCGCTCCCTAGCCCCCTTGCTAGGATACAGCACATTGTGCATTGTGCCCCTAGAGACAATGCTAAAGTGATTAGCCTGAGTTATTAAGGGACCATAGAAAATGCATTTTGACATGGGGCTTTAAGTTGATCCCACTCACTGCTGGACATAGTGAAAATATTCACAAGCATCAGGTTGTTGTGTACATAGGTTGAGGCATTCTTAATTGGACTGAAGCAGACCTGATTTATTTGCAAAATAGTTTAAATTCATTGCCTGTGTAATACGCCTGTCAAAGTGGTGGACACATTATAAAGATATACGAGGAACTTTAACGAGGACAGAAGCATAATGAACTCTTTTTAACAGATGTGATTTATATTGATTGTTACTTGTTTTGTGACAATCAGTGAGCGAAGTTTACACACTTATTCTCTATTACATCTCTGCACCAGAGCCTCAAGCAGAAAATCACCTCTTTTCTGTGCTTAATGTAGTTTGCATTGTTTTTCCATTGGGAATACCTACTGTACTCAAGTACATTTACTCAAGTATGCTACATAAGTCCAATATTGAGGTACTAGTACTATAGTATTCTTGTTTTATGCCACTTTATACAACTTATATTGTACCTGTATATCCTATGCCAATACATTTATTTGACAGACATAATACTTTTCAGATTAAGATTTTTTTTTTAAACAAAAACACATATATACTAATAAAATACAATGCATCATTACAGATTACACCCGTGGTTCACAACCTTTTTGACTTGTGACTCCATTACAAAAAAGCAGTGTCAGATTGGGCCCCCTTGTCACATTTCAGATGTCTATGAGGTGTTACCAGTTCAACCAAAAGGACATTTCCACTTTAACCCTGGTTTCATTAAAATAAGTGTTTTAAGCCCAAAGAGGAAAAACTCCCCAGTATAAAGAGTAGGGAAATAAATAATTTAAAAAAAGCTTTTTTTATCACAGAATTTCGTTTTGGTTTTTATTCAACTCCATTGATCATCTTACAAACCATGGAAACCACTAGACCAAACTAACCAGCTGCAACAGTAAAATGCTCCTTACACATTGATGCATCAGTATTTACAGTTTAATAATCTAAAATATAATAACATATAAGTCAACTTCTGTACTTCTACTTGGGTAGGGTTTTAAATGCAGGACTTTTACTTGAGTAAAATATTTTACATTTGGTACATTTGGATACCAGAACTTTTACTAAGGTTGAAAAACGTGAATATATCCCAAAATATGTTTTGTAGAACAAAGGTTCTGCGGTAATTCATCATTATTAATTCATTGTTTGACTATAAAGGTGAACCAGGGTGCACCGACATGAGAAGAGAGCCCCTCTGGTCTTAAAGAGTTGCTGTGTAGGCATGGAGACATAGACAATGAGTGCAGGGAGATAAATGTTGTCATCATATAAAACCCCATCTATGTGTTAGTGCTTCTCTACTCTCTCTCTCCCTCCACGTTTTTACCATACTAATGTCTCTCTTCTGTTTACCCCTCCCTCATGCTCCTTCATTGTCTTTACTCCTGCTCCTCTGGCACAGGCCTGTGCATCTCTTTCTCTCTGAGGCAGTCATACATATTCCTGCTGGCATTAGAATACTAATGTGTCAGTGTGAATAGAGTAAAGCTGTTGGGCGGTGGTGGGAGTCGACCCACCTCTCAATATGTGCGCTGTCTCTTCTGGGGAGTCTAAATCTTTTTTCGCTTGTTCACTCCCTTCTGTTCTCTCAGCCTCCAGTCTCATTTAACTCCACTACGGAAACTTCCCTCTCCCTGTCGCCTGTCCCCTGTAGTTTCTACTGCATGTGGGAAATATATTTAGAAAAGGTAGAGGTAAGAGTCACAACCAACACCAACCCCCCCTCCTAAACTTCTATCCCTCCCTTTCCTGACCCATGAAAGCCAACCCAGCCAATATTTGCAGAGCTCTAAATCTTCGCCTGTTGAATGCTGCTGTTGTTGTGGAGGGGAGTGCTTGGCATTGTCACGGCAACCTGCTGGGTCTGAGGGAGAGCTGGCCCATGGAGGAGAACAGAAAAATGTCTCTATAATTAAGATTATAAAAACGCTGATATTTATAGCCTATGCAGGCTACAGAACTCCAGTGGGGCGAGAGGAGTCGTTGCAGCAAAACTGAATCCTTTTGACACTGTTCCTCCTCGCTGCGTCGTTAACGGTGTTTTTCTTGATGGAGGTGTCGTACAAGACATCAGTACACTGTGCCGTTTTTTTTCATGCATCTCATACTCACTCAAGGATTTTCATGCATTTTCTGTGGAACAAGCAAATCTATATGAAATTTCTCCAATTGCCTTCACTGTAAAAGCATGCAAGTATTCGCACTTTCCTTTGTCTGCACAAGATGCACCTCATCCCCAGCCTCTCATTTTCCTCTTTTACTCACACCTCTTTTCATGCTCTAAATGCTGTTGGCTCTCAGATTTAACCAATAAAGAGTACAATCTTTCCTCCTAATGGCCTATAATATCTTAATAAGCCATTTTTCCTCACCAGTAACAATTCTTTTTATGATTAGATTTGGAGTAAGTACTCATAGTGTAGGTGCTTAATTGTCAAAGTGGCTAAAAAAGGGTTTTGTTCACCATATCATGCAAAATAATACACAGAGTTGTACTCACAGCATGCTTGACCCACACACTAATATTTTCATTAAATGAACAGGCCACAAACCTATCACAATATATCAATCATCAGCAGATCGTTTGCAGGATTGTATGTTCTTCCCCCAAAGTGTTATACAGCTCTACAGCATCACCTCCCCCCTTAATCTCCCCCAGTTAGAGAATCCTCCCAACATGAGCAGCCATTCCTGATTAGCCACACATTCGAGAAATGTCAGAAATGTTTCATGCGCCTTGTCTCAGCTCAACTGGTGCAGTCAGACGTCCGTACAGGACCGATAAAGGCAGAGGGCCCGGGAGCCGAGGGGTTTGGAGAGGAGGCACTGCATGCCATGGGGCCACTGTTTGGTTTGGAGGATGAAACCTCGACCAGCTTCTGCCAGCCGTGATGTGTAGAATGTGCAACTGATGTCTTTTTTTTTTTGTCCTTTCTGTGAGAAATCAGATGGCAGAACTGAAATCAGTCCATTCATTACTTGCCAGACCATCTGAACTCCAGTTGCCCGACAGCCCGTGAGACCGTTGAGCCATTTGCAGAAACACTTAACTGGACAAATGTTTTTATTTCTGGCAAAAAGTGGGCACAACAGTGGGAGAGGGTGCGGCTACTGGTGGAGCTGCCAGGTGTGGATGGATGAGGAAAGGGGGGCAGATGGGGTAGTGGAGCACAATGCATTTATGAAATGGAATCTGGAGAAGACTAACGTCGGGAAAAACGTGTAGCATTTTTTAATAAACTGCATATACAGTTTAATGACCATCTTTATGATGTTATTTAGGATAAGTGGTGCTACACGTAGGTTGCAAGTACACTGTCAAAGGAATATAACCCCATTGTGAGTAGATTTTATTATTTTTTTAAGTTTCTACCGAATAAATTCCATAAATAATATTGTAAATGTATAGGTTTACCCTCAAAAACACGCATGAGAACGATGCAAATCAAAAAAAAATGTCAAGTGCAGTAGGTTCTAGTAACAGCCAATACATCAATATAAACCGCAATTGTATTAAATACTTTGGTTGATGTGGTTCCCTTGGACAGTGTACGCAGAGTGAGAATCCATGTCTGGGTTTTGACTTTGCGGTAGCTACATGGCGCCCGTAAATCGAACCAAATAAGGACCGTGGCCAGAAATCATGCTCACTCCAAAAGCTGGAGCCTCCGAGCCATACGGAGATAGGAGAGATTCACTGATCCCAGAAATCCCCCGTGGCATGCAGCCTGGCCTGCTCTCATCCAGCCACTGTGGCCACTGGATCAGGGCCCATCAGTGGCTGATCAGTCTCACAGAACACAGAACTGTTCCACACTCTCGGGGGGGGGGGGGGTTTGGATGTGCGTGAGCGTTCTGGCTTAAAGTGCTCCCTGCAGGTTTATTGCTGACTTTGCTGATGCATGATCAGGGATTCACTCACTGACTATTCCTTCATACCAGCGCTCATCCAAGTCAGAGTAGAGCCACATTAAATAGAATGATTAACTATTCTTTTCTTTGATATTGTTCTACCAACCTAGGCGTCCATATTGAATTTTTGGTCACTGCTAAACAAAAGACAGCATGGGCCAAAGTGTCTCTCAACAGTGATTCAACAGACGCTTGATCAGGTCAGCATATGAGGCCGCAGTGAAGAAAGTTGCTGGCAGAGGGGATTTCTCAGAAAATATCCCCTTCACTGGTTAGCAAGCCACAAATCCCTGCTTCGGCCAAAGGACTTTGCTGAATGTGCAAGAAAAAATAGGGGGTAGCAGATGAGAAAAATGGAAGAAAATAGTGAGCTGCCATACAAATTAAATGCAGATTGTGTATGTATGATTTTATGTCACAAATGAAAAAAAAAAAAAAAGGAAAAGATGAAAAATGGAGAGAAATAAACATCATCGGGCTGGCTGAGCCTCTTGTTTCATTTGGCGAATTGAGACTCAGCACCATTACAGTCATTAACCAGGAATCCAGAGTTAGGGAAAAGAAAACCAGGCCTTCCCTTCCTCTTTTTCTTCCTCCTTTCATCCCTTTCACTCAGTTTCTCTCACCTTCTACATCAATACTTTTCTCTTTTTCTATTTCTCATCGTCTCCTTTCCTTGTCGTCTTATTCTCTTGTTTGTTCCCTGCAGCATCGTCTGTTCTCCTGAGGGATATTTTCAAGGCAGTTCTAATTCACTTACAAGCCCTTAAGGACCCCAACATGCTGCAGAAAGGAGGTATTTCACCCTGTTTTGGGGTTAGAATAAATTCTACTGTTGGTATGAGCTTGAGATTTTTAAGTGCACCACTTTGAAAAAGCACTTGATAATTTTGGGTTATGGTTTAGGAGGCACTCTGGCAGCCAGTGCTGTAATACGAAGAATAATATAACAAAAACCTGATCTGCAATGCTGCGGGAAAGGAAGTGTTTTGGGCTCTGGTCACGTTATTAGTGTTATTCTTCATGAAATGGGTTCCTTTCTGGTGGGAATGAGGAGCCTCAGAGTGAGCCCACGTCGGTCTGTGGCCTCCAGCTTTTACTGTTCAGTAAACAGAGCAGGGGAGAAGATGGTCTACGCCACACATGTAGAGAACCCAAGAAACTTCAGCATTTGAATCAAAAACGTCTGTTCAGGAAAGCACTCGAAGCCCGGTGCCAGCTTTACCACACAGGATACAGCAGCTAGAAGTTAGGAGGGAGGAGAGGCGAGGAGCAGCGGGTTGGGTGTTTGGGTGGGGTGCAGTTGAGAAGTGGGTTAAGGCTGGAAAACTGATCTTCTTTTGTGCCCCCTGGATTCACACAAAAACAGCATAAGGATGCAAGTTGGAATAAGATTTTATGTTCTTTGTTTCATGCATTCCATTTTTTTCCTATAGAAAAATAATGATAATAGTAATTGCTGTCACTGGATTGACAGATGGAGTGAGATGCAGAGAGACAAAGATAGAAGGAGACGGAGATAGTCATGCATGACCTGTATTATCCCTGATCACAACACTGGAACCAGGTTGTTGTTGCTATGGAAATTACCATCACAAACTACACACTGAGGCTCACTCTCATTCGCAGGGAAAGACATATTTATTATCCTTTTAAGATAACACCCCATGTGGCTCTTCCAAAGTACACTTCTTGCTGTGATTTTTCCACTGCATTAACCTGTGTGTGTGTGTGTGTGTGTCTGTGTGTGTCCGAGGCTGACCCTTCAGATTATCTCATCTTCTGACAGAAAGGCTCTTCTCTTCCTCCCATAACTTTCCTCTTAATTCATAATTCTTTAAAGCAGCTGGCTTCAGACAGGGTGAGCTGAGTTCCTGGCCTACTGAGGTGACTTTCCATCACACTGATGTGTTTCTGGAGACAGGACTGCCCCCCCCCCCCCTTGGGCCTCAATTTAGGGGTTTGGTATGGGGCTGTGGTTGGGTACCTGAATGGTGAATGGTGCAAACATAGACAGATGGCGAGATAGAGAAGCTTTTGGGAACAAGGTAAGCTTGAAATAGGCCTATCAGCAGTCACACAGTTCTAAATAAAATACTGGACACAATGTTTCCTAGAACTGGAAATTATAATGAGTAACCTGACCACAACATAAACAGAAAACAGTTCATTTTCAAAAAAATGTTGGCAATTCACAGTGAAACTATAAATGCATCTAAGATCTGTTAGCTGCAGCTGTCACGCGGTTCTTGCATTTCCTATAGCAGGAAACATTTCCAATTCACTGAAATCTACACACACCAGTGACAACAACATACTTTATTGCATGCTAGACAATACAAAAGATTATCTGATGGATTTGTAAGTAGTTTATTTGTAGAAAACCAAGGTCAACTTACTACATCACCACTTAACTAAAATTTTTATATGAGAATTATTTGAATTTCCTGGGCTATTGTTGGCATTTGTAAAAATATCCCCAGTGCAGTAATGTCAATTCACAAACCCCAATCCCAGATAGACAAAGTGATTTCTCTTTCTTGGGTCCATGATAGCAAGTATCAGCTGACTCTATTTATGCCTTTATTCAAATTCGAAGATCATTGAGGGTAAAGCCCTCATTTACAATGATGTAGAGTAGATGAAAATACCAGTTAAAAAAAGAACATCAAGTTAAAACAAACAAGAATCAATTAAAGCAGGTACAAACAGAAGTTAAAGGTTAGAGATAAAAAATCTAAAATGACCGAGAGGTCCATGAATTCATTTTTAAAGTGCTTTGTACCCAGCTAGAAGCCACATGATTGGCTTTTGCATTAAAGGAACTATTTGTAAGTTCTGCTTTTGCTATATAGCCACTGTTAACATTAACAGCTTTTTATATACCAGTCTAGAAGAAATGTTGCGAGTTCAGCATCAGATATCAATCCTTTACTCACCAAGACCTGTCTGCAGAGGTGGAAAATGTGAACTCTTGTTTCTATCACATCTTTTCTTCCACTGCAGTTAGGATGCTAACTAACTAGCCCCGGCACATCTCATTACTTTCCAATAGCGACTCATTATGTGTTAGGCTCTTCCTACCTAGTTAATGCCGGTGTTTATTAAACCTAATGCACCGAGTTCTGTTGTTATATCTTTCACAATTACTTGTTACAGGCTGAGCAGAACACCCTGTGCCACAGTTTACTGTTATGTGTTAAATGTGGTAAAGTTCTCCTTTAGACTATAGCTACAGAAAGTTACAGTTATTTTTTATGCAGCTCAGTTGCATGCAAATCATGTCACTGTCAGAGTGTCATTGACAGTACTGTTTTGTCACATTGATCCAAGCTGCATGAAAAGGTTTTATGAGCAGCACACTGCTCCGTTTTTTCCTTTCAGCTTGATGAGCTGACATGCCCATTTACCAGCACTTTGATGCTGTGAAACAACAGTTATGCAAGTGGCAAAATATAGAAAGTTTAAAATGGATGGAATAAGTGGAAATTAAAGTGGTGAGATTGGTGTTGAGACTACACTAGACTGAGATGTCACGAGAACCGATACTTACCAAGTCCATGCAAAAATTCTGAAAACATGATGATGCCTTCTTGTTTTTCTACAGTAGCCTACTGGAAGTGCCGAAGATAACATAGATGTCTTAGGCATATATATATATATATATATATATATATATACATATATAGTTTCAGGACTGACAAGAGCAGTATGATAACACTACAAGCCTCGTTTGCCAAACTTGGACAG
Organism: Seriola dumerili; assembly: GCF_002260705.1. Taxonomy (NCBI): domain Eukaryota; kingdom Metazoa; phylum Chordata; class Actinopteri; order Carangiformes; family Carangidae; genus Seriola; species Seriola dumerili. The sequence goes on from NW_019174328.1 coordinate 6,732,325, forward strand.
AAGAAGAAGGCAGGCACAGCAAACAAGTAAATAACAATGACAGGTGGAATGACAGCAGTAAGTGGACTTGTGCAAAATGGGAATAAGAACACTGGTTGGTGACGGGGTGCTTCAGAAAGAGACAGCTAGGGAAGTAATTAAATTCCTCAAATCTACAGGTCTATATCACAAGTTATAGATCTCAGTGTTAACGTAGCAATTACGTTATTCAGCCAGTGGTTGGCAGGAATGCACTAAACCATGCCCAGGCTTAAAGAAGAAGAAGACAGCAGCAAGCGCAAGTGCAGGGACAGGTCGGCGGCGACTAGTAAAAAAAAAAAACAAACACATGATGACTGTATGGAGATATTCTGTATTTGATGCATATCATCAGGTACAAGTTATAGACAATGGAAAGCCAGTATGTAAGCGGTGCCACAGGAGGAAAGCAGCTCAAAGACAGACATCTGGATCTGTACACAGAGTTTCATGGTGAGTGAGTTTCAGTTGTAAACTTTATATTAACAACATGTCGTCAGCATATTCATGTCCTGAAATGTTTCAGTCATCATTTGTGAATTGCGACACCTGGCATATGTTGTAATGACGCTCCACATACAATGTTCGTAATTGCTAACGTTAGCTTGTTTGGGCTAACATGGGAAACCTTCTAACACAGCTGGGTGCTAACATTAGCAGGCAGTGAAAACTGCAACTTGAACACTATATGGAGGTGTGTAGGCCTCTATGCCTGCATGCATGCACACTTGCATGTGTGTTAGCACACTGTGTGTGAAGCAGCTTCTGTTGTTTTCTGTTTTTTGCTGTGGTATCGAGAATCGTGGAATTTCGTAGGTATTTGTACAAAAATTCTGGTTTTGTGACATTCCAAGTTAAGACATTTCTCATGTTTTAAAATCCAAATAGACCTATTAACTTACTTCACTTACTATGTGAAGTAAGTTATTAATTTACTTACTTCATTAAACTAACTAACTTCACTTACTAAGTGAAGTATGTTAATCAGTAAGTGAATTGCTGATTCACTGAACTGGCCTCTCCAGCCAACTTGTGTTCCTTAACAAGAAGTGAAAAGTTTAAAAAGACATCAGAGCTTGATACAAAAAATATAGCCAAATTGGTCCTAAATGCCAAATATGCTGTGATGTTGTAGGACAGAGGGCTGTGGTCCTTGGCTCCTGCCAGGAGCATCTGTGTCATTGTGCCAGGGGGAGGGTGGCATCAGTGTCAACCTTTTTACACCACCCACCATCTCTTGTGGGCAGATTTAGCATGGTGCATTCTTCCTTTTCAAAGAGTCTGGAAAAGACAGAAAGAGACCCTATTCATGACTGGACAAGGTGGAGTCACTGGGCACTGTGCCCACATTCGCTCCTCCCCTCCTCCCCCACTGCTGGACTTACAAGTGACAAGGGTGTGAGGCTGATCCTTTTGTCGGTCATCTTAATGAGTGGCAGGCCAGACTGAATGATTTTTAATGTGTGTGGTTTTTGGGGGGGTGGATGTATCTGGAGTGGGCGTGAGCGTCAGAGTGTGGGCTGACGGGTGTTGTCAGTCAGAGGGGCTGACAGACAGGCGAGCTGTGGGAACGGGTGACAGGCCATCCGGGGCCTTCATGGGCTAACATGGGGGCCTTTTATGGGTTTATCAAACTGCTGACCCCCCGTCACCCAGTGAACAGGAAGCGCTCTGGCAGATGAATGGAGAGATCATGTCAATGCGGAGGATGGGGCCTGGTACAAGAGGCAGGGTTGGGGTGAGTCATGTGGAGAGGGGAAGATGAGCAAGGGGGAATTGTGAGTAAACTTGGGTTGAGATGGAGATTCAGAGATGAGGATAAAGCTCATAACACTCTGAACAACTTAAGCACATATAGGAATAGTTCAACATATATGCTTTCTTGCTGAGAGTTAAATGAGACGGCTCTTATGTATGATATATGAATCTACACCCATCACTTTGTTAGTTTAGCTTAGCACAAAGACTGGCTAAGCATATTTTTTCTAAGCTAAGCAATGGCATCATTGTTCAAATGCACTTCAGTATGTACATCAGTAAGTGAACACATCAATCATTACACCACATGATTGTGACAGAGCTATCAAATCATCATTTGATAGCTCACTATGTATCACAGCTAAGATGACAATGGTGCTTTCAGTCACCAGTGAGTAACCATGGTGATCAGTATAATAAGTTCTGTGTTAAAAATGTGTTCATATGTGTACTGAACTAGGGAGAGCTTGGCTAGCTCCTGTGTTACTTTGTGTTTAAATGTTCCTTCGCCTGAGACCATCTAATCACCTTCGTGCTGCAGTCTGAAACTGAGCTTGAGGTTAATTGTGTGAGTCAGTTTTGATCCCCTTAAAACAGCCTTTTGTCGTTTCTCTCCCTCTACCCGGCAGCTAAGTACAGTATTGGTAAACAGATCATGTAGCATTGCAGCAGCAGTCGCAGACAGATCAGCTCGATGATAAGGAGGATGGCAAAAGTTAGCACGGGGGGGGGGGTTGTCAAGACAAGGGGAGACAATAAGAGCATTTTTGAGAGTTTCAGAAAAGTATGCGATGCTATGCTCGATGATTTAAGAGAAACAATGTGATATGAAATGCAGCGTGTCAAGTGTGGGGCCTGTGCTTGTCAGATTAAAACATCTGTAATATCAGGCGAAAAGATATTAATCCGTATCTTCTTTTATGGTTCATCCCTCCAATAATCTATATACTGTAAATCCATTATTTACGCAAAACTCTTCCCTTTATCAACCTTCCATGTGGGAGTTATACAAAACATATCTCACTCTCAGACAGATATGTGAGAGAATAACATAAGAAGGCGCTGTGGAGCTCAACATCAATCTCCCTTTCAAAGAGTGTGGAGGTGAACACATTTATATGAAGCTGACCTGTGACCTCTATAACTGCGTTTAAGGGGCAGTGAAAGTGAGCTGCCCTGGTTCTCTGTCTCTGCGTGTACTGTATGTGTGTGTATGTGTGTCTGGGTTGGTTTAGTCCAAGCTGGGCTGTCTGGATTTAAGGCCAGGGCCCCTGTACTCTGCGTCTGGGTGTCTGGCTTTGGGCGTCCTTCTCTATCCATGCTGGCTTATTTATGACCTGAGCCGAGCCTGGTCCAACAGCCAGACAGAGAGGAGAGGAGGGATCGAGTGCCGCATAACACCGGTGCATTCCTACGCACACAAGACCTGACTGACACACATTCGCATTAAAACACACACGGACACACTACAGATAAGGAGATGGAAATATCTCCCATGATCTCATATCAGAGAGTGTGAGTGCAAGGCTATAGAGTGAGCCACTTTCCCTCCCTTCAAATATCTCCACAGTGTGCTTTAATTGCTAAATTGTATATATTTCTATATTTACTATGGGAGAAAGCTCTCTTTTAACCCTTTAGTTGGATGGCAATAGGTCTGGCAGCCGGGAGAATCAATCCTGTGCCGTCTGGTTGACGTGAAAGTTTGTGAACAGTTTGAACAGCTTGATGCCTCATATTGTGACCTCTTCTGCATCATTTCATTTGACCTTTGAGATGTTCAGATGGAGCATTTTAGCCGTATTCCTTTATGTTATGAGAGCAGATAGACTGCAGATGCTGATGCTTCTACTTGCTTTAACATACTGAGGCTTCTCTATAGTCAGTTTGGATTAGGGAGGATACAGTTCAAAAACTGTGGATCCTTTCTTTCTGCATTTCGTCCCTCCCTGCTGTCTTTTCACCTTTCCCCCCAAATGTAAAGGCTTGGCCTTGTCTTACATCACTGCTCAGTCATCTCAGTGTCAGTGAACCCTTGAATACCAAAAGGGTTGTATATGTTGAACATAGAAATGAAAGAGGTCGTCTTTACTTTTCCGAGGCTTTAAAACATCTCAACAGCAAAGCTGTGGCTGCTGCTGCTGGTTTTCTGTTCTGAACATGTAAAAGAGATGGGATGGGTAAGAGAGTGCTTTACTGCACCTCTCTTTTTTTTTTTTTTTTTTTTTTTTTAAATTTGCTCTTCCTTTTTTGCAGTTAAATGCCGCGGAAAATTGGACGGCCTGGCAAAGCAGAGGTGGATGTTTTCCCCGAAGCAGAGTGCGGATGGAGCACATTCCAGAGGAAAGCTGTGTAAATCCCTCCATTGATTTGGTGCGAAACCCTACTGACCTCTGGAATACATTAGCAGATTAGCCATGGAGGCCATGTGCACACAGCTCTTTTAGCTCAGCTGCCGACCTATTCAGACTCCACACCAGCAGCAGTCTGCCCGTGGCCCCCCAAACACAGAGCCCGGATACCAGGGGCAGATGGGCCCACACTCGCTCTTATACTCTCAAAACCCAATTACAGCTCTGTGTGTATGTACTTATGTATGCACTTGTAGTAACGTACACTTTGCTCGCTTCATATATCTCTTGGAGTGGTGCATTGTCACTCAATTTTAAAAAAAGTGCGAACATTTTAAGCCCTCTTTAGTAACTTCAAATGCTCCTTAACCTTCACTTTCTTGAGTTAGACCCCGTTTTGCAAATGTAATGTACCTCAGCTGTCTGATGGATTTCTTAGATTCAGACTGCAGTGTTATTCTGATTCTGAAGAAAAAAGAACAATATAGTATGATGTCTTGTCAACTGTATCTGTATCATCATTTCTTTTCTACATGTCTTTGCTGCTGCAATGAGCATTGTGTGTGCGTGAGTTTGGGATGGGAGGTCTGTGGTGTGTTTTGAGGCTTTCTTTAATAGAGCCTCATCACTTGCAGTAGAGAATGGGGTCAACTCTTCGTCCTGTCCAGCTTGAAACACCAGTGATTATGGGTTTCAGTGTTTGAAGTTGGGACCCTTTCGCTCTGTTTAGTGGTTGAATAGTGTGTTGGCATTACTGATAGTAGACCCTGAGTGTGAATCCGGACAACAGCTTGTCCATTGTATTGCAGTCTCTTGCTACCATGTGCTTTTCATAACATTGTAAGCTCATATAAAAGCTAACACAGTGTTAATAGATTGAGCAAGTGGCCATTGACCTGGTATTGTGCTTATGTGTGTTTGGATGCGTGCGTCTCGTTTGGGGTGAGGGGTGGTGCTCTGGGTCAGGGGAACAGGCATCATGGTCACAGGCTGCAAGACCCACCGGGACCCCTGTGCCCCCCTCGGAGGGGACACATGGCCCCGACACCCCCTGACAGACCCCCGCGCCACAGGCAGACAGTTCACCCACCAGCCAAGCAGCCTGACACCCAGATGGCGGCTGCTTGCTCGCTGTCCGCCTTCTGATGTGAGACAGAGATGATGAAATCAACTCATCTGTCATCAGTGTGTTCTGTTTGTTTTCACTGATCGCTGAGGGGGCCACACTCCTCTGAGAATAATCAAGTTATGGCTCATTCTACTCTACTTTATTCCATTCTACTCTATTCTATTCTACTTTACTCTTCTCCACTCTATTCTATTCTACTCTGCTCTACCCCAATCCGCTGTACTCTACTATTTACACTACTCTACTCTGCAATACTCTGCTCTGCACTACTCTGCTCTGTTCTACTCTATTGTGTTCTGTTCTATTCTACTCTGCTCTACTCTACTATACTCTACTCTGTACTGTGTTTAGTTGTTAATTTTCTTTAAGCGGCTCTACTAACAGCTCTATTGCTCTACCATACTTTATTCCTGTTCCTTATATTATTGTTCTGGACTGTATGTTCCTCTACTCTACTCTACTCTACTCTACTATGTTTACTTTTTTACTTCCCTATAAGCAATGCAATCTCTACAGCATAACTCTGCTGATACTTGATACTCAGAGTTGTGAACACATGCACACATACAAACTGGCACACGGATGTTGATCTTAAAGAAAATTTAAAAAACATATCTAAACTTCAATAACTATAACAACAATACTTCGTCTTTGTGCAGTGTCACTGTCGGCAGCTGACAATCACTTCTGACCAAAGGAAAAACATTACAGATGGGAAAATTTGCTTGTATCCATCTCTGCGCTGTTGCTGTTGTTGAGTATAAACAACATCTGTCTAGACTGGCTAGGGGCTGTAATGGTTGAATACAGAGGACATCCAGTGAAATACACATGGCACACATGCCACCACCTCATGCAAAACTGGTGTATTAGCATGATGAGGGAAATTGTTTTTATTTTTCAATAAATAAGCCTTGTCTAAATTTATATTCTCATAGTGATATCTGAAATTCATGTCTTCATATTCACTGAACATGTTTGAGTTTCTGTACTGAAAATAGGCTGCATGCCCAAAAAACACATTACACACCTAGTAAATATTTAGTGAGTTCCTCATATTCTGTGGGAACTTCCTGTTAAATTGAGTTAAAGGTTAAGGACTTTCACTGTCACTGTTTGCCTTTGTACGGAGTTTGGTTGAGAAGCTGCCCTGTTTGTCATTCCATGTATGAGTGAATCCTTTTTCCCCTGAAAGAGTTTCCCGCCCTCCAGCTCTCTGCACCCTGGTTAATATTTACACCCTGATTGATTTGGCTCCCCTGACTAATGCTAAACTAACAACAACTGATCAGTACTATTGGCACATGGAGCCTCAGAAGTGGCTGTGCCCTGCCAGAGAACAATTTGGCTCCTCGGTTGGAAAGAAAAAGCGGAGAGCCCAAAGGTGCCATGTTTTCACACCATCTTTGATTTACGCCTTGTCTTCGGCTGAACCTTGGGTCATGTTCCTTTTTCTCTCTCCTTCTCTCTTTTCTCCCAGCCTTCCCTCCTCCCTCCTATTTCCATTTCATTCCTATTTCTCTACTTATTGGTATTCTTCCCTTTGCTCCTATTTCCCTGCCCGGCTTTTTTGTCTATTTTTTAAGTGCTCAAGGTCTCACAGGGAAAGAAAGTTCTCCTCACACTTGTACAAAACCTCAAACTAAGAGCTGCATTTGAGAAGGGGTGTGAAACTTAAACTGCGACGACCCCCCCCCCCCCCCCCACACACACACACACACACACAGACACACACTCCTCACTGCACCTCTGTCTTTTATTCTTTGCTTTAGGGTCAGAGGTCACCAGCCTACTATTCCTCAACCTATCAACCCCTCTGACAGGACCATATTGATTGTCAGACCTATTGTGGCCTTTCAGAATAACAACAGCCATATCCCCAACAAAAAAATAAAATAAATATTGTGTGTTTTTCTTCTGTGGCAGCGCAGCAGGAAGTCATAACCTGGAAGGAAATATTAAATGGGTTTTGAGCAGATATGGCAGATAATGGGTTTATATGCATGACAATAGCTTCCCCTCCCCTTTGGCCTTCTCCTTCTAGTCTTTCTACCCTATGCCCTCTTTCTCATCTCTCTGTCCCCTCCTAAATGTCCCCTTCTGCCCCCTCTCTTCTTCCAAGTCTCCAACTCTCCACCCCCACCCCTCAGTGGTCTGTGAGGGATCATGGGTACTGTGTAGCATAGCCAGTTGTTTGTTGTCACTGTGAATTACGGTGACATACTAAAGGAGTGACAGCTCATGGTAGGTAGCACGGGCAAGACAGAGAGAGGCCAGGCTGGGGGGGAGATGGGTGTTTTGAGGGAAAGGGGAGGATGGGCTTTCTCCTGCTGCTTTCCCCCAAGCTTAAATGTGCAGGGAAGAGAGAGGGGAGGGACGTTCAGCATGAACATCAGGATTCTCAGGGATCAGTTTACAAGGTGTGTCTCCTTAACTTTCACTGTTACAGTAATTACAAGCTGAGGTTTTCCCACACTACTGCACTGCACCGGTTGTACATTTAATTACAGCAAACCCTCATGCCACAGGATGAGATTATTTGTGGCTTTTCCAGGCTGACAAGACATATTGTTACAAGAATTCATTCTGTTACAGGTTGTTTACATTGACTATTTATCTTTTCAACTATAGTGTGCATAGTAGACTACATACAGTCCATTATAAATACAATGTAAGCCTTTACCAAAATCCTGTTGCATGTTTATATATTCATGTAAGTATGTGTTCGTGTGTGCTTTTAAAGGGACTAAACCTCAAGCTAAACATTTCCACTTTCACCTCATTTTTATAAAAGTTTTATATTATAACTAATGGCTCTATTAATGATTAATATATAGTTCAATTGTTTAATGATCAATAATAATCCATTAGAAAAGACAACTATTGTGTTGTTGTGAAAAATCTATTTGGCAGCAAGTCATGCAGAAAAACATACATACACCAGATTTGTATGATTCTGCATGACTTGCTGTTTTTTAAAAGTCGCTCCTTAAGGGTGCATTCAGTTTACTTCCTGAAAACATCTGTAAAACATCTGTGTCATTTTATTTATTACCAACTTAACTCCAGACTTGATGAATTACTAGAATGTGAGAAACCAATGACCCTTTATTAATGCGTTTTTACAAATGCAGAACCACTGGCTCATTAGAAAGTGAGTGAGCCACTGATTAAGAATTTTTCCCAAACAATAGTCAGTCAAAACGTGTTACATCTGAACGTATATGTGCACATACTTCAGTTATAAGTTATGACTGCTGTTATAAATTATGAATCTTTTCCAGGGACCAAGAAGTTAACTGCTCCACTGGAAGGGTCATCCTGATTAATTCATTAGCTGACTGATACACAACAACAAACAATAACGAGGATTTTTTTTTTTTTTTTTTTTAACAGCCTGGCAACCCAAACACTGTTCTTTCAAAAGGCTAATTATTGATCGGTGATGCATTGATAAATAATTTATTACCCATTACTACAGCAATTAGTTGCAACTTGGAAATCCCATTATACGGCATACTTCATTAAAAAGTGGCACAAACTTAAAATTAAGCCAAAAAACTCAACTCAACTAAACCCTTTACTTAGAAACATTATATAACAGCTCAGCTCACAGATGTGTTTCTCTGCTGCTCTCTAATCATACTGTAGTTTTCAACACAAACCACATTTACAGCTCCATCATTCTTTGCTCAAATGCTGCTCTGTTGGAACAGTTCTGTATGTTGGCCTCTTCCCATCTTTCCAGAGTGATTTGATCATGATTGATGGAATATGCACTAACGGGGCACCCAAACTGCTAAGTGCTTTGAAAAGAAGTGTAGCATTCAGCTTGATTAATTTATTTGTACGGAGCAGTTTTTCAGTGAGAATGAGAGAAGTGTACATTAGCCACCACATGTTGAGGCATAAATGTCTGTATACTTGAACACAGACTTATAAGGACTTTTCCTGGCAAGTCTCCAGGGTTGGTGTAGGCATAATCTTTTATATAAATGAATAAGTCAATAGCTCTTTTGTCTTGAGGTGCATTCAGTTCTGCAGAGGAGTCTATCCAGGTGCCTTCATAAGTACTTGGTTATTTTATAGGCCTAGTAGGAGTTTTTAATCTGCCCTGCTTTGCACAGCTCAGGGTTTCTGCCATCGCTGTGGGCAAGAGGGTGGGAGAAATGGAAACCGGTAGATGCTGAGAGATGGGTTTTTCAGGGGATGCCATTGCTCAACAGCATGATTAGGACTTGCAAGTGCAGAACGATGTGGTAGACAACAATGTAAGTCAGACAGTCTGTGCTCCGGAGGTGGGCATGCTGCAACCTGAAGCCTTGAGTCGAGCCAGCTCGCTCACAGTCGCTCCTCTGTTACTGAGTACGGGAAACCATGTAAACAGTGGGGAAACCAGCATGCACACATGCACACAGAAAAGATAGCATAAATCCAAATTTGTAATTTGTACTTTTTAAAGCTGTGTTGTGACTGTGTGTTGTCGTGTGTACACAAGCTTTATTTGCGTGGATGCAGGGTGTAGACATGCTTAATAAGTCTGTCACTCTCCTTCTCTTCCTTTATCTATCTCTCTGGATGTAGTGCAGAGGCTGCTTGAGGGGGTCAAAGGTCAGGGCCCTGGTGAGGAGGTTACTCCTCAGGAGACCGCTCAGCTTAAATTAGGCCTCAGATTGCTGTTCACGGTCAAAATAGTTAACCTCAGCCCACCTCATCGTCTCTTAAGAAAACATATGCTTTGCCTCAATGCCTCAGTCTCGTTTTAACAAACTCTGTCACCCACCCAAGGACCAGTGACACACGTCTAAACATCTCCTGAATAAACAGTTATGTTAAAATACCCTTATTAGCACAGAGAACGAGTCATGCCTGTGGGCAATATTGTTCAAAATAATTAGGAACTAGGACCAAATAAAACATGTTGGAGTTTGTTTACTGCTCCCATAACTTACGATATGGTGTGCCCTTGCCACTGCACAGAGCTGTAAGTAGGGACACAGAGAAACAATAAACAGAGTTAAATGTGGGAGCAGGACATGGAAAACAGCACCAAGTCAAGGTCAAGTCTATAACTGCCGCCCTATAGAGTGATTTAGGTGCTGTGGCCAGGGGGCTTGTCCAATAGCAGCTCAGCAGAGTGAGTTAGGGTGGGATGGTAGAGGTGTTGAGAGCCTTGCTAGTAATGACTTGCTGATGACATCAGGACATAGAGCAGAGTCTTTTCTCAGCCCGGGGGTTAAAGGTCAGACAGCCCATTCACTGACCTTGTGATTTATTCTCTGGGCCTCCCTCAATCTATTATCACAATAAAAGCTATATGTATGCTAGGAATGCATGACTCTCTCTCTGAGGTGGGCACTCCAGAGAGAGTCTGAATACTTTGTTTGTTTCTTCAGCCCTCTTATCCCTTACTTTTACCACTGTCTGCAACAACCAACATTTAGTAAAGATGAGCTGGATGACAGGCTGTGCTCATCTTCAGAGGGTGTAAAGACTCACAATGGAAAACACCTGCCTTCAAAATGCAGTGAAAGTTTTTCAGAAGCCCCACTGCCTTTTAAAAGAGAGTCCATGAGGACATCCTCAAAGATAACATCAGTTCTCTGCATAGCAGCGGATAGCGCTGCTGGTAAGAGCAGTAGATCACAGGCACTACAAAGCACACATCCTGTGAGTTGTCACTCAGAGCTGCTACCAGTTCGGGGGAAAGGTTCGGCTTTGAACACTGTGAAATGTTTAACCTGACTTCCTGCTGCTCTGTGGAGAGAGGAGTTGTAGGGATCACTGCAGTCAGCGCTAATATCTAACTTCCTCCGACAGTGGCCGAAGTTAGATGTTTTTTGAACAAGTAATCCAATCTAACACTGAGCATTTAAGTTTGAGTTTTAAAAATGTATTGCTGGGGTGAGAGTCACTTCTTTCCAAATTTTGTAACTTTTAACTTCACCTTTTTAATAAGTTTGCAGATCTAATGGCTCAGATCTTGGGAAATAGGCTTATTTACTTTCTGTTGGATGAAGGGATTGATATCACTCTGTGCCTTCAGAATGAAGCTACAGCCAAGTTTAACTACTAAAATTGAGGTGTAAAAATAATAGTCTGCCAATTTACCAGGGTTTATGTGCCAGACTAGTGAGTAAACTTTAGGCAGATGTAGGTGTTTCTGTTACTGATGTAGTTCACTGACTTTATTTTCTTAACCTGTGTTATCATTTGTCATGTTGAGTCAGTGTCGCATCGTGTTTGCTGTCCAACAAAAGCTATATATAGGTTTACTTTAAAACCTTTCATGGTTATTGTCACTTGATTTAAAAAAAATATATTTTCAAAACAGAATCAAGAACAAATGAAAAGTCTTCACCCAGTAGCTATTTTTTCATGTTTGTAAGATTTAAAAAGAGATTCAGTCTTTCTCAGAAAGACTCAAGACTTTCAAAAGCAACACGACTTTTTCTTTTCTGTCCAAACTCCTCACTGTTGGTAGAAACACTGAGCCTGAGCCCTGAGTCACTGTGAAATAATGAATCTCTGGCTTTGCAATGACGTAAGTCTTACAACTCAGGATGTGTAGGTTTACTAAAGAGGAACATTGAGCTGTTGTTGGTAACTCTTGAAGAACTGGCAGCTTGAGGACGAAAACAAAGCAAACTTCAACAGTGTCAGCACCAGCTGAAGTCCTGACAAAGTATTTCATACTCAGAATGACGGAAGTGACCTGTGTGTGTGTGTGTGTGTGTGTGTGTGTGTGTGTGTATATATATGTGTGTGTGTGTGTGTGTGTGTATATATGTGTGTGTGTGTTTGTATATATGTGTGTGTGTGTGCATAATGCTGATGTGTTGTGTGACTGTTGGACCTTGGAAAAAGGGGAAAAAACAAGGATGAAAAAAAAAGAGGGACATCGACAGAGAGTGAAGAAGTGAGAGAGAAATCCTTTTCGAATTTTGAAATGCCAGGAAAAATCTCTATTCATTCTTCATTTTATATAGAGGTATAAAGTTGTCAATTCCACTCAGCATTTCTCTGTGTTTCTCCCTGGAAAAAGTTCTGTGTTATTTTTATTGGGAGTAATGCTGCCAGTCAGGTGGGAGGGAAAGCAGACATTTTGATCAGGAGTTATACTGCAACACTGCAGCGTGCATCATGTTTCTGCTTCATGTGCTGCTGTTTGCTGTTTCCCACTGCAGCTTGAAGGAGATGAAACATCCAAACTCCCAGTTTCAAGTTGGAGACATCATCACCCCCCCCCACCACCCCCCCTCCTCGTCTCCTTGTGCTCCCCTTTTAGCTGAGCTACACTGCAAGCTCAATCTGCTGGCATCCCAGCTATTTCAAACACTCTGAAGTACTGAGGTGGAAACATGTGAGGAATCTGGATGATTGACCCTCCACTCCCCCTCCATCCACTCCCTCTGTCCCTGCTCTCTGTTACCTGCTGAGGGGGAGGAGAGGACAGCGGAGGCCTGGTTGTCTGGACGAGGTTATTACAGCATATCAGTGACACTGAGGAGGAAGACCCGCTGACTTATGGAGTGATGCCTGGTGGGCTGAAAGCAGAGGGACTCTGCAGTGCGAGATGGCTCATGTCGGGTGGAGTGGGAGGGTTCAGCAGTAAGAGCTGGCCTCCTGGATGGAGGAGATGTCCTGAGTGCCCACATGATGAGAGTAAGAGGCTTATTTCAGAATACTTTGCCATTATCAAACCCATTTCTTGGGCCCCTGCTACAGATTTTTGTTCCTGTCTATCCGAACACCTAAACTCCGCTCTTGCACGTTCTGCCAGGGTTCGTTTACATCGCCACATGGCTACAGAGAAGCTATATGGTTCAAATTAGACCCTCAGGCGTGCATCTACTTCTGACTTCTCTCCAATCTCCCCCATCCCCCCCGCCACACACTCGGCGCATTTGTTTCATATTTTGCACAGGATATGACTCACCTATGTTTGATGTTTTAATTATACAGTGTCAGTGATATATTGGGAGAAGAAGGAGAGGTCTCTGTAAGATTTGGCGCAGTGGAGTTACAATAACATATCACTGCCATTCATGATTAACAGCAGCACCCTTGAGGAAGAAGAAAGAATGATCTTTCTCAGGAGAACAAGTCTGTTTTGTACTCAGTGATTCTCAACAGTGGGTATGTTGGTTAGGCTTCTATAGCATTTAGAGAGACAGGGGGAGGGACTTTTGCAGCTCTGGCCCAGTTCACTGTAAGGGAGTGGATTGTCTATGTGCCGCTGTAGTAAAAAAAAAAGCACTGTATAATGGTTGATTGACTCAATAAAGGCGTACAACACAACCATTGCCTATGTTATCACTTATATAGTCATGATGATATTGTGATGACTGCAGCTGCTTAAAATAGGCATGACCCTTCATGAACCGCAACAGAAAGATAGAATCACCTTCATAACATAAGAAGCAAAACAAAGAGTCTGCAGCCAGATAGCTCCCTGAGTGTGTCATGTTCAATGTTCACCGTTTTAGTTTAACGTGTTAGCACGGTGACATTTGCTAATTAGCACTGAACACAAAGAGTACAGCTGAGGCTGATGGGAAAGATCATTTTTGTAGATATTTGAAATATAAACAGAAGTATTGAACAAGTTAACCTTTTGACCTCTCGGGGGCACGAGAGGAAAAGTCAGGGACCACAAAAGTCACTAGGATTCATCCTCTGGGCACCAGGAATGTCAATGTAAAATCTCCCTGGCAATCCATCCAATAGCTGCTGAGATGTTTCAGTCTGGACCTAAATGATTGACACTGAGCCATGCTGCTAGACGTTACTGGCATCAGGCAAAATATTAGCACTATAAAGTGAAGAGGTTTAACAAGTGAGGACTGATCCTCTCCAGACATGTTTTAAAACATATAAAAATAATTGAATTTGAATAATAAATTGTGTCTGACATGTTTTTTTCCCACAAAAATTTAAAAAGCACATCCACTCCCTCTCTCATTACAAAATCTTGAGTATTTTTTTCTTTTGTTTGAAAAGGTTCAGCTGCTGGATGCAAGACGTCTCCTACTTCACCGTGAAGTCCGTATGTTTTTCTGATTTCCACATCACACTTTATAAGTTGCATACTGGACCATGACTGGCCTCCAAACTAGTTTGGATGAAAAGTAGTAACAAGTACTTTTAATTGAAAGTGAAAACAACCTTCTAGTGACAAACTCTGCACATCAATCACTCTGCACAGTGAAGCTCAAACAAGTGAAGTTACAATAAGCAAAACACATTTTAGACTTGAGAGGGACTTTAATGTGAACCAATTAGCTGGTCCATAGACAAAGGGAAGTAACGGCTAGTTGCTGATTAGCTCACTTCAACAGCATCTCAGATTTGCATAGCAGCAGGAGGTGTGTTTAATGACTGGTGAGTGGCTCAGACTCCAACATCACTCACAGCTTCAATCGCCGCAGAAATAAGAGGAATTCTCACCATTAGCACATGGTTATCAGAGAGCCTCTGCAGTCAGCTACCTGCCTGTTGATTTCTATCAACAACGGAATCAATACGTTCATCTAAGATGCCGATGACGAGCTGTTAGCTTGTCGCTTGCTTTTCCTCTCACTCTCTTCTCTCATTCCAAACACTGCCGGCGCAGGAGGGATTAAGGAAGAAAGACGACTGAAGAAAAGATTGGAGATGAAGAGGGACAATGACAGGTTGACGGATACCACAGCGCAGGGGCATTGAGTCCAGTTCTCAGTCAAAGGCCCGTGAGGTTCTGCCTGATGAGGTTTCTTTCAAATGTGGGATGCCCGAGCAGTGGAAAATAAATTGGGGAACTGTAAATAGACTTATGCAGTGGGAGGAAAGAGACACACAGAGAGGGAGAAACAGTGGGGGGTATTTTGTGCCACTCTTGAAAAATGAGTCAAACTCTCCTTCCTCACCTCTCGTACTCTCTTTATTTCTAGCCAACCTGTCAGCTCCACTGTTATCTGATGGCTTTACTGGTGGAGGCAGAGATGGGAGAGGAGAGAAAAACAGACGTAGAACTCTCCATTCACAGGCCAAACCTTTCCCTCAGGGGAAAAAAACCCCAAAACTCTTGTTAGTGCCTCTTTTCAAAATGAATGGAAGCGTTTTCCCTCCCTTGTTTAAAAAAAAAAGAAAAAAAAAGGAGGACTTCAGCAGTGGAAGCAAGACAAAAATAAAAAGTCTGTGGAGATTAGAGTCTTCCACCCTCCCCTGTGTCTCTTTCAGAGCACTTGAACGCCTGAACCAATGCAGGAGACAGCTTGAAGCAGTGGGGGACGAGCTACAGGGGGCCAGCCTTCAGTCTCTCTCTCTCTCTCTGGGTAGCTGCGGACAGATCTGTTCAGTTGTAGGAAAGTTATGAACTTCAGTTACTCCTACATCTGTGACAATGCACAATAGCAGAAAAAAAAAACTTTCTTTAACTTTAGTTCATGTCCTCTTGTCTTGACTGTCGCAGGTACTGTATTATTGCATGCTCACAAACATTATGTTTGTGATGAATATCATGCTGTAAAAAAAATCCCTTTTACAACCAGAAACCCTTTTACAAACTTCAGCCAGCGAAACGAAAGTAGCAGCAGAAAAATGTATTAAAAGAAAAAGTTAAATTACTATATGTTATGTTATTGAGGTATTATTACTGTTGCATTAAAATGCAAGCAGCAATTTCATGGAAGTGGAGCCAATTTGAACTCAGTGTTAGGCACTTACATCTATAACAATATGTCACTGATCACAACCGATCACACTATTTTGTCTGTAAATTAACAACTAAACCAAATGTAGTGGAGCAGAAGTGTAAAGTAGCATCAAATCAAAGTACTAGCATCAAAACGCTCAAGTGAAGTTTTACTCAAGCACAACTGAGCTACATTCCACCACGGTGTATCAGTCGCTCTTTATCCAAATACATGTTTATACCCTGTGGTACAGAGGCATGACTACATGTTAAATGATAATAAATGTTGTGTTTATTTCTCTTGTGCTCCAAAACCATGACAATCTGTTTATTACAGTGCTGACATGTTCATTTTAGAATATGACACATAAGACAGATCTCACTCACCATTTGACATTCTTATAAAAACGAAAGGCAGATGACAATAGATCTAAGTAGTCCGTGCTTGCCAAAGTCTCTTTGAGCAAGACTCAAGCCTGACTTGATGTGAAGGGGCTACACAAGCTGACTAACTGATTGTTTTGGTTGCTGTCTCAACCCTCATGCAGCATCTCAGTGGTGGAATGTAACAAGGTATTTTTACTGCAGCACTGTACTTAAGAACGAGTTTGATGTTGTTTTACTTCACTTGAGTTACTGTCCATTTTATACAGCTTTATACTTCAACTCCATCATATTTTAGAGCAAATACTGAACTTTTTACTGTTGGCAGATAAAATTAATAGTAGGCTGCTTGTTGTGAAACATTACAGCTTTGAAACTGATATATTTATGTATATTTTAATATTGTCTCTTTTAAAGTAATTTGTTGCTTTCCATGAAAAATCATATCATCAATCATTTTGCTGATAATACTTCAGTACTATTACAGTTTTAAATGCTAACTGGATTATATTTTACACTGAGCTATTTCTAGTCTTAGTTAATAAAAATGTCTGAATACTTCACTGCAGCATCTAAATATACTGAAATACAACTGTAAGGATGCTCTGTGCACCTCTGTGTGCGTATCTTCAAGTGCGTCTCTGGCCGCAGATGTCACTCCTTGGCCACTGAGGGGCGTCGTTACTGCGGCCTGACAGCTCCGGAGAGCGGAGCAGGGGCCTCGGAGCTCAGCGCAGCGCAGGCAGCGCTGCAGTTTGCAGGAAGCAGCTCGAATTACACTGGGGGTGCTTTGGGGAGGGTGAAGGGGTGGGGTGGGGGGGTGACACCCACTGGAGTGAAGGAGGAGGGCAGTGTGTGGAGACGTAAGGAGGAGAAAAAACCTAGTAAACCTGACAAAGCGTCTGAGAAACAGTGCGAGGACTGACGGCGGAAGGAGAGACGGAGACGCGAAAGACGCTCTTTTCAGCTGGGGAACGCACACTGATGGATTTTATGACATTTTGTTCCGGACAACTATTCCCTTGCACAGTTTAACCCAGCATTCTACCTCCTTAATAGCTGCAAACTTTCTTTTTAGTTGACAAGTGCGCTGCTCGGGAACACTGGGCATGTTTTGCGCCCTAGAAGAAACTTGGTGACGGGGAGGAAAGTTTCGGGGGGACAGCAGTATGGTTTTCCGAGCTCTTTTCGAAGGATAAAGCGTGTAAAGTCGGATTTCTTTGCATGGCACTGGACTACACTGCCCCTCCGCTTTGGAATATATCCTCTGATCTGAGTTGATGCCGGTTGATTGTGGAATAGTAAGCTGAAAAAAAGGCAGCGCCTCACAGAATTTTTTTTTTTTTTTTTTTTTTTTTTTCTTTTGGTGCATTGTGGAGTTGGAGACATTCCTCCCTCTGGATTCAGCTCATGCTCTCTCCTCCCTTATCTGTGCATGCCAAAACACAGATCTCCGCGATTTTAGTCCTCCCTGGTAAGTATTTTCTGTTTACGATAAAGCTCAGCTGGGAAAAGTCGAAAGCTTCCTCAGAACCTCATCTGTCAAGATTTCGGCTGTCATGACAAATACGCGACGTGATAGTGGAAATGCTTTGCGCTTTTTGGGTTAGTGCTAAGTTTTTTTTCTTGGAGTTGCATGGCGAAGAACTGACGAGAATTGTTTTACTATTTATAGATAATCTTACAGAGTCTCTAAGAATTCCCTTCGGAGACTTTTCATAAGTGCAAAAAAAAAACAAAAAAAATATGCAAAGTTCTTCATAAAGTTAGTCATTTAAGATTTTCTTAGATTTCATTCAATAAAAATGATGCACTGTGCTTAATTTATATAGCCTATTGTTTTCTTTTATCCTTCATTATCTATATAGGCTATATGATGAAGTGAGTGAAATCTCCCCTTGTTTAGTTAAGGAATCATGCAGCACCTTGCATCATCACTTTAGGACCCATTAACAAGTGTCCTGGTTATTTATTACTTTGCTTAATTTTCTACATTGCTTTTATGGTGCCAATTATCCTGTGACCGCAGTTGTTTTTTCACTGCTTGGTGCCGGAGCCCTAAATCACTGAGCAGCTCCAAATGAGCCCCCATTGTGGAAAAGCCAACTGATTTGAATTTCAATAGGAATTCAATCAGTGCCAAGAAATTTCATTCAAAGCCCGAGTTTAAATGAAGGCTGTGGTCATGTATGGAGCAAAGTCCCTCATGTGTCCTAATGTCATGTCAGCAACATGGTTAACGAACAAGTTTTATAATGAAGAGCAGATTCTCTCACCTCTCTAAACCTTCTCTCTTTAGCTTGGAGTGTTTTTATATTGTATTCTTTTTCTTTATCAGTGTATTTTTCTTTCTTTTCAGCCGTAAGCATGCGCTTCTATTTGACACCTGAGAATAATCTGTTTTTTTTTTTTTTTATTGTGCTGCAGACATTACACACTTATAAATGATGTAAAAACCAGTGGAGGTTTCTGGGTAATTCTGCTCTCGTTTCGTCCTGCTGGAGTTTTCAGACCGCGGTAATCCCACAGGCTGATTGGTGCATTGACTGGTTTACAATCCATTAATAATTCATATATCTGAGCTGTCACGAGGCAGATTTAGTTCCCCTTAATTGCAAAATCAAACCTGTGCGTTTCTCTAATAAAGTTAAGGACGTCGGGATTCTCTTGGGTTCACCCCGACATCATGTGCGCGTCCACCGTCTGTGTCCCGTGTAGCCCCCCGAGGGGTGACTTAAAGAAAAACCAGGATGCGCACGTTTTCAGATCCGCTCTCTAAAAGTCAAATTACATGTGTCTTTGCGGGTAAAACCAATCGATACGTCCAGCTGGAGCAGAAGGGGCGCATGGAAGCGTGACTTCACCAAACCTCCAGAGACGCTTCAGCTCGGTTGAACCGCAGATGTCTGGCAAACCAGATCTGTGTGTGTGTGTGTGTGTGTGTGTGTGTGTGTGTGTGTGTGTGTGTGTGTGTGTGTGTGTGTGTGTGTGTGGTATAGTGTCCCAATATTGCAATATTGCGTTTCAATTTAAGCCTTACTGGTCTCATAATCAAGTCACGAAAATGCAATAAAAGCCCCGTATGAATACAATTAACACGACTGCAGCAGCAGCGCGGGCAACAGGTTTGACGCATCTGTTGCGTCCGGGAATAAACGATGTCCAGCTCAACGAAATCGGTGCCACATTGGCTGATCTGTTGTCTGTACTGTTATTCAATAACTCATCTGTTAAGAATAGATTGTATTATTAATTTGAAGGGGGGGGGGGGGAGGGGGGGGCAGCGTGGTTAAATGAGATAATGTTAAATCTGTGAGAAATCACATTTGAATAAAGTTGGAATAAGTCTGATCTCTGAACCACATGCAGTTGTGTGTGACTCAGTAGAACATCAGACTTGTTAGACTGTGGTTGTGAAGCCTCACAGAGGTAGAATGAGTCTGAATTGGTTTCTCTAAAACATATTTCAATGCACATAATTACAGATTAGAAGTAAAGGTAGATGCAGGGTGGTTGTGTGTTGAGTGCTGGTGCCTCACAGCTTCGGTATGTCTGTGGCATGGCTTGTTTGACAGCATTGTGAAACACTCTGTCTCTGTTGCTTCAATTTTCTGTCTCACTTTGTCAAAAACAAAGTTAGGGGAAAATGGTGCAGAAACAAGTTCTTTGAATTAGAGTAATTATTCCACCCTGATTAATTTTCTTTTTTTCTCTCTCCCTCCTCTATCGCCTCTCTGTTCACATTTCTGTCCTCCTCTCCACTCATCGCTCCACCACCACCTTCCTTTCCTCCTTTCGTCTCTCTTGTCTTCCACCTCTCAGCCCAGGTGATTGGGTGAATTCCAGTGAGTGACAGGCCGACCCGGCTGCAGTTGATGGTTGGGCGGACTCCCTCAGATGGGATCAGTGTCCAGGGGGAGGTGGAGAAGGGGGGTATGGGGAGCGCTGGCCCCCACTAACGGGATGGCCTCGTGGGCCTGGCTGCTGGCCGCTGTCCTGCTGTCCCTGCTGACCGTCAGCGTGGCCCGGCCGCCCCTCACCGCCACCAAGGATGAGGAGGCCACTCTGGAACCTGAAGGTAAGCAGCAGGGGGGGACGGGAAGGGGAAAGCAGGAGGGGGGGGGGGAGCATTTGTTGGGTTTGTTTTTAGAGAGCAGGTGTAGGTCTGTCAAATTTGTTTACCTCCTTAAATCTGACTTTAGAGTTTTGGTTGGCTTTTGTATCCTTTCTTTATAATCGTTGTCTTTAACTAACTTAACATGAGTGGATAAAAATCCTGATGGACCTCCTGCTAAATGAGGAATATTTAGACTTCACCCATTTAAAGAAAGATCAGTAACAAAATAACATGGTTTAACAATCTATACATTTTATAGATTTGAAGGTTCACTGTTTCCTATTAGTATTTGAACTTTCCTGCAGAGAAAACCAGGATTTTGAGCCCCTCTCTCTCCGATTAAACCTCTCTAAAAATATAACAAGTAGCCTTGAAAGAAAGGAGTGGGTGTAAGATTTTGTGGGGATTAGAATAAATAAACAGAAGGGAGACAACTAACCTCGTCAAGGCTGAGCCTCTTGTCTTCCTCACTGAGGCATGTGATTCACACCTTTTTTGTTTTATTTGTCTTTTCTGATGTCTGTGGTAGTTCAGGGTAGACCTGAGTGTTAAAGGCAGGTTTTTTTGGGGGGGAGTTGGGGGGCTGTGTAGGAGGGTGGGGACAGTGTTTATGCTGGCATTTCTCTAATGCCGTGTTTGACTGGAAAGAAGCAGAAAAGAGGGAGGGAAAGGGAGAAAATGAAGATACAGAGCTTTGCTTTGGTTCTTCGAGCCACAACAGCCCACGCTCCATTTTCTCCTAAGTTTGTGAATGATAATATTTTAAAGTCATATTTTTTTTATTGGCAAAACAGTTCACTTCTGAGAAAAATCCTTTTGTTTTTTTTTTTTTTCTTTTGAGGTCTCTCTATTTTGTGTCTCCAGTCCCGGAGTCTGGTCAGAGACGAGCTAATTAGAGTTGTTGTGATGGATGGTAACTCGCATTCCAAAGCCTTTTGTTCCTGGGCTTTAATCAGCATACTAATTGTAAGTTAGGCCAACAACAGAGCATCACTTTTTTAAGCCACCTCCCCCATCTCCCTGTGTCTCTACACACACATACACACACTTTGCACCTTGTCTTGCCCTTTGCCCTCGGGGTCAGGTATCATTGTTACCCACCTTGATGAGAGGCTGCCTGAGCTCTCCTCTCCAGTTGTTGTTTTTGTTGTTCTGTCTCAGACTGTTTGGCTCCAAGCCGGTGTGTTCAGAGCCCCATGTGGCCCGGACGCTGCGCTACATGGCCACAGAGAGAAAAGGAGACAAGGGAGAGTTTTCCAGAGTTATACAATCCTCCAGGAAAGTTCTAAGAGGATTTGCGCATATTTGACTTCTCCTTTAGATGGAGAGATTACAGAGCACCGGGCAGCGGTGAAGTCATGTGACTGGAGATTAAGTGGCTAGACCTGGGGGTCACATGATGAGGGATCAACAGGGCACAGAGAAACCTTGCCTGCTTGTCTGATCCTGAATCGGTAAATCAGTTTCCCTGCTGCACATGGCAAACAGTTTTTTTTTTTTTAAACCGCAGCTGTGTGTGATTGAATCAGCGTGTCCACAGCTTCAGCTTCTGTTGGCTACTCCTGTTGGGCTGCACTGCTGTCACCTGTAGGGCACAGATGTTTAAGGAGACGGACTGGTCGGACCCACCCTCTCTGTCCTAATAACACCCCCCCCCCACAGAGATCTTTAGGATTTCCAACCCCCTCTGCCCTGCAGCCTCGGTCATGCCGCTGCCTGTGTGTGTGTGTGTGTGTGTGTGTGTGTGTGTGTGTGTGTGTGTGTGTGGGAGGGAACAGTAATTGCTGTAGATTCATCAGATTGTATATCAATGTTGTCTCTATAGAGCCCACGCCTGCACCCCTGGTGGCCCTGCGAGTTTGTTTACCTGTGGCTGCTGTAACAGTAGAAGTAGAGCGAGCGCGCAGGTTAAGGTCTCCACAACAGGCCTATTGTTGTCGCTGTAGCCACTTGAGTATCTATGGGAGTGTTTACCTTGTCCAGGCGTTCTCCATTTCCACAGTGATTAAAATACTCTGACTGAGCTGATAACAATGGCACCAAACACAGGAGGTGTGTATGTGTATGTGGGTCTTTAACATTGGTATTCTCAGCTCTGTGCTTTGTGGTCTGCTTGGTCCCCACTTTGCATACAGTATAATGTGGAATAAATGTGGCACCAGGCACACTGGAACGCAGGCTGAATGTGAGCGCAGCTGACAGAAGTCAGCTCATGGTTTGGCTGTACTTTCCTGTGAATCCCTGCCAGACTCTGTCCTCCACAAAAGAGCTCTGATCAGCATTGTGGCAAACACGTCAAAATAGTTAAATAAATAAAGGCTACATTATGTATTAAGGATGAGTCTTTCATGCTCAGACAGAGACTAGAGGAGGAGGGCTGCTTGTCAGCAAAAGACACACTTTGTTTCTTGAATAGTTTCTGGGCACAGTAAGAATTTATTTGCTCTCTTGGCACATTTCTATATTCAGCACATGTACTTTATTTAATGAGATACATAGTCACCTTATGTTAAACTGGCTGTTTATTGTATTAACAGTTACGATGATTGTTTTCAGTAAGCTGTTGGCAGTTATATATCAGTGTGTGTTTGTGTGTGTGAAGGTGGGAATGTCAAGGAGTTGCAGTACAGTTTGTGTAACACTGTGCTATCTACACAGTAGGAGTGCAGCTGTAAAAGTGTAAAAGTGTCAGCTTGCCGGTTAATGACACGGAGTGTGTGTGTGTGACTGTGGCGATGGCAATGGAACTGAACTCTAAACAAACGCAGTGTGTCGGCCGGTGGTGTGGCCAGGGGGCAGTTGGGCTGAATATATGGCCTTCACACAATGACTTTTATTAGCCTGCCTTTGGCTGGTGTTGATCTTGGAGGTTCGAGTGTGTTGGTGGTTGTGTGTGTGTGTGTGTGTGTGTGTGTGTGTGTGTGTGTGTGAGTGAATGGACTGTTATTTGGCTTGGCTGTTGTTCCAGAAAATACCTTGTCACTCTACCGCTCAATCTCACACCTGTCTGATAAGAGGCTGAGTAGAGCTGCTACCTGTGCGAGCCTGTGCCTCAGGTCTCAGGCAGGAGGCAGAGAGGAATCTGAGCCAACAGGGACAGAGAGCAGGAAAAAAATAGATTTGACGACTAGACTCTGATGCAAAAATAATGATGCAATTTCCTAAAAAAAGAATTTTTTTTTTTTTTTACTGTTTAAAGGAATTTCTTGTCGAATTCTGGATAAGAATAAAATAAGATAGTTGCACCTATATTAAAGTGTATATGTATATATATATATTTTTTTGAGTAGTTGATGATGGATTTTAAAGGTCACAGATTTGATTCCTTATATCATCTTTAATGTGTTTCTGTGCCTGGCACTGAACTTCCTGCCTGCTCACTTTTCTGGAAAGAAAAACAACTGCTGCTTACAATGTAAATGTGTACGTTAGAGCTGAAACAATCAGACGATTAGTTATCAGCAGAAAAAACAATCAACAGCAGTTTAAATAATCAGTTGATCCCTAAACTGAATCTTTTTAAGTTTGAAGACGTCCCCCTGAGACCTGATTTTGTTTTTTTTGACAGTCCATAGTCTAAATGATTGATTGAAAAAATGATTGGCAGATTCACCGATAGTTTTTCTAGTTAATCTGTAGTTGCAGGCTTAGTGTACACACTCATCTGATTCAGTATTGAAGATTAATCTCTAGAAGCCAGAGCAAAGTAGAGGCAGGCTCTGCTCCAAGGGTCACAAGAGCTTCAACCTTAAAAGGTTTTGGGAGATAAGGGGGAGCCAGTGGGTTAAAGGGGTCGGGTGGGGTTCAGGGAATGCCTTGATTAGGGGTGAAGGGGTGGGAGCACCGGAGGGGCTGTTGCCATGGACGCCAGCAGGAGCCAGTTCATAGAGCTGCTCCTTTGTCAGAATAAAAAAAAAAAAAAAGCTAAGGAGGGATTTAAATGTGAAAGGACACGAGAAAAGAGGGAGAGACAAAAAAGGGGAGAGAAGTCATGAGATTTGAGGAGGATACAGAGGACAGAGGAGAGATAAAAAGGAGGGAGAAGAAGGGCAGCAGAGATAGATTGTGTGTGTGTGTCTGTGTGTGTGTGTGTGTGTGTGTGTGTATGTATTCCTGCTGGAGCTTTTCGCCTCTGAGATGGCAGTCATTACATGTAGTCCACCTATCCCGTCGTGCAGAACGCGACAGGGAGGAGATGGCAGAATAGACTTGCAGCCACATGCGCCTCTCTGCAGATTTAAATTCATAAGATTATTTTCGTAAGAAAGACTTCAGGGCCAACGTAAAACTCAGCGCTCGCGACTTCACCAACGCCGCTGCTTGGTTCTCCACGATTTGATAGAGACAGACGTCGAGGAGACATCGGTGAGAATTGCCGCATTTTGCTGCAGACTCTCAGGCTGCGAGACTAATTATTGCCAGACAAGACAGTGTGAATGAGGACGGAGAGATAGCGAGGAGTGGACAGCCTCGATCTATCACACCTGATAGACACTTGTAATAGCTGTCAGAGAAGAAGAGAGAGATAGGTTTTGAAATGGAGATGTGCTTCAGGAGGAGAGAGGCAAAAGGATGGTGATGAAGGAGGGAGGGAAGAGGAGAGAGCTGGTCGATTGAAATTGAGCAAACGTGTGTGTGTGTGTGTGTGTGTGTGAGAGTGAGAGTGAGAGATAGAGAGCCTCCCGCCCCCTCCTGTGGTGCAGAGGGGGATGAAACTTTGCAGAGATGAAAAATCTGCAGTGAAGTGTTTCAACTCTTCAACTCAGCATGCATCCCTGGACTCTTGTAAACTCTTTCCAAGTAGAGTAAGGTGTGTTTGTGTGTGGGTTGTGTGTGTATCTCCAGGTGTGCACGAGTATAGTACATGATTTTATTATGGTGTAACTCCATACCTGTACTTTTTCAGTGTGTGTGTGTGTGTGTGTGTATGCTTTAAATGACACGGGTTCCCATGAGCAATCAGGCCTGCTGGAGGTGTCAACAGGTTTGGGAAGGGTCAGGGTTAGGTCAGCAGGGTGGGGGTTGTGTCGGAAGGGGGAAGGAGAGGGCAAAGCGGACGGGGAGGTGAAAGAGGGAAATGAAGGAGCAGCAGGAGGAGGAGGAGGAGGAGTTGATGGAGGAGAACAGATGGACACAGTAGAGATAAGAAAATGATGAAGGCAGAACTAACACGTCCATGCTTTCTTTAATCAGATTCACCATTTGGAGAGAGAGTCCTCTCCTTTTTATTTTTTTTCCATTGCCTTTCTTCCTTTCCTTTCCTTTGTACTTATTTTCCCTCCTTCCATATCTCCTTCTTCCTCAGACCCCTCCTTGTAGTGTATATCATCTTTCTATCAAGTACCTCAGTGCCTTCGATGTGCTGACAGACAGTGCAGCCTGTGTGTGTGTGTACGTACGTGGTGTTGTGTTGCTTCGTCAGCCCCTTTCAGTGGGCCCTATATACATTGAA
The DNA here is from genome assembly GCF_002260705.1 of Seriola dumerili. Classification (NCBI taxonomy): domain Eukaryota; kingdom Metazoa; phylum Chordata; class Actinopteri; order Carangiformes; family Carangidae; genus Seriola; species Seriola dumerili. Next base: position 6,758,209 of record NW_019174328.1, read on the forward strand.
GTTGTCCATACCGGCTAGCTTCCCCAGCAGGTACCTACAGTATAAGACATCTCTTAATCTCTGAAATCCTAAATTAAACAATAAACAATAAAGGAAAAGCTGGAGCCACTAATAATGTCAAAGCGAAGGCCTGCGGTGCGGAAAACCATGTCATAAAAGGTAGCGGAGACGGCTCCCATCAATCAGCACAGGAGCTCCACCTCTTATCAGACCACACACTCAGTCCTGGGCGGTGAGGGAGGGGTTAATTATTTCTGGATTGAAGGAAAGAGAGAGAGAGAGAGAGAGAGAGAGAGAGAGAGAGAGAGAGAGAGAGAGAGAGAGAGAGAGAGAAAATAGGACAATACAGGAACTGTACCTGTGTGTTTGTCTTTTTGCCCAGGGGGATTGTTTTAGAGGCTTGTACACATGCCTCTACTGCTGGCATGTGGCGGAATGACTTTCCCTTCCTGTTGAGGCTAGTGTGTATGTACACTTTACGTTCAACACACACACACACACACAAACACACACACACACATCGAGCAGCAGCACATAATGGGGGTGGGATGTTGTTGAAAAGGTGCATTGAGGTACAGGAAAGGCTGGGAGTGCCACTGCCTCTATAATTACACCTATCAGCCTTCAGCCCAGCGCTCCACATATACTTCATCACTTATGCTTTTCCACTGTTGCTATTTTTCCTGCTCAAATCTTTTTAATCCCTCTCTTTTTTTGACCCACTCCTTCAGTTCCCTCTGAAGAAAACACACACGCACACACACACACACACTCACACTCACACTCACACTCACACTCACACTCACACTCACACACAGTCTTGGACATTTTTGTACTGCAATAAAGAGGAAAACTTGGAGTTTCTTCAATTTTTTTCTCACCGCGAATAGTTGCAAAACGTGTTGAGATCTGTCTACGTTTGAGATGAGTGAATGTACACATTTGTGTGTGTGTATGTGTGTGTGTATGTATGTGTGTGTGTATGTGTGCCTCGGGGTGACTGGAATTGGCTGTGGTATATATAGCAGAAGCCAGCTTGTATTTCAGGCAGGTTTTCCCCCCTTTTGCTCAACATTCGATCACAGTCTATAGTTTGCATGGTTACCGACAAAATCCGTCCTGATGTAGAAGTGCAGTCTCACCTATGGACAATCAAAATTCGCTTTCATACATTAGAAATTCACCTCATTCTCTCTGTGCTGTTGTACAAGTCAGAGGACAGGGTGTACACACATGCACTCACAGGCTGACTTGGATTTTCTCCCAGAAGTGAAGGTTTTATGCACTTTGGAGTCTAGCGGAGTTTCTTGCTCTCTGCCTTGGCGAGCAGAGCCTGTGCCGGGGTTGTAGCTCCTCCATGGCCGTGTTATGAAAGAAAATGAAGACGAGAGCGATGGAAAACAGAAGAGTCAGTCTACAGACAGGTCAAGGTTTTCGAAGCTTAGGCGCAGAGTCAAAAACCAGAGAGAAGCCAAAACAGAGAGCTCCCCCCTCCCTCTCCTTCCCCCTTCCCCTGCCTGACAACTGCTTCCGTCCTGGACCTTTCTGGCTGCTTTCCTTTCTGATGGGCAGACGTGCCGGAGTTTTATTACCTTTTTTTTTTTTAAGCTGAAGAGATCTGCCTATACTGCTCCTACTCACCCACACACAACGGCTGCTTGGCATCCATGCTAAAAGGGAGGGATGGTTGTGGGGGGTGGGGTTGTCTGTCAACACAGCTCGCAAAGCATCGATTGTGTTTTTTTTTTCTCTACATATGCTGCTCTGGCCGTAACTGCATGCCCTGAATCTATAAGCACCGATCACACTGCACACTTGATAACAGAACAGTGGTATTTTCTAAGGGCTCCATTCCAAATGACTGACTGGGAGTTTGCGGTAACAACATGTTGGTGTGACGGTTTTAAAAAAAAAAAAAAAAATGGGCCTCCTCTTTTCTGTATTGCTCCTCCTGCATAAGTTGATTTAAGTGCATCCATTTGGGGTTATATGGTGTTTTTGTTTCTTACACTATGGCTTGTTTCCTCTCCCACCTCTCTTTCCTCCTTCTTGTGCACCCTCTTCCTCCTCCAATCCGTCCTTTCCCTCCTTTCCCCCCTCCTTACTTCAACCTCCCCATTCGCTCTGCAGAGGCATCGAACAAATACCAAATTTCTAAGCCCACGGTGTGCTCAGTGCACCCAGGGGAGGTGCTGAAGCTGAGCTGCCCTCTGCCATCGCCGGGGACCATCACCTGGACCAAAGATGGCAGCTCTCTGGGCACCAACAACCGCACGCTGATAGAGCAGGAGGTGCTGCAGATCCGTGATGCCACGCCCAAGGATTCGGGCCTGTACGCCTGCACCAGCGTGGGCAAAGACACGGTCTGCTTCATAGTGAATGTCACAGGTGAGTCAGGGATCAGATAGGACAGAACAGAGCAAGTCAGGATGGGACAGGGAGTTTGGAGCTGTAGCACTGTATCCAGGAAGCCATCCTGAATTTAGTTCTTTCTGAAGGTCTAGTGAGTGTCTGTTTGTATAATTATGTGCTCATAACAAAAAGTGGCCCCACTCTCTCATTTTCTTTACAAATTTGTGTGTGCAAATTTGTGAGAACGTGACAGCATGAAAGCTTCTGCATGCAAAACTATGTGTATGTGTGTGTGTGTTTGCGCGTTGCGAGAGGGCGGCAGTAACTCAGTGGTTACTCTGTGCAGATGCCATCTCATCGGGGGATGATGAGGACGATACGGAGCGATCGGAGGACACTGGGGCGGACGGGGAGCAGATAAGTGAGTATGGGAGGAACGAAAGGAGGGATGAATGACTTGTGATGCTCTGTCCGTCCTCACCAACTCGCACTAATTAGATCTCAGTGGGAACAGCAGAGACGTCATACTACACAGTTTGGACATGGCAAAAACATTTTTTAGTAGCATATCTGGTTTAAGCCATATCCTGGTCTGAAAAAATAATGAACAGTCATTAGCAGCATGTCAGAATTTAACAGCTAAACACTTACAAAGACTTAATCCCTCGGCAAAATAATCTACTTAGCTTTGTCAGTGGTTATTAGCCCAGTTCGGACTGTGGCTGTATGTTTATGATTAAGGCAGGAGAGAAAGCGGATAGTCTCTATTCTCACACAATCAGGAGGAGACGGCTGTTAGTGACACCAAAATTCACGTCAACTCTTCCCTGGATCCACATCTCTGCTATTCTATACCTTGGCATATCTGTCTAGACCTTTACTGTGAGATTGTGGAGTGTGTGTTGTAAAGTGTGTGCGTGTGCGTGTGTGTGTGTGTGTGTGTGTGTGTGTGTGTGTGTGTGTGTGTGTGTGTGTGTGTGTGTGTGTGTGTGTGTGTGTGTGTGTGTCTCCCAGGCTACATGCTCGAGGGAATACAGGGATTCCTGACATTCCTTCAGCTAGTGTCTCTCAGGTAGTCGGGCCTCATGGAGCCAGTCAGTCAGCTGGACTCATCCATTATGAAAGACACCCATCTGGACCAAGTTACCCACCTGATGGGCCTGTGTGTGTGTGTGCATGCGTGTGTGTGTGTGAGAGAGAGGGAAAGAGAAAGTTTTACCCTAGTTTTGTCTATGCGTTGGGGTAGTAGTGTGTTTATGTAGCCACGTGCACACGTGCATGCATTCACATACACATACACTCACAAAAAAGGGGGCTGAAGTAAAGATGAGGGTTTCCACATCTTGTTAAAATTCTCCACACACATTGCGTCTCACCGTGAGTCCTCCCCCTCCACTTTTGGGCTGACTGTAATTGCCTGAAATCCATTAAATATGGGGGGAGAGAGAGGAACTCAGCAAGAGGAAAAAATGGGGGAGAGGGAAAAGATCCAGCCATTCTGGTGGTAATAAGCTGTTTGAAAACAAAGGGAAAGCTGTTCTGGCTGTACAGGCGCATTTTCTCACTGTGTGTATTTTTTGAAAATTTTAAAAACCGAAATTATTATTAAAAGAAATGGGGAAGAAGAGGAGAAGGAAAAGAGGCAGAGGGAGGAGGGGAGGCTTGTTGGATCAGCACCAGCACTTCTCCGAGCATGGCGTGGAGCCTTGGCCCTGAGCCGAAGACTGGAGGGAGGGAGGGTGCATGTAGGCGTGGGAGGGAATGAGAGCGGAGAGTGCGGGGTGTAGCTTTATATTTGTGGCTTTTTTAATTTTTTTTCTCTTTTCTTCTGGAGCACTCAGAATGGGCCGGGCATCAGGCCCAGAGCGTTCTGATTTGACTTTGTGTAGAAGAGTGAACAACATAAGTGGGTGAAAAAAGTTGAAAAGGGAGAGAGTCCAGCGTGTTTGTCCATCGTCAGCAGTGGGTGGTGTTATTGGAGGAGACATGGAAGAGCCTCTACTGGGATCTGTGAGGGAAGCTGTGTTTAGGGGAAGGGTGAAGGTGGGTAGGCGGAGGGGGGTAGTGCTGATGTCATGATGAAGAGCCACGTGGAGCTTTGCTTTCTGCGTCGAGTCCTCTCGTTACAAAATCCCTGTCCTGTTGACTCACTGTTAACATCATTCTTCATTGTCAACGTGCCTCACCTTTAGATAAAGCTGCACATGTCAGAATAGATCTACCTCACTGTCATAATTAAAGCAGTCCTGTTATATGTTGTTATGGCTATGCAAGTGCAAAAATCAATTTAAATAATAAACATTATTTGGGGCCCTCAGTGTGCAGCTTTAAATTGCAGATTATGTCCACTGTTGGAAAAGAAATTAGAGATTTCTAAATTAAAGTCACAATATTTTGAAAAAAGTATAAAGAACAGCTGTAAGTTTATGAGAAAAATATTACATTATGAGGGTGAAGTCATACTTTGTAGAAAAAATTAAAATTTGGATGACATAAAGTTGTATGGTTACAAGAAGGAAAGTCAAGATAGTCTGAATAAAAATCATGACGTAAAAAAATATTTTAAAGGCCTGGAAAACCTGTTTAATCAACCAGCGTCTTACGGAGTGTGATGGGGTCCTGCATGAACATGAACTGTCAACAGAGAGATTTTAGCGTTTTTATTTTGTCTGATGTCAGTTTTATTAGCTTGAAGTGGGTGGGGCTCAACTGGAAGAGGAAAAAAGTTGATGTCACACATTTCTATAAACCAATCAGGATTTAGCTCAACTCGATTCAAAATCTGATTATAGCTGTGGGGTTGTTTGCTTATGCTGAAGGGCCATAAACACTCTTATTATCCTATTCTATCCTATTATGTATCATAGCTCCACTGTTCAAAGATCATTTATCTCCAAATCTGGTGACTTTTTAAATTAGCTAAAAATGCACTGTGACAAATCTGAAAACAAGGGTGTTTCTCTTAACTAACAGTAAGACTGTTTCAAGAGGACCAATACCATCAAGAGGACCAGTAGTGAAGAGGAGGATATCACTGCTTAACTAGAAATCATTTCAACAATGAAAAACTACTTTGGGACACTGGTGGATTTAGCTCTCCGGAGGAACTTAGAGGAAAAAAATCTTGACTCATAGCACAGGGGTTAGATAACCTCAGCTCACCCCAGGCCAGCTTAGGATAAACAGCCGTGAGTGGGGATCCGGATGCACGGGGCTTTGGGGGTGGCGGGGGTTCCTGGAGGCCACAGCAGTTGGACCAGTGAGAGTTTGGCTTCATCTGGAGAGAGGTCTGAGGGTCGTCTCGTTTGAAGTGCTGCCCCTCCGGACGGAGAGCATGGGAAACAGCACCGCTCACCTTTCATGTCCCAACCTCATCCTCCAACCTGGCTGCCAGTTTGGGGTCAGAGGTCGTTTCGGAGAAGACGAGCCAGTCTCCACCTAATCTGTCTCTGTCTGAACGGATGGAGTGATGACAGGGAGAGTGGATGGAGAGGAATGGAGGGGACTGAGAGGTGAAGAAGCAGGAAGAGAAGCGCAGATAGTGAGAGTGAGGAAGAAGGAGAAAGGGGGGATGACTAATTATAGTTTGAGTACTTAACGTATGCATCCATTCAGGAAGGAAGAGCACTGTTTACTGACTTTACTATCCAAGTATGCACGACTTGTCCGGTTGTGCGTTCCAGAGAAAATGATGGGAGGTGTCTAATAGTATGCAGATTGGACAGACTGGAAAGAGATTCGAGGGAGGGCACTTGAAGCAGAGATCCCCCTGGGATGTAAACTCATGCTTGAGGGTCGTACTAAAGTGAGTTGCGGTCTTATCCATGGGAATTCCCTGTGTTGCTCATACTCGTGCTATACAGAGAGAAAGTGATGGTTGGGAAAACCGTTTGGGTTGTTGTTTGAGTTTCTCTTCCCCTCTGAGCCCCATCTGCTTAGGCAATCACACTTCCAGGTGCAGAGAGAAAGGGCGGGTGGGGGGCTCGGAAGAAAATCCAGCTGACTGAGACTCAGAAATTGGGAGAAAAAGAGGGAACCGGGGAATGGACAAAACACAAGAAAGGTGGTTTCAGTAGGAGAAATGGTAACAGTTAAGCGTTGATAAAGCTGGATGAAAGTCTGCGTTGACAACTCTGGAATCGTTTGTTAAACGTGACATTCATTTTCTCCCCTGACGGCACATAATTATTTTCCAAGGGGTGATAAGCATCCCTGGCCCTGCCGTCCATATCTAGCCAAGTGACAGGCAGATAAACAGGGGAGCTATGGTAATTGGAGGAAGTGGAGGGAGAAAAAAAGCTGCTAAGTGGAATGAGATGAAATTGAATGTGATGGTCTAGTTACCCTCTTGGCAACGCCCAGGCACATTCTCCCCTTAGAGCTGATGTTTTTCCCCCCTCTGCAACACCCCGCTGAGCCTACAGGGAAAAGTGTGTGTTTTTATTTAACTGTTTGAGTGTGGAGCTCTGGGTTGTGTTATGCAGACGGCAGGTCAGTCAGTGCTGCTGGGGCAGGGTGGGATGGGGGTGGGGGGGTGTTAAGAATGGTTCAGGTTTGGCTCCTCTGCAGTCACGCTTCCAAGTATATCTGCCTCAGCCAGTCCAAGGTCCTGAAGCCAAACTGTTGAGGACATGATTAGGAAATCTCACCCCGACTGAACACCAACTGTTCTCTGGTTGTAGGCGCTCCGTATTGGACCTCGTCCGCAAAGATGGAGAAGAAGCTGCATGCAGTGCCAGCTGCCAACACAGTCAAGTTCCGCTGTGCTGCAGGAGGCAACCCCCGGCCCAAGCTGCGCTGGCTTAAAAACAGCAGGCCTTTCCGGCAAGAGGACCGCATGGGAGGGTATAAGGTAGGATAAACAGTAATACATCAGACTTTTTATTACAAATGTCAACTCACTGCCTTCTCTTGCGTTTTACTGCTTTCTGTGCTGCAGTGTTTCTGGCCATTTCGTGTATGTATTTACAAGGGACGTCAAGCCTCCCTCTTGCAGTCATTCTCTGACTGTCCTTTCACCCCTTTTCCACCCTTCACTGGAGAGACGGGAGGAGAGTAGACAGAGGAAACGAGGGCAAGGTTTCTGGTGTGAAATTGGAATTGCTCATCCGTGCGCCTCCTCTCACCAGGATACTTTGCAGAGCCTCTCACTGTAACTCGAAATGGTTCTTTACCCCCAACAATTAGAAACCTAAGCCCTGGACTTAAGGGTTAAATGCCCCCAAACAGTAATGTATAGAAAAAGTAGGTAGCGTCAGGGTTGAAATGAGTTGAGAATGCTGAGGTAACTCAATCAGGGAGAACAGGTCCCACTGGCTTTGCTTGGAGAGTAGTGTGTGATTCGAGCATGTGATTCTGTTGTTTTGAAATGTGATTTACAAATACTATTGCTGCTCTGGTTAAAGTTTAAACTGAAGGGGCTTGATGTGCTGTGCGGCTTTTAACTCTATAAATGAACTCCAATAAAGTCACAAATTTTTGGAAAGGAGGACCAGAGTGAAGATAACTTTGGTCACTTTAATTCCTTGCCAACTTAAATGAGTATGACTTTCTATAGAAAGTGCTGTGGTTCCAACAAAAAAAAACACTTTGTTGAACTTGTGAAATCTCTCACCCAGGTCCCATTTTGGGAAATAAACGGTCTGAGTTGATTTATTTGTGGTGAAAATACCTGATACTGAATGTCATGGGAAAGTAAAGCTGTGGTGTGGTTATGTTTGATTTCCTCTTTGTATAAAAAAAAAAAAAAGCCTGAAAATAGCTGCGACTAGTCTGAATGTGAAGAATTCCTCCTCCGTGACAGAGTCTGTTTGGATTGCATTTATTTTGCCTTAATTCCTCTCTTTGTCTTTCTAAACAAGCAGCATTAACTGTACATGCTAGAGGCGTACTGACAGAGTGGAATAACCGCTTAAACAGACAGCTATGAAATTCATTTATGAAAAGATCCAGTGATGCTGAACGAGTCTGCGGCTCCTGGTTAATGCCTGATGGTTTATGAGGAAACACGTCTCCCTGCCAGGAAAGTTTAGGAGCAGATTATGTTGATGTAGCCGCTAATGTCGCTTCCCTTTGGCTTTCAGCAGGCTCATTACAGCGCAGACAAAAAACAGCCGCGACGTGACGGAAACGAAACAGTCAGGCTGTCAGATGCACTGTGGGCAGCTCATTTCTCTCTCTCTCTCTTTGTCAACAAATGTTGGACAAAAGCTGTACCTGAGCCCAGCCCTGTGGCATAATCTCTCCATTGTCAGAAATGTAGGCCTGTACAAGCAGAAGCTACACTCTCCCTTCAGTCTGGAGACGGAAACACTATTGTTAGCTCACACCTGTGGATTCCACACACAGGTGAAGATAATTTTACAAATAATTATGAATAACTGTGTGTTTGAAAGTGCTCTAGACTAGACAGGTGGGGTTTTACAGGATAAGAGATACAGTGACTTACGGGAGAAGCACACAGTTACAGGGAAGTGCTGGGTGTATTTGGCAATTTATTTTTACCTTTGTAAAAAATTGCAACCAGCTCCACTTCATCAAAGTCAACTTAAAACTAACAATTTAAAAGACATTGAGATATTTTCCCCAGGATTTGACGTTATTTGCAGGAATAAGGAAAATACTTGGACGTTGCACAGTCACTCTGCTGGAATCAGGCTGTCATCAGACTCAATATTGTTTTCCAGCACACTGCATCTCGTCTTTCACTCTGTGAACCAAATCCCCTCCTGTCATTTAAAAAAAAAAAAAATCATCTGTCTCATTTCTTTGTGTTTGTTAATTCCTCTGTTAAGACTGCAATTCTCTGTATTTCCTGGTGTGTGTGTGTGTGTGTGTGTGTGTGTGTGTGTGTGTGTGTTTAACATAACGACAAACCCCCTGCCTCTCATACCCAGGTGCGCAGCCAGCACTGGACCCTGATCATGGAGAGCGTGGTGCCGTCGGACAAGGGCAACTACACCTGTCTGGTGGAGAACGAGTTCGGATCCATCAACCACACGTACACCTTGGACGTAGTGGGTCAGTACCGCTTACAAAAAACACTGACTGTCAGACTGAGAGTACACCTGCGAGGCCGGTAAAGGAGGAGTTGGGGGATGGAGGGAGAGGGAGGTGGAGGAAAAGGGGAGGCCAGCTGAAAGAGTTCTCACAGTGAGAATGGTGTGTATGTGTGAGCGTGTGCTGTTTGACTGCCCAGGTGCACACTGGATGCAGGTGCAGGCCAAAGAGTGCTGCCAAGTGTGTGGAAGCTAAACACGCATGTGTCATCAGTTTTAATGCAGTTTTTATTAATTATATAAAATCATCCTCTCATAATGGCAGTGTGTGTGTATGATGTTCACTCATAGTGTGTGTATGAGGTTATATATTATATTATGTTAGACAAATCCCACCCATTTTAACTCCAGGAAGGTGAGAACAATTATACCAGAAACTAAAAACATACACTTTCCATTTCTATTTAAAGGATCATTTCACCCAAATCACAAAATTATTTTTCAGTGTGACTGCTTTTTATTGGAGAATTACTTCATTAGGAAATTGCTGACAGTGCAGTCAGTGCAATATCCTGAGCAACACTGTTTCTGTAAATAAAAACGCAGTGTTGTTCAGCTTCTCAAATGCAATTTTCCATGATTTCAGCACCACAACCGTGGCTAATAATACAGAAATTATCTTCATGGCTCAATACCACAAGGTTTAAGTAGAAAATTATGCTTTTATTTTGTGTATATGTGTGTGTGATTTGGTTTAACCAAGTCTTTTAATATCAGCTCTGATATGATGGGGACTTAAATCGGTAGCGGGTGATCGTTTAGTGTCACTCTCTGAGGACACAGAGTGCTGACCTCAGCGCTATCGCGGCGAGTTCAGATCCAACTCAGTCAACCCCTCACTTTGACCTTTGGAGCACAGAAAGCAAAGAGTGTTTTTCTGCTCGGTTTGCAGAATCGATAGACAGTGGGGACAACAAGGGGAGTGGGATAAAGATAGTAGATCAATGTGTGCGCACGCGTGTGTGTGTGTGTGTGTGTGTGTGTGTGTGTGTGTGTGTGTGTGTGTTTGTGTGAGTGAGTGTGCGGCAACTTTGCCCTTAATTCAATGCAGACCTGCTCTCCTTTGGCCTCACTCGAACCACTACACAAGCAATCAGTACACATCAAAGTTTATCTGACACAGTTATTCTTCTAAAGGCTGGTCAATAATCCACAGATAACCCGGACACACATGCAGCTGCAGCAGTTTGAGTCGAAAACAAACATTTAGGAGCCACTGGTCACTTCAGGCGTAAGAAGTCTGTGTCTGTATGTAGAATTATTCTCCGACTGTCTCCATTGTCCCCAACAGACCAACTGTAATTACACACTTCTGTTTTCATTAGTGTCTCCATGGTAATAAGGAGTATTATTTTCCTTTTATCAGATGGAGATTGAATACCTGAGGGTTTTTGCACAATGAACATATAAGCACATGCACACAAACTCATGAAGGTCCACACACACACACACACACACACACACACACACACACACATGCTCCCCAACACAGGCCCCCTGCTCTGCTCCCCCCTGGAGTTAGCTAAAGCTCTCCTTCAGACTGCATATTTCTGTTTTTTGTTCTGTTTTATTGCAGAGCAGTAAACCCCCTCCACGTCTGGCTCCACAGCCACTGCACCCTGGAAACCTCTTGCTTCATTTTCCTCCATTATAGTGGGGTGGACAGAGGGAGGAGAGGGGAAGACAGAGAAAAGGAGGGGAAACAGAAAGAGAAAAGGCTGTTCTTATCAGTCGTTTTTGCCCAAGTGACCTGCAGGATCAGCCATTAAAAGCAAGAGGAGCCAGCCTTTTCTGGTTCAAACTGGCCTCTGGAGAAAGAGCCACAGTTGGACATCCATGAGCAGACACACATGACAAGGAGGGACAAATGAGGAGTCAAAACAGACATCGGCTCTTTCAATCAGAACTGTGGCACCCAGTGGCCATTCGGCACTTTGTTGGTAGCCCCATGCCATCCTGTACCACGCAGCGCCCTTCCTGTGCCTGTACCCCTCCCTGACCCTTAGGGCCTTGTGTGCCAAGCCGCCAGGTTACCCAGAGTTCACCGGTCTCGCATGGGACACCATGGAATGCCCCCGGTCTGTCTCCTCACGCTTCTTCCTGCCGCTATCCCACCACCGCTGCCATCAAATTACTCCACTAATGACTTAATTGATAAATGGATTCAGTTTAGAGACGGGTCACTACATATTGGTCACAGCAAAACATAAAAAATAAAAAAACGCACCACAGGGACAACTCTTTAATTCAGTTCGATACATGGAAACCATAGTCAAGACCTGTCGACTTTCTCTGTCACCGTTCCCTCCTCTCATGCTGCAGACAAAGTCTTTGCATCGTCCTTCATGTTTTTCCCTCCTTATGTGTAGCTTTTTTGTGTGAGGTCGACGGGCCATAAAAGAACTTCTGCACTTGCTCAGGCCCACACACACACACACACACACACACACACACACACACACACACACACACACACACACACACACGATATTCCTTTTTTTAATTTAAGCAAGAATTGCTCCACAAACTTTTATTGTTTTGGGGTTTCTCCATAACCATGATGTGGCCTATTTAATCGCACCACACACCCACTCTGTCATTTGGTCTGAGTTGTCAGCTATGCAGCTCTAACTGGTCCAGCTAACATTTGGATCAACTATAATAATGAAGGTTAAAATGAAAGTGGATTTTTTTAAGTTGCAGCTCCAAAAGGTCTTTGTTCCTCTCTCTCTGTATGATCGACTCAATTGAGTTAATTTCCACGCAGCTTCAATAGTTGTCTGTTTTAGTAAATATATACCTTACCAAAATGTTCTCTGTTTGGAAGGTTTTACAAAGAGAGCACCGACAGTGTTTGGGACAGATCAAGAGGGTGAGAAGGCCTGTGAACGATGGAGGAGTAGAGAAAAAAGGGGGGGAAAGAAAGAGAGACAATAAACAAGGCGAGCCCTAGGAATGTGCAGGAAGGAGGAGGGAGATGGGGAGAGAGGAAGGAGGGGTGGGAATCATCTGATCTGACAGATTTCAGAAAGATGGAGGAGGAAGACGGGCAGGCAGACATATGGAAGAAGTCTCTGCCTCCTAGTTTCTGCACTCTCCATCTGTTGATCCTTTCTCCTCCCTTCACTCCCTTCACTCACCCTCCTAATTCTTTCTCCCTTTTTTAGTCCTTCTTCTCAAACCCAACCTCTACCCTTCATCACACAACCTCATCCTCTGACCATCCCCCATGACCCACCCCACCGACCTTAGACACACACACACACATGCACAAACGAATTCACTGCACTTACCTTCAAGCTTTGTTTTGGAAAGGCACTGCAGCGCCCCAGGCTAAGTGATGTCATTTTGTGTGCGTGTGTATGTGTGTGTGTGTGTGTGTGTGCGCGGTGGCAGCGGGTGGTTGCTGTCAGTGTGGGGGTTGGTGGGCTCCTCAGTGTGGTTGTGAAGGCCGGGTAGTGTTTTGAAAGGGGGCATTGTTCAACAGGTCTCGCTCTGTTTGGATTCGCAGGCCAAATGTTTGCTTGTAAAAGAATGCAGATAGCTGGAGATGTGGGGGTGCTACGAAGGTGTTTCACTTTCAAGACTGGCACATAGTTTCGCTCAACCCGCCTCACTGGTATGCAATATACAGTATACACCCCACTTCATGGAAGCCCTCCTCCATTTCCTCCAGTTCTTTATCTTTCATAGATAAATGCCTCCACCTCTTTGTTTTGTGCGAAGCCTTTAAATGCCTCAGAGATAAGAGAGAGACAGCGCGGTCCTGCTTTCACCTGTCAGGGTTTTCTGGGAAACGTTTACACTCACAGGACGTGAAGTTCTGCTTTTGCAAAGATAAACTCTCATACGGTTTGCACCATCATTAGAAAAATGTCAGATATGACTATATGAGAAATCCAAAGTTTTTTAAAACACTTCCCTTTCGGAGAACATTTACGTTGAGTGATGATAAATTACTCGTGCGGTTGCCTCCTCAAATCTTATATTATACTTTGAGTTTTCACACAAACATTTTCCTGACTCTTGACAGAACGGTCCCCTCACCGGCCTATTCTCCAGGCCGGTCTCCCGGCCAACACCACTGTTCATGTCGGGGAGGACGCCCGCTTCGTCTGTAAGGTCTACAGCGACGCCCAACCTCACATCCAGTGGCTCAAACACATCACTCAGAACGGCAGTCGCTACGGCCCCGATGGACACCCCTACGTCCGAGTGCTAAAGGTACATTCCTGCACTTCCTCTTTTACGGTTTATCCTCTTGATCAGAAGCAAGTCCTTCCCTCTATTTCTCTTGGTGTGTTCTGGGTTCCAGGTGTTTCGGATGAATTTCAAAAGCTCATATGAGGAAGTAATCATTTTTTTCCCTCCCTTATGAACTGATAGGTCTTTCCCACGCTGGCTCTCGGTGGTGACTCCTGCTCTCTCTTCTCCCCTGCAGATTCATATACAGTAGCTGTTGTCATGATGTTTGCGTGTTTGTCTGATTAATTCTGCTTATTTGTCTTTATTCTAAGTATTTTAAGTATGTGTGTTAAGTATGTGTGTGTGTGTGGATTGCAGCGTTCAGGCATTAACAGCTCAGACGTGGAGATGCTCACCCTCACCAACGTGACGGAGGAGGATGCTGGAGAGTATATCTGTAAAGTCTCCAATTATATAGGCGAGGCCAACCAGTCGGGCTGGCTGACTGTCATCCCAGGTAACCCTTGAGACCTGACCCCATCTGCCCTCCCTCCTTCCTGTTGTGGTTTCCTGGCCTTCGGCCCTGACCTGCTGTGCTGTGGTGGTCCTGCTGGTGGTCTCTTGGTGGTCCTGGGGCTCACAGACCTTCTCTTCCCTTGATGTTCCACGTTTGTGTTTCAGCTGCTCCCTCCGCTGAGACCGGTGCAGCCTTGGAAGCACTGCTCAGACCTGCACACGTCGACACTGACATTGTCACAGCTAGCATCTCTCACTTAGACTTCTCTTACTGTCTTGCAAGCTGTGTCAAGTTGGTGTATGGTGTTGCAGCGCAGTGCTCTCCATGCTCTCTGTGTTTGTCTGTGCATGTGTCCAGTCCAATGTGTGGATTCGACTGGTTTCTCTTTAGGTTCTGTTGGTGACGGGAACCTTTTGGGTTTTGTTTTTTTGGTGTACTGGCTCAATTTTCCTATGTTTTGCTGGCATACTGGGCTCAATCTGTGTCTTTGTTTATGAAACCCCCTCCTCCTCACCCATGGAAACTCCCAACATCCTTTCATCCTCTAGATGGGACCTCCACGATGGACGCCATCCAGCTCCTTTTATTTCTCTCCTGGTGTTGTGGGTCTCATTTTTTCTCTCTCTCTCTCTCTCTCTCTCTCTCTGTCCTCCCTCATCTTTCTCTGTGACTCTTATCTTCGACACTCTCTTTCTTTCTTTTCAACCTCCTCCTCTTCCTCTTCCTCTTCCTCTTCCTCCTCTTCTTCTCTCCCAGACCGCAGGCGTTAACACCACAGATAAGGAGATAGAAGTTCTCTACTTGCCCAATGTAACAGTGGAAGATGCTGGGGAGTATACATGCTTGGCGGGTAATTCTATTGGGATCTCCTATCACACTGCTTGGTTGACGGTGCTTCCAGGTATATACACTTGTATACTGTCCTCTCTTTTCCTATTTCCTTTTTCTTTTCTCAAGTCTTGTATAAAATGGTTAGTTTATGTCATTTCAATGACCTCTACGGAAGGCAAGTCCTCCCACGGCCTCACTGCTCAAATATCAGATTACTGTGATGAACCAGCACGGTCCACTTCCAAGACAGTGTAACGTAAGAGCGGGGAGCATATATTCTATAATAGTATCTGGATTCGCAAGCTGTTAAAAGCTCTGAGCAGATAACGGGGTAGTTTGCAGACGACTTCTTATAATGAGACGGAAGTGGAGCTCCCAGAGCAGCTCGAGTGTCTCCAGACTCCAGAGGCAGGGGAGGGTTTGTCTCCCGCCTTCTGTTACATCTCCCTCCTGCTCCTTGGGGAAAACTCTCTCAGTGCCACACTTTGGTTCTGCATGTCGAAGAAATCCATTTTTCTTTCACATGTGTTTCACTTACGCCTCAAACTTATTCCCCTCCCCTTTCCTGGCTCTGATAATTGCACACTTTTAAGATCCTTATTTCGTCTTGAAATAAAGATCGAAAGGTAAAGCTCAACACTTGCTTTGAGTTGGCTCGACTTTCTCAATTATCAGGGCCGAACCTCTCAGAGTCTACACAGCGAATGACTCATGCATGCGAATGTTTGTCCATTTGTGTGTGTTCTCATTTATCAGCTTGTTTTATCTTATTTTTGTCAGTTGCTGTGTCTGGGCGGTAATCATGCATACCAAAGGATCAAATACATAAAACTCAGTGTCACTGTCTGCACAAGTTCTCTCCAGGCTGAACAGACAAATTTGAGCCAAAAGTAGGGTGGGCATTAAATGAGATCGATTAGAGAGTAGATGACTGTCTGGAGCCCTCGATAGAAAACTGGTAGGAACCCTCCCGTAACGTTGTAATGAGACAATAGTTTAGTTTTGTCTGTAAACAATACAGCATAATGATCACAGGCCAGCCATTTCCTCTGGGAGTAATATGTAATATTTATTGCCCTCGATGTGCTCTATGTGCACCGATGGCGCCATCGAGGCTGTGGCTTCTGTGTGCTCGCTGTGGTTTTTGGACCAGCAGATGCGAAGAGGCAGACGGGAGAAAGGTTCCCACATGTAGCTTCACCTCCAGTTGGCTGACGGGCCGCTCCGCTGGCTGTGCTGCACAAGAGCCTAGTTTGTGGTCTGGAGGGCTATGCATTATGGAACAGTCCAGTTATATAGCACGCACGCGCACACACACACGCGCACACACACACGCACACACGCACACAAACTCTACTCATTTCCTCAACAGGAAGTTCAGGCCATATACAACCACGGAGGACTCCACTCTCCCTTGTTTGCGATCTGAAGTGAAGCGCATATTGTTCTGTCGGCCGTGGGTGTGTGTTTGTGTTTGTGCTCGCGTGTCTCCAACATTAGCACAGAATGCAGACATATGCAGGCCTGGTTGTACTGGCTGAGTGAAGATTTAAAATCTGTTGAGACTATTAAGCCCTGTACAGGCCTGTTAGATAAAAAACAACAACAAAAAAAAAAAAGTGGGCGTGCTGGTACCCTGGAAAGACGATAGAGAGGAGGATGCTACAAAATCATTTCTGTTTAGTTTGCCTGCCGATCGTGATTACATTTACGCATGAGTCATCTCCTGAGCATCTGTCTCTGCGTGTGCCTGTCTGATAACCATGTGTGTCTGTTCAAATGAAGAATGTGCCTTTGTGTCAATCATACATGTGTGTGAGAGTGATCAGTGCGAGTCTTCCTCTAACTCTCCTCGCCTGGCCTCCGTCTCACTTCTCCCCCTTTTATTTTCCTCAGCCCTCGAGAAGTCTCCAGGGCCCTTCTCCCCAGACTACGTGGAGATTGCAATTTACTGCGCGGGCGTCTTCCTCATCGCCTGCATGGTGGGCATCGTGGTGGTGTGCCGCATGAGGAACACTGCGAAGAAACCGGACTTTGGGGGCCAACCAGCTGTCCACAAACTGAGCAAGCAGATCCCTCTGCGCCGCCAGGTAACAGAAAGTAGATAAAGAGTTCTAAAGGCATCTAACACCCCTAGAGGAGAAAAACACACACTGCATTGCAGACATGATGCAGAAATACAATGACAGACAGTAAACTATGGATAATTTACATAAATGAATATAAGAGGATCATGCTGAAAAGAATAATAAAAGTTGCATTGTTGATACATTTTTGCAAATACTTAAGACTTGGACTTTATATACAAAAAATACACACACCATGGCAGATACTGTTGTGGTATTTTAAACAAGCCTCATTTAGAAGGTATGCACTTCTGAGCAGGTTAGCACTGCTGCCTGAAACTGTAGCCAGTTTCTTTTTTTTTTTTTTTCTGTGTGTGAGCCATGCTTTTCCCTCAACGCTCCAAAAGGTACAAAAAGTGTTGGATTACATTCTGCGGAGAGACTGATTCCTGTGTCAAGGTAAGGTTAGGGTGGAGAGAGGTGAGGTGAGCCCCGGGGACAGAGGCGAGGCCGAGTGATTAACACGCATTTTGTCAACATTACTGTTGTTGCTCACTTCTTAATGATCACTGAAATGTCATCGCTGGCCTTGAGACAGACTCTACAGTAATGTTAAAGCATCAGTCACTGAAATTATGGATATATACATATCCATGTGCCATACTTGCCAACAATGCTGTTTGATTCCAATAAAAGCACCACAGTCGGTCAAACATACGCGGTCACACACACATTTACTCAGACTCCTCTAGTGATGTCTTGGAGCTTTAGCCGACCTATGAACCCAGATTGCGGTGATCAGCCAATGCTTTTCTTCCTGTAGGTGTCGGCAGATTCAAGCTCTTCCATGAACTCCAGTACGCCGCTGGTACGCATCACAACACGGCGGAGCTCCGCGCACGACGAGCCAATCCCTGAGTATGATCTTCCCGAGGATCCACGCTGGGAGTTTGCCCGAGACAGGTGAGGGCTGTGTGTTTGTTATGGACATGATCACTTGCCGCTTTTGTCCTGTGACCATCGTCCATCCTGTCTGCCAGTATTGTCTTATTGCAACTCTTACCATTTCACAAAATGAACATGCATGTAAATCTGATTCAGCTCCGGGATAAAGCATAAAAAAGCCTTTAAAAGGCTGATCAGCGTCACAGTTCCACTTTCATATAAAAAGGATATTCATAGTAACCCACTCATACATATAGTACCTGTTTGACAGCTATCAGCTCTACCCTCTTGGCCCTTGTTCTCAATGCCACTACAAGAATCTATGGCTTAAAGGGTCCCGTTCAGGACTTGATAACACCAATATTACAAAACAATGATACAATCTGTTTGATTGTATGTTAGCAGCTAAATGATAAGATAACTATTATTGTTGTTGGAGAGTGCCATTAACACTGATAGGCAGCAGGCAATAATGCCTAACTGGTGAATAATGGTTGTGGTGGCTGAGATAAAGGCTACTGATTCATCTCCTGCTGCTGTAAAATGACCTGAACTTGGCACCCTGCCCCCTGCCTCATCATTACAACTGCTGCTACATCACACTCTCACTCACACACAGTCACACACACACACACACACACACATGCTTCTGATGCTATGGAATGAAGCTGTGCTAATTAGTGGTTAGCACTCGCAGCTTTCATCTACATGTTTGGGCTAGGAGTGTTTGCTCAGTTTCATACCAGAGGAATTAGCACTGCTGAGGTTTCAGTTAGTCACAGTTGCAGCGGCCAGTGATAAGCTTCAGGGTGGATTTAATAGGACAGCAAAGGTTAGAGTAGTTTAATACCCACTTGAGGCCTTTGGTTTTGAAAGAAAAGGGAAAATCCCAAAGCATAAACACAAAGGCCTGTCTTTTGTTAAAATGGTTGTAAAAAAGAGCGCGGATCATAAATTTAACCATCACTCATCAGCGAAAAAAAAACAAACTGTTATGATGTAATGCTGGACTGTGCATGCCGAATGACACTGTGGTGAAAACGTTTTGATTTTAATTGATGAAAGGAGATGTTTTGTCTAGGCTGAATACGTCTCTGTGTGTCTCTCTGTTTGGGTCTTTATTCCCCGCCTGTCATCCCAGCGCCTGAGGGATCATGTCGGGATTGCAGAACGCTGAGGAATGCTAACGTTTGCAGTTTGCGCCGAGGAAAAATAACATTGATTATGTGTGGCTGGATGGACAGAATGGTTGCCATTGAGCGTGGCGAGTGTGTGCGGACAGATAGGGGATTGTGTTACAGTGCGCAGTGTGATTCTTTACATAGCCAGGAAACTGGGTCTTAGGGGGTGGGGCCAGCACCTGTCAATCTAATGAAAAAGCAACAAGGTACACTAGTTGAGGGGTCAGATAGGTGCTCTGGCTCTGGTGGAGCTGTGAAAGAGCATGTGTATAAGTATAATTTCTTCACTATATCAACATGTGTAATGTTTGGACGTAAAGTTTAACACAGCAGCTATTGTGACACGGCTTACAATAAAATAGTGCTTAAATTTCCATTTGGTATTGTGGTCGGACCCACCTGTATGGCAACACAAAGCCAGCATACGATCCATCACAGGCTAATGTGTCGGCGCTATGCTAAGCCCTGTGTAATTACTTGTAAAGGGTGTATATTGGAACATGCCAAGGCAGGGTAAACCGTTTAGAAATGAGTGCCTCTCCCTGGCTTTATCAGGTGATTATCGTTGCCATGTCTGCCTTCCTACCTACTGCCCTGGCACGGGCTGCAGTCACCGCGCCAATAAAGCACTCACACAGACACAATCTGATTGAAACAGAGAGCGATCTAGTATAAAAAAAAAAAAAAAAAAAAAGAGACAGGGTGAGGTTGAGAAACTGGCGCGGTGCCTGGTTTCATTCCCTCTGTCAGTCTCACACTCTATCTAACCTGTTTATTTCTGCACAGGGACGGAATTGACGCCGCAGTCAGATCAGGTCGATGAGTTTTAGTTTTGGTTCAGTGTTTCAGCAGCTAATCAGCTTCCTGTCTGTTTCTTCTTGTTTCCCTCTTGCAGGTTGACCCTGGGCAAGCCCCTAGGTGAAGGCTGCTTCGGCCAAGTTGTAATGGCAGAGGCCCTGGGCATCGATAAGGACAAACCCAAGGAAGCTGTAACTGTCGCCGTCAAGATGCTGAAAGGTAAGAGGGTCTGCTGCCGGTACACAAACGCAGTGAGGTTGTAATGGTAAACGTCTGACTTGTGTTTAAAATCAGACCACTGGGGTGTACACTGCTTCATTATGTCTTGTGGGCAACCTGAGTACATTTTATAGGTGATTTATGCTCCAGTCAGGGTTCAGCAAAGGGCAAGGCGGAGCCCGGGGCTGCCGTTATTATTCGTTATTGGTGGCTGCTGAGTGACGGCTAAGGGGAGGCGAGTTGGGTAGGTAAGGGTTAGGGGCGGTCACATACCTGACCCCAGAGCAGCAGCTGGCTGGAGCTCAGTCAGCACCCAAACAAAGAGGCAAGTCACACAAGCAGCACTGGAGTGATTAATGAAAGCTGCAGGAGGGGGCACCGGGTTGGTTTAGGATTGGGAGGGGGGTGGGGGGTGGGGGGTTTAGATCAGGTACAGCAGCAGGTTATTGGACCTACCTTGACAATGGAAATCTGCTCTTTAGAAGGACTCCAAGTAAGGTAACGGTGAAGAGGAATGCAGGCAATGCCACTCCGACTGCGTGGAAACCTCTACTGGCTCAATCAGTGCCCTGTAAAAGGAGCCTGTGCAGCAGATAATGAATCCAGATTGAGCATCTTTAATTCCTCCTCCTCCGTCTCCCTGGCACTGAAAGGATGCCTCTGTAGTCTGCGCGAGGAGCTTCCCTAGCTGCTGTAACTTTAGCCCACATTGTCTGTCAGCCGCACTTAATCAGAAGCGCCTACAAAACAAGGTGTTGTGCGGGAGGGCAGCCCCTGAGTCAAAGGGTTAAAGAGAAGACGGGACTGGTGGTGTGTTTGTTTTGCTGAGATTTTCCTGACAACTTTCAATCCAACCTCTTCTGTTCTTAGATGACGCCACCGAGAAAGACCTGTCTGACCTGGTGTCAGAGATGGAGATGATGAAGATGATCGGCAAACATAAGAACATCATTAATCTTTTGGGGGCCTGTACACAAGACGGTGAGTAGCATGGGACATAACATCAAACAGCACCACCTTAAGAAGGGAATCGGAATACACAGATGTTTTTGCAATAATACACTTGGGAGATTTCATTGTTCGTAGATGTATTTAATGCTGTATTGTCTTTTTATGATGCTGCATGAATTGCCTTGTTAACTCTGTAAAATATTGTACCAAATGTTGCTTCATGCTTCAAAAAAAAATTCATAAAATATGTCATCAGACAACATCAGACAGACGGTGGAGGCCAAGGTGTTCCGCCTTTTTTGGATGGAGCTAAAAACCATTTGTATGTCATATGTAGAGGTTGGATTTTAATTGGATGTGAAGATGGATAAAGCTGAGCACCCAGGAAGTTTCTATTCATGAAGTCAATATTGTATGAAGAATGAAAATAAATACATTTATGCCTCTTTTCACACATAAGCACACCTGTTCAATCCCTGATGAAAATTGTCGTGGACTTTTATGAGTTTTGGAAATGTACATAAATTCTCGGATGCAGCTCAGGGAGAGTCCGGTCATTTGGAAGTTGTTTTCCACACAGACATCTTCGTGTCTTTTTTCCTCTTGAAGCAAGTGGCAGATTTAAAGTCTTAACATTCAAATGAGAGCTGCCTGTTCTTTATGTATTCCATTAAAAATTCACCTTGAATTTTGTTCAGTGCCTTTTCCTCTCAAAGGGAATCATTTATGACCATGTTCAAAAGGTAACGTGAGTCTTTTCTCTGCTGCAGGCCCGCTCTATGTGATAGTGGAGTACGCCTCCAAAGGCAACCTGAGGGAGTACCTCCGAGCCCGTCGGCCGCCCGGCATGGAGTACTCCTACGACATCGCCCGCGTCTCGGACGAGCAGCTCACTTTCAAAGATCTGGTCTCCTGCACTTACCAGGTGGCACGGGGCATGGAGTACCTAGCATCACAGAAGGTAAGAGGAGGACGCATGCAACCACGCACAATGTCCTGTCCTCACATCAATTCCCCTCTGCTGGCTGCCCAGACAGATCTCTGTGCCAGTACAGAGTGTTTGATGTGCCGTATCCAGGAAGGTTTTTTTTTTTTTTTTTTTTTTTTACGTAGGGAACTTGCTTGTGCGTCACTGTGGGAATGTTGTCTCCTAAAAACACTACTCTGACCCCCTGCCCAATCCCCACATTGTCTCTCATTCCACAACAAAAGCCCCTCTGTGTAGAGGAATTGTGAAGTTTTCACAATGGGGGTACGGCCATGTTGGCCAAACGCAGCATCACGCTCCCTCTCACTGTTGGAATGTGACAGAGCATACTGTCTCACACGCACACACACACACACACGAACACACACACACACACACACACGCACACACGCATGTACATACATGCACATGCGCTCTGATGCACAGAGTCTGACCATATAGTATGTGGTAAAGTATGTGAGGAATCTTTACTTATCCAGACATGTTCATGTTGGTGCAGTCATTGTGGCGTCATGTTATTCAGTCAAGTGATGCCTCTGTGCAGGAGATTTCTGGATGATTACATGCACCACAAACATTTTAACACCATTCCAAACGAAGTATACACCTGTTTCAGAGTTGATTTATTTATGCAATGAGGTAACTGTCTTATTCTCTTCCCCATCACTTTTTCCACTCTCTGACCTCCCCTCTGTTGTTTCCTCTTTCTCTTCCTCCCCCCTCATTTCTCACCCTCTCCATCCCAGTGTATACACAGAGACCTGGCAGCCAGGAACGTCCTGGTCACAGAGAGCAACGTCATGAAGATCGCTGACTTTGGCCTGGCCAGGGACGTCCATAACATCGACTACTATAAAAAGACGACCAATGTGAGTCCTTAACCTGCACGCTGCACATTGAGCGATGTGCGCTTTGAGAGAGTGGAATGTCTTTGAGAGATTAGTCCACCCGTCTCTCTCTCTTTTCTCTAAATCCCTCCCTTCCCTCATCTTTCTGTTTCACTCTTTCCCTCGGCTGGTGTCTTGGCAGAAGCCGCGGGTTCCCAGGCAGCCTGTGAATGTTAGTGCTTCTGGAGACTCTGCCTTGTTTATCCCTCAGTCTCTTGTCCCTTTGGTTCCACAGACACTTACACAATTAGCCAGAAAGAGAGACAGAGTGAGCGAGAGAGAGAGAGAGAGAGAGAGAGAGGGGAGCGGCTTAAACATAATTGACATCTCCATAGTGTCTATATTTCCCACCGCAGAGCAGCATTGCCTGCGCATCCTCATTTGGTATGCATGGTTGCCTTTTCATCGCATGCACAATCATGCTGAGAACTAGCTGACAACAACAACAACAACAATACGCGATGATGATGATGGTAATGATGATTAGGACAATGACAGCAGCTACAATGATGATCGCGTTCAACCAATCTAGACAGAGCTATCATTGTAGTGCCACATTTTTTTTTTTTTAAATTTCTGTTTATTTTTCCTCCAGTCTGATAGGAGCAGAACAGCGTACCGTGCTCTTGTTATTGTTGTGTTACCCGGTGAAAAAGTAATGCCGGTGCACAATTAAAGTCTTTATGCAATAAATGGAAAGTTAAATTTTTTTAATGTATTATGTGTTTAGCTTGCTGCCTTTTATTAACTACAGCAGCTGAAAATTTCTATTTTATAAGGACTTATTTAGATGTTGCCTCTCCATTTAATAATTCCGAGTGTCCGATGAGATTATTCTTGCCGTTAGGCTACCGCACAGACATCGATCAAGGTCGCCCCGTCTTGTGCTTAGCTTCTCAGCCAGTGTTTTAATAGCACATAGAGATAAACTCTCTCCTTTATCTGTGACCCTGTTTATCAGCTCTATTGCTTTAACAATGTAAATGTTCCTCTGGGAAATCCTCCGCCCAGACAGTCGCTCCTGGTGCCTAGAGTCGTATTCCCCAGGCTCTCCGGCAGTAATGAGATCTCCCATCAGTGAATTAATTCAAACATGCTGATCAGGCCAGAAATGAAGGTGTTCAGGGGTGTTTTGTGTGTAGATGTTGTTTGACCTCTCGCCTGTGTGTGTGTGTGTGTGTGTGTGTGTCTCCTCAGGGTCGTCTCCCGGTAAAATGGATGGCTCCAGAGGCGCTGTTTGACCGGGTCTACACACACCAGAGTGATGTGTAAGTATATAACAAACCGATTCTGTGCCCCACAACTGAAAATGCATCATACAATAATCACCTGTGATGCAAGTAAACTTTCTCAACTTTCTTGTGTAAAAAGACTTTCTGTCGCTGCGATTTCGGAGATCTAATGTGGAGCCCAGCTGGTTTCCTGTAGCCTGCAGTCAGATTCAGAGGCTTGTTTTTCAGGGGTGGGGTGAGGTGTTTTGGTGCAGTGCTGGTAAGCGTTAGGTGGGGGGATGACTGGCTATAGGGGGCCAGCACTGGCCAGTCTGTGGCAAAAGTGAGGATTTCACGCTAGACTTGTAGTCAATGCCGTGTTACTAATCTGACCGGCTTCAAAGAGCCCTGGAAGGAGCCCGGAGCCCACCAGCGCCTCCTCCCCCACCGCCTCATCCCTCGCTCCTCCGGCTCGACTCGGAAGTCTCCCCTCCTTTTGGGCCTCCACACATGTCTGAACGCAACAATGCTGCAGCCCTGCGGTCCGGGCCTCATCCTCCCTACACCCACCCCCTTTAACCCACTGCCATCCCGTCTTCACTCTCCTCTCCTCATTCAGCAACACTTTGAACATGTGGCTCATCGTTTTGGAGCCGTTCCATGATCAAAATAATCTTCCCCCTCCCTCCTTTCACCCCCATCGTTCTTATTTTCATTCATCTGGTATGCGAATTGCTGACCCGTCTCTGTCTCTTGTCTTTTTTTAAGTTCAAGAGTATTCATTCTAAAAACAGAACAAAGGGAGAGAGCGTCCCTCTCTTTTTTGGTGTTTGAGTCTTATGCGTTCTGACAGCGTTGTTTGAAGTTTCTGCTTCAGACACTGGCGGCAGAAAGTGTATGTGGCAATTAGATAAATGCCTCTCATGCTGACCCCTGGGAAAGGAGATTTTGCGTGTGTGTGTCTGTGAGTCGTACACCAGTAGCACACTAAACATAGCACTCATCCAGTTAAGCACTGGGATACAGAGTCTCTCTACTGCCCACGTTTGTGTATGTGTGTTTGTGCACGTACATACTATGTGTCCATACACATCATGCCCTTCATGTTCCATAGCGCAGCACCGATCAATATACTGGGGGAGTGCATGGGGCTGAACGGTGGGGGGGTTGGCAGGCATGAAGTGGCCGCTGTAGTCCTTTCTATCAGCTCACCGCTAATTATGTTTCATCACTCACTTTTAGTAATTGGCTTTTTCACAAAGCATATGACGGGAGAAGGAAGATGAGGAGAGGTGTTGTGGAGGTGGAGGGTGGTGGGCTCACGCTCAAACATCACCAGAAGCGTCGGCGATCCATACATGACATCAGATTAAATGAATACATGAATTCCAATGAATCTCGCTCCTTGTTGTTTTGACAAATGGGCCCGGGGGACTTAGCCCTGGCTGGTGTAGGTAAGGGTAAAGAGTTGTAGCCCAAGCCCAGAGAGACGATGTCAGTGGCCAGGCTTGGTGGAGGCAGCGTGGGGGGTCTTGCACCCCCACCCCACCCCACCCCAACATCAACAAGAAAAACAAATGTATTCCCTCCGCTGTAGCTCCTTTACCACGTTTCATAGTCTTGAATCTTCATGTTTTGATCAGATCCACTGATGTACGTCCATGTATTGAGTGGTTCTCTGATTCATATTGCTCTCAGTCAATATCATAACTTCAGCAAGAGAGAACATGCACCCTAACTGCTTGAGATATGAATGTAATGAGGTATGAACGACTCCAGGACATCGACCTACATGAATACATAGTAAGGCTGAATGTCTGGTCTTCTGAAGTGACCCGGAGCGTGTTGGTGTGCTTGTTTATTTGGTGAGTCACAGTTGGTTGCAGGTGGACACGAACCTGCACAATCTACCAGGCAGACGAGCAGAGAGAGAGAGAGAGAGAGAGAGAGAGAGAGAGACGGTTACAAAGTAGCACAGAAAGGAGAGATGAGTGTGTCAACAAGTGGAGAGATACCACGCTGTGATAGAGGAGAGACCAAACCTGGGGTTGGTTGTGTAAACAGATGGAGGAACTGATAAAAGCCCAACCTGCTTGTCCACGCTCACTTGCCTGGCTGCAACACTAACATGGCCTGTAGCTGCCGTCATGCGCATGTGCACGTTTATGTCTGTGTGCTATCATACAGCCTTTGTGTGGACTTGAATCAAGCATGCCGTCAGCGCAAGAATGATTCATTTGAAACACTCTGGATCTGTGATATAAACATGCAGCACGACAGTGATGGAAATCAGCAGCATGGACTCTCTGATACTTAACTACCGGACGCTGCGATGAGGAAGCAGTTAATACTTAATATTCCCTAGCTGTCGCTTATCCTCTCCCTCCTCTTTTGTTTGCTGTGGGTGGTCTACTGTTTGTTTTGGTGTGGTGTGACTGGACAATGCCAGCCTGTGTGACCGGCCAGCCGGGCACAAAAGCCATCATTGAGATCAGGGCCAGAGTGGCACTGGGAGCGGGTTTGCGCCGCAAGCCACCGGACGGCAGAAAGAGGGCATTGACACCACTGCTGTCACACTGTTGAAGTTGTATCCAAACTTTGACTAAGTGACTATGTAAATTATCTGTAGGTTAAAAGAAAGTGACGCTCATTGGGCCTAATGTTATTTAAATTACCTTGGGAGCTCTTTAACACTATTTACAGACAAATCCTGCCGTTTCAGTCTCATTCTTGCGAGTAATTATTAATCCATATGTGTCTGTTTTTCCAGCTGGTCATTTGGGGTGCTGATGTGGGAGATCTTCACCCTAGGGGGCTCACCCTACCCTGGCATTCCTGTCGAAGAGCTCTTCAAGTTGCTCAAAGAAGGCCATCGCATGGACAAGCCTGGCAACTGCACCAACGAGCTGTAAGTTCTGCTCTTTTCTGCCAAACTGGCATCTTCCCTAACCACGCTGTTACCCAAACACACACTTACTCTTACAACAAGACTCAGCGCCATCCCAGTCTCCATCAGATCCATGACTCCGGGGCTCTGTGTCCACTCTGTCAGACCCTCTGCACAGCTGTGACTGGCTGCTATCAGTGTCCTCTTTCACAATAAGTCCTCTGCAGTCAGCGGACAATGGCACAGTTCTGCCGTGGTGCCACACTGAGAGGGTTGATGGAGAACAAAGTAGAGAGCAGTGCATGACACACACACATTATAGTGTATAAAAAAAAAAATCCCAAAGCACTGGGAGGCAAGTTTGTGATCAGCAGCATCCCATCAAAATGTAAGAAATTGAGACGGCGTCAGCGAGCGCCTGCTGTTTTGATTTATTCTTTGAGATGTGGACACCTGAGTCCAGGGGCATAAATCATTTCAGCTGAAATGCAAGATATTAGACGAGGTAGATGAGAAGTGTCACAGCATGAATTTGAACAAACTGAATAATGGCTACAAAACTGAATTACTCTGTTCTCGCTCCCTTCAGCCACTCTTCTCCTTTGCGTGAACTGATTCTGATTTTCTTTCTCTCAGGTACATGATGATGAAAGACTGCTGGCATGCCATCTCATCCCAGAGACCCACCTTCAAGCAGCTAGTAGAGGATCTGGATCGCATCCTCACCCTCAGCACCAACGAGGTGAGTGCAGCTCTGTCATTCCCCTTCCATGAATTTCCTGGATTCCGGGTGGTCAGAAACTATGCTACACAAACCCTATAATTTCCTGGCAAATTCCAGTATTTCATAACAATAAAATCAAATAATATGATACATTCCTACACACAATAACATGTTTCTCAATCCAAACTAAATCACACTCTTGCCAGTGAGCGCAGGGTTCAGCAGCATGTTGCTGAAAGCTTTAGGAGCATTAGCCTAAATGGTGACCGAAAAAAATGGCCGGATGATTTGATCCAGGTCCATCATGGCCGCTACGGCCCAGTGAAGTTGCCCAATCATCACATCCATGGCTCGCTCCCTACAATGGCCTGCGTTTCTTTCCATTCCCCTTCCTGTCTTGTGTGATATCCGCATGCCGACCTGAAAAGAGGCCGTCGATGGAAAGCTGTCAAGACTCGTCTGCTCCGGAGCTGGAACTTCATGAATTTATGCCAAAAAAGCCCAACTTTGAGTTTGAACTTTTGAAATGTAATAAAGCGCCTTTTTCTTGCCTCCCCCCCCCCCTCCTTTCCCTCTGCCCCAAACCGCTGGCAGATGTGGAGGTCTTTAGTAATGTGAGCCTTCTCGTTTTGAGCTGGGAAAATGGAAGCCAGCGCTCATTTTCTAGAAAACCCCAAGAACTCTTCCTCCTCTCAACTAGTCCCAATAACAGCCATGAAAGACAAGGAGGAGGGAGAAAAGGCCTCTGCTGACTTAAAAAGACCAAAACAACTTCACAACACTGGACCGAGTCAAAAATTAATAACAGGATTTCTTGGGGTTTTCATCTTTCTTCATGTTCATTTTTTTTTTGGAGTTCAGTGTTGTGTTCTGCCAATGGCCTTTTTTTTTCTTTCTCCCAGCCCTCTCTTAGCATTTATGTAGGGCGTTTCAGTGTCAGATGTCACATTTGTTTGGACTGAACTGGAGGGTGATGTGAGGGGATGCTGTAAAGACGGAGATACAGCAACTTTACCCCAGTTCTCTAGTCCAAACGTATCCTGTTTTCCCCAACTTCACAACCACATGAATCTGTTTTGTAGTGGACCAAACCCGCAACTAGGTCAGCCCTGCTATCTCCAAGCTCCACTGGATCAGCCAGCAGTCCAACATTCAATTTATGACTTATTATTCCTGCAAATATTTTCGTACAGTATCCAGTTTAAGATTATTTTTTCTGCTCTGTTTCATAAATCTTTACAGGGTGATTTTTTTTTTTGTGATTTAGATAAATATCATAATGAAGGTGATACTCTTCTTCTTCCCCTCTCTTACCCTCCTCTGGAAAGTCCCTGTTCTTGTTGACTGGGTTTCAGCACTATATTTATGTTCTCTTGTTTGCTCTAGGTCTTTCATCTCTCACTCCTTCGAAGCATCTTCCTTTCTGTAACATATGAGCTTGTGTCTGAGTGTAAATGATCTCACTCAACCCTCTCTTTCCTCCGTCTGTGTCTGCAGGAGTATCTGGACCTGTGCGCCCCAACAGAGCAGTATTCCCCCAGCTTCCCCGACACCCGCAGCTCCTGCTCCTCCGGTGACGACTCTGTGTTTTCCCACGACCCCTTACCGGACGAGCCCTGCCTCCCCAAGTACCAGCACATCAATGGAAACGTCAAGACATGAGCCCCTACCCACCCACCCCCTCTACCCCGGCTCGACCTGCCCCAGTCTTACCCCTCGACATCCCGAAACACACGTAGCACAGACACCCTCTCTGACATCCACCAAACCTCCTGCCCCCCCATCACCCCCTCTGGCTCCCAGTGGACTAATGGACCCAGATGGGACTGGGCTGGTGGCAGCGCTGCTGTCACACACTCTTACTGCCATGCACACACACGTACGCACACACACACACACACACACACACACACACACTGCATGCCCACATGAGGTCTTAAAGGAGAGGCCAGGGACCCTGCAGAAGCTGTTTTTTACTGACTGAATTAATTGACGTTCACTGGGGACCCTCCTCCTCCGCTCCCTTCATATAAACACACAGACTTTTCAGTTTGGTTCTCATGTTTGTACCCAGAGAGTCTTCTTGCAATCAACGGCATTATATGTTTGGTGATCCCATTCCAGTGGCTGGCATTCCAAGACTGTTATTTGCTCCTGGAGGAATGTATGGATCGACGTGAACTTAAAACAAGGGACTAGAAGAGGATGACGAATAGGAAAAGGACTGAGAGACAAAGCTCTGACTAACAAAACAGAGGAATAGGGGGAGAGCACATATAGAGACTGCTCTCCTGTTTATTTTGTAATATTGATGCATTTCTTTTTCGGTTCTCTTGATAAACCTTCCCAATTATTCTGGAGAAAAAAAATACACAGTATAATGTATAGTGCTGGGTATATTTGTAAATATATTCAAATATGTATAAATATATATTATATATTTACAATGAATTATTTTTTGTATGGACTCCGAAATAACCCCATCCCTCCCTACCCTACTTTTGAGTTTGAGGCAGGTATGCTAACAGGTTATGTGTACTATATTTCTCTTCACACACACACACACACACACACACGCACACACACACACACGCACACGTGCAGACATGGTTTTACACTTTAATAAACACAAACACCTGTCTTACTCTCACTCAGTAACACAGTTGAGTATTGGCTTTCAGGGACTGAGGTAGCATGTTAATTTATTGACTTATGTGTTTTTGAAATAAATCAAAAAAGTCTGGAAAAAAGAACAAAAACAATATGGCAGAAATGATGACATTAATGATGCTGATAATACATAAATAATTCATTAAATTTATGGTAATTTAAAATGATCTTTCAACAGTAACAGAAAAAAGCTATTTTTAGTAGGTTTGAAAGATCCAGGTTTTGTAAGTTTTATATATGAATGTGAATTTTAAGTTAAATTTTTTAAAAAAGTGTACATTTTATAGTCAGCTAATCCCTTTCTTATGTAGATGTTGATGCCATTTCTATCCAGTCATTTTACTCTTTCTTAGATTTGCTTTAGGAAACGAGATGGATTTCTGGATATTTATGTATAATTGAAAGACAGAAGATTTTGGAAAAAAACCTATTAGCAATCCGCTCCCTCATTTAGACTTAAATATAGACTCCAAATTTACTTGACAGAATTGAAAGCTGAAAAACAAAGTATTAAATCATTCAAGTGTTTTTTTTTTTTGTTTTTTTCTACTGGACCAACTTTAAGATGTTTTTTTTTTTTTTTTTTTTTTTTTGCAAGTGTTTATTGCCCATTTGCGAAATAAATGATGGAAAAATGGATCCTTGTCCCAGTCTTTGACTCTGTTGGATGTTTAAGTTGCACTAAGTATGAAGTTATGCATTTTTGCAGTGAGGGGCAGAGAATTTTTTATTTTTATAAGTCGGAAGAATGTGCTAACATTAAACTGCACATTCCTAATTTTTTCTCAGTATCTGATGCGGGTGGAGATGGTTGAGCTGTCATTTCAAAGTTCTCAGAGCTTTTCAGGAGAAAGTACTTTTGCTTGTATGCTTTGATTCCTTACTTACTATGTGAGAGGAGTTCTCCACCATTTCTGTGGTTAATTCAGAGAAACTGGACAAATCTTGCGGAGCCTCAGTAAGTGGGTTTTTCAGACATGTTTGTTCTAACAGGAATGGTGTCATTTTACATAAAAACAACTTCAGTTATCCTGAAAGGCAAAGTCTTCATGCAAAACTGCTGAGCTCAGCACAAACACAGTAAATGTGATCAAGTTAGATTCTAAACTTATGCCAGCGGTCAAAGCAATTTTGTTAATGAACGGGGAACTCATCACTGTCATGATAGTGTGGCTGTGTGTCTGGATCTTTGATCAGACAAAGAGTCTTTGTTCGTCTCCTGGCAGACTAATAGGTGCTCTGATTAGCTGATTGATTTCTCTGTTTTTTCTCTTATCAGAACAGATTTAATTCAACAGAGTGAGTAGTTGATTTATCTGATTTGATGTAAGTGAATCAAAGTTGATCTATTAGCGTGTGTGATTGATAGTGGCAGCCGTGGATTGTTGGTTGTATTTAGTAATGGTGGTGCATACAGTAGTACGACAGTGGTGGAGCCACCGGGAGGTCATGGCATTAGGGAGAGCTTCTGAAGCAAGTGTTTGAAACCTTTCAATTTTCACTTGATGGTGCTGCATCAAAAGTTAATCAACATAGTTATGACAGTTCATCCTGCGGGGGACATGAATGTAATATATGTAATATTTGGTGGATGAAAAGCAACCAAATAATAATCTGGAAGTCATACATTTATGATTATAGAATATGTTGCTGTTATTCAACCAGTAAAATGACAATAACAACACGGGTTTTTACAAAGGTGAGTATATTCAACTTAAAAAAAGTGTTCTTTAACATAAATCTGGAACCCCTCTAATACCAAGCTTCAACTTGTTCTGAATAGACACACACCAGTTCCATGTCTTCCTCCAACAGACGTGTCCCCTCATGTCTCCGGAACCTAAAAAGGGCTTGGAGGGAAAAGTCAGTCAGAAAACATTCCTCTTTTTCCATAGAATAAGGGGGAAGAAAGCAGCTAGAGCCCTGGAGGATCGGAGGGGGATTGGAAAGAAAAAGTGGCAGGATAAACCACAGCTCCATACACCCTCATTAAAGGAGGGAGCGGGAGAGAAAGGCAGCCGGATATCCACACTGGCTATTGCACACTTTTATCAGAACGGCTGTCTATTGTGCTGTGGGCTGATGGCACACACAGGCAGGAGATGAAATAGAGGATTAGATTGTTTCATCTTGACAAAATGCCCCCTGAGCTGTCGTTGCATTTGTGTGAGACAAATACACTTTATCTGATGTCAGTAATGTGACGCAAGGGATCCTAACTTAGAGCAAAGCTTGCTCTCTGAGGAGAAACTTTATCACTTCTGGTTACATATTGATAATGATGTAGGGGTGAATAACTAGATGGGTTACCTATGACCTCAGTCAGTCAGCGATCATGTGAAGGCAACTGACAACTAATTTAAAGTCTGAGTAAAGCCTTCATTTTTGGTGTTTTTGCAACAGGAAAAACACAGCAGATTCTCATATATCTAATCACATTAAGTGTTGCTATTTATAGCATGGATTTACATCATACACATTTAAATCACCATATAAACTTATTATACTGCACTGCACAATTAAAGAGGTGTATTTTGTCCATCCCCTTCTCCATCCATGAACCTGTTTTATATGTTGCACAGTCCATATATCATGTATCAAATATTAAATATTATCACATATTAAAATAGCTGTTTTGCGTGACTTTTATAAGGTCAAAATAAAAAGGAATACTGTTCGTTCGTATTTACTGCAGTAGGAATTCATTCTGATGTTTTATTTTTCCCCACACAAATGCCCCAGAAACTCATGGAGCAGTGATACTTTTTTTTTTTTTTTTGCCCTGCACAGATAAACATGACCCACCACGCTCAGTCAAAGCCCTAAATGAGTTTTTCATTTGGAGGGCTTTTTCCTCCATGGTTTTCCTAATGCTCAGAAGATTAACCCAGTGACCCCTCAAGTGTTAGCTTTGAATGACTTTAGGGAGACGGGGCAGTAGCTGGAGGACACAAGAAGAACAATTCATGTTGAAGGGTAGAATCGTATGTGAGGTACAGACGTCTGCTTTTTGTTCCAGTGAAGTCTGACAGGAGACTTCATTTGCCAGAGGATCAAACCTGAGGCAATCTGGCACAGTGACAGGCTGACAAATCGCTAGGGTAGCCTGACATTTTGGTGGTAAAAGTGATTTTCATTCTGATTCCGCTGTTTCTTCCTGTTTCCTCCCAGTTCCTCCCAGTCTTCCTCTGCGTCCTTCGTCCTGGCCCTGTCCTCCCTCGCCTAGCCATCTGGTGGGGCCTGGTGTGTTTGCACAAGGCTCGGTCCTCTGGAATGTCAACATGAGGTTTAGTGTGAAGCCAAAGGAGCCCACATCCACTGGAGATAAGACCCCAACAGCCCCAGTAGAGGAGGAGGAGGTCAGAGGGTGGGAAGCTGGTGGGCGTACTTAGAGGGTGACTTAAAGTTTAACAAAGCCGCCGAGTGATCGCGATACCCACCGCTTAATCCCGAACATCCCGTACCAAACTCCAACTTTGCCTAACAAATGAGGCTGGTACAAGGGAACCAAAATCTCATTTCTGGTAGAGGACATCTGTGCTCCCCGCCGTGCTAATCTCATTATTTTATTTCCTGCATTTGAAGCAGATATTGCACTAAAACTCTTTGCCATTGACCAATGAGGTCAGAGTGTGTATCTGTCAAGGCTGTGCTCCGCAACCTACCATTTGCGTTGAGTAGCAGTTAATGAATGGTTCATCGCTAGGTCAGTGCTCATGAGAGGGAGGGATCTACTTGTGTTTGATTAAGGGCATGCAAGGCACCGTGTCTGGTTCTGCATGGAAGGATAAACAAGTTGAGTGTGTGTTCGTGCGTGGGACTGCTGTGCATGTGCGAGTGACGATGTGTGTGGTTTGTTGCCGCATGGGATCTTCTAAACATTCGCTAATGGCGCAATTGTGTCTGAGCAGTTGTAAGGCACAGATTCCACTTCCAGTTAGTTTATATGCTGACTTTGCAACGTCTGAAGGTCTGAGGTAACAGCTCTTGGAGGTTAATCAGTGGAAAAAGAAGAGCGGAACCTAAATTGTTTAGAGGAAGATAACGGATTAGAATTGACAAACTCAAGAAGTGACATATTTGAGTAGAGTTTAAACTGCTTTTGTTTGTTGACTAAGCAAAAGACACAAGAATAATGTGCCCCATTTAATATTGTTTAGTCAGATTTAAGTAGGTTAAATATTGCACATTCTGGGAAACAGAGCTATTGTTGATCTATATACACAGAATTTCACACTGCAAAATTACACTGCAGTCCACACTGGTGAGGTTTGTTACACTGGACTAACGTGGCAGGCTTCATAGCTCTGGGTGTGTTCTATAAATGAGCTTAGTCATAATGTTCCCTGCCCATTGATGCCAATCACAACACTCGCCCACCCCGCACTCACCCCATCGGTCAGCCCTATTCCCCGGTGTCTTGTCTTGCAGTGATGATGTCATTGGTGACATCAAAAGCCATAAACCCTGACGCATGCTAATGATGTCCTGCCAAGGTGTCAAACATGGGTTTTCCAATGGTGAGATATTTCTTATTCTCTGCACAAACAAAATGCCTCATGTAGTAAAGATTTATTTGGGCTTATGAACGAGCATGTGACTGAGGCAAAGTTGGTTTTTAGAAGAAACTGATATACATGCAGCAAAGGTCGAGATATGCGACTTTTAGTCCTCAACATGGATTAAACCACCGAAACATTGGCTACTACATTTCCCACAATGCAACTCAGTAGTGTCTATCATTAGGCCTGCTCTACCTTGTATACACCAGTGTCTTTTAAACCTTCCCCAGTATGTAACACTGGCTTTCCATTAAAAATGTGGAGTCACGAACCCTGACTGAAACACCCAGGTCATCACTTGAGTAAAGCCCCAGAGCCACAGAGGACATTAAACACCTATTATCACCAGCTGACAACTACTGTATGTGACTAGTAAATTGATTTTGACATTTAAAATTGATGGATGACCCTTTAATTCAGAAATGTGATGGTTGCGTGGATTGATGTTCAGTATTTTTCTGGTTGTAAAATGAATGTATTTCTTTCTGAATTAAAAATAGTGGTTAATCCCACGATACACTGTTTCTATTCACCTACTGGGCTTCATTTCATGATAGCAGTTATTTATTATCTGTTTTTCTCTCATGCTTGCACTGACAGCTGTGTTTGCAGGAGCACCTGACCAAGCCAGAGTCACAGCGGAGAGTCCAGCCCATGTCTCTGCAGTTTATTTACATTATTATGTTCCTTGGAATTGTGTCTAAAAAGAGTTAAGAAGAGCAAACAGCAAAATCAGCGGAAATATGCATGGCCAAGTTTAGAGACAAACTGCAGTTCTTCACGCACACAAGTTCAGCTGAGCTCAAGGTGCAGTATATTACCGACAGGAGGACAGAAAGGTGGCTGTTAGTGCGTCGCAGACTGTAAAGAGTCTGTTACCTCTGCTGGCCTCCATGTCAAGACACATACTGGATGGAGATATATGGCAGTGTACACACAGGACAGTTAACCACTCCTGCACTGTTACTGTCATGAGTAAACACAGACCCAGGCCAATAAAAAAAAGCTTGTAAAAAAAAAAAAAAAAAAAAAAAGTGCCCATAAATGATGTTTGATTGAAACTGTGCAGGAGGGCAGGTCCTCAGAGCTATGGCTCCCAGGAGTCCACACACACACACACACACACACACACACACACACATTGGTGCTGGAGGTGGAGAAAGAGGAGGAGGGGGAGCAAGAGCAGGAAGTGGAAGAAGGGAGGTCAGGATTGATTTAGAAGGGAGTTTCGGATTTTTTTTTTTTTTTCTCCAATAGTGAAAGTAGAGGAAAGAAGTGTCAAATACATGATTCAGAGCCACAATCCTGCTTCCACAGGGGTCATTATAATTTTAATATGTAACTTTTAGTCATTCAGAGCAAGATGAATATCTTCCTGGTTACATACCATAACCCAGGGTTCTCCCAACATTTCTAGGTCTTAGCAATCTTGTGCATTCTGAATAAACTTCCCACCAGAGTTCAGGAGGAAAGTTTACACATACTCAGCTGCAAATGTTGGCGCCTACCTTTGTCAGGTGGACTGTTTTCACAATCTAAATGACAAATGATCACTCTGACAATGCCATGGTGACAGACAGGGGATATAAATCACATGGGAAATAAATCACCGCAAGACCCTCCTCCCCTTTTCACCTGCATCACTCTTTCCAGCTAACAAGAAGTCCACTGTTTCTCTGAATGCCAACACAGCTCATTTCCCTTCACCACCCCCCTACTCAATTTGTCAATTTCAAATATGCTTTCAGCGTTTTGTTGGTTCTTTTTCTGCCTGTGTTTGTGTCTCCTGGCACCCCCCCCTCCCCGTCTCTGACTTGAATGGCTCGAGTGATTGTGTGCTGCTGAAAGTTTGGAGGCAGGTAAAAGGAAACTTCTCTCTCTCTCTCTCTCTCTCTCTCTCTCTCTCTCGTTCTCAACAGTTAGCAGGTCATTAAACAAAAGTGTGCAGCGAGTGACGTGCCTCTATACCTGCCTGTCTGCTCAGAAACAACAAGAGCCAGCTCTGTCCTGCCCAGGCAAGACGGGATAATTATAGCTCCTGACTTAATCACTTACAGTACCTCAAAGCCCTTTAGTTCTACAGCTTCTTGCCTATCTGCCTCTCTTTTCTGATTTGCCGCCACTTGCCAATGGTGAAGTGTTGCGACATTATGGATTGTTACTTTTTTTTTTTCAACCTGAGACAATGATGGGTGTGGGCAGAGTGTTGCGGTTGAGGTAGTTCGTACATGCACAGAGAGAGAGGCAAACAGTTCAAAGTGTGCTGCAGGCTTAAACTCTGAGTTCTGGGTTCACTCGCAGGTTAGCATCCATCTCCTCTAGGCTCCACACATTTGTCCATTTCTCACATTTTCCAGAAAAGAGTTTGGATTCTTGAGTGAGTTGAAACGGCTGCAGTAAGTCCCAGTCTGTGTCATGGATCAATACAATGCTGATCAAAATACTTTGCTGCTGCTGCTCACTGAACTGCTTTATTACTGATATCATGTATACACGGTTTGTGCGCTGAAGTCTGTCTGCTCTTATCCATGTGTCCCAGTTGGGAACATGTGAATCCGTAGGTTGAACCTCAGCCTGTTTCTGCTGTGAATACATTCCCTCCCAGGCTCCATGAGGTAGCTGGCCCCTGCCTGAGCACTGAGAGGGGGGGGCAAGGAGA
Source organism: Seriola dumerili (assembly GCF_002260705.1). Lineage (NCBI taxonomy): Eukaryota > Metazoa > Chordata > Actinopteri > Carangiformes > Carangidae > Seriola > Seriola dumerili. The sequence goes on from NW_019174328.1 coordinate 6,795,900, forward strand.
GAGGGCCCCTGAAAAGGTGCTTTGTGCTGGTTTAGAAGGGCCCGAGGCTTTAGCCTGTCAGAGGTTGTGGTTCTAGGCCAGCAGCCAGGCCTTCAGACCCTCTCGCTGGCAGGGACTGAACTACCATCTGGAGTGACGGGCCCTTCCTGAACTGCTGCGTGAGCTGCACAGAGCCAGGCTGGGCTGAGCTGGTTAGGCTAGGCTGAGACACACCACGGAGGGCTGCAAAAATAAACCATCGGTACTTTGCTGAAATTCCTTGGCTCCGCAGCCTTAACTCTGAAGATGATTCCCATGGGAGAGTGGCAGAGTGGCCTCACACTGAGCGGCAGAGTACAGGACAGACCTACTTTAGAGACCTCACTGCTTAGACCTCCAAAACAAATCCATGACTTTGATCTGGCTTGTTGATGATTGTGTTGGATGGTAATGAGGATGATAATGATGTTTGAATTGCACTCAGAAAACAGCTCAGGTTGCATTTGGCTGCCCGTGTAGAATGCCTTGACAACTAAAGAAAAAGAAGAAATGGTGTGAGATGAGTCACTATCATCAAAAGTGATTTATTATGTTTATGGAAGTTTGTGCCCTGGCTGTCATCAACAGAAGAAAGCGGGAATGATCAGCACACTTCATGGTGCTGCAAACAAATTTAAGCAAAGCGGCACAGACAGGCAGACTCCTGAGTAAACCGTTCTTTCATTGGGTTTGTTTACCTTTCAGATCCAGACTTATATTGTGCAGGAAAAGGAGGTTTGACAAAGGAGTGAGAAGTGCAGGGTGCAAGATCGACACAGTGTGTGTGTCAGCCTGGCAGTCAGACTCATGTAGACTCAGATTTGTGTGGAGTGCATATACTGCAGACTTTACTGCTGCATTTCAGCCACACTGCTGCACATGAGATGAAATCAAAGTTTTCCCCTTCAGCTGGAAAGCGAGATAATTCATGGTACACTTAGTATGAGGGAGAAAAATGTGAACCATATTGTGTTGGGTGTTTTAGTGCGGCAAGTTTCTGCACTTCCCCATCCCCCTAGTCCTGCAACAGAATAAAATTCCTTGGCCTTTTTGGAGCTGGCCCAAGCCAAGCAAATTATGGACCGAAATCTTTTTATATGAACCTCTGTCACGCAAAAACATCACTAAGCCCCATCTCTAGTGTTCCCCTCTCCAGGAACCGGCCCTGTTTTATCCCATTCCGCCGGGCAAGGCCATTATGTTGAATCCTTGAGGCCTCCCTAATCGAAAGGGAGAGAAAACAAACAAAAGAGCAAAAGCCAGGGCCCTGCCGAGACCACTTCAGAGAATTTGATGCAAAACAAAACACAAGCAAGTCACATCGATAGGCCTGGACAGTATAATACAGCAACTGATCAATATATCAAAAAATCATCATCTCTCCACTGAGGTTTTGGAGTTTAAGTCACAAACCTAACAGCTGGAATCATAATCAGACCCAAAAATCTTTTTCTCATCTGAAACTCATGAGCCATTATTAAATGACTATTCATTTTTTCAAAATAATTGTTTATTTTGTATATAATAATATGATGCTGTACCAAGTTAATTGCTGCCATCTGGGAAAACAGCGATATCACAAAAAAGAAGTCTGACAAGGCAAGAAACACATGTTCTGAGACTGTCAGACAGACAAACTGTCAGTTGGAAATGAAGGTGAACTGTAAAATCCTTACCCACACTTACCCAAATTGTGCATTTTATGACTAAAGCATGAAAGTTTCAGCATATAATCCACATACCCCAAGGTTTTATTTCAGAGGCACTTTGTATCTGGACTTCCCAAGGTCTGGTGTCATTGACCTCAGCATTGAATTTTTCCAGTTTTTCCCATTTCTCCATTATAGTCATGCATATCTTTGCCAAAATTTCATAAAGATGCGTATTTGCTGCTGTGGTAATGTATCACAATTTTACCCTATCAAAGAAGGCCACATCTGAAATGCCTCCACTTTTGAAAATAAACTTCATGGTTTATACAAACACTGGAGAAAGTTTCATGATTTATACACAATACCTTCTAATATACATAAACAATGTCATCGTATAGCCAGTAAAAAAAACAACATAATATAGTAAGTAATGAAAACGAAATAGTATAGTCAAAAACGTTAGTATATTAAGGCGTAAAAATGCCACAGTGTAGTAAATCGTAAAAACATCATAGCATAGTAAAACATAAAAACGTCACAGTATGGTAAGGCATAAAAACATCATAGTATAGCAAGGTATAAAAAATGCCATAAAAACATCATAGTACAGTAAGGTATGAAAAACGACATAGTATAGTAAAGTATAAAAAACAACATAGTATATTAAGTCATAAAAACGTCATAGTATAGTAAGGCTTAAAAAGTGTCAAAGTAGAGTAAGGCATAAAAAACGTCATATTATAAGGCATAAAAACGCCATAGTATAGTAAGTAATAAAAACGTCATAGTATAGTAAGCCATAAAACATGTCATAAAAACATCATAGTATAGGAAGTCATAAAAAATGTCATAGTACAGTAAGGGACAAAAAACTTAATAAAATGTCATAGTATAGAAAGTCATAAAAAACATTGTAAAAACATCACAGTATAGTAAGTAAAAAAAAACGTCATAGTATAGTAAGTAATAAAAATGAAATAGTGTAATAAGGGATAAAAAACATCATTATATAGTAAGGCATAGGAAAGTCAAAGTACGGTAAGGCATAAAACTGTCATAGTATATTAGGCATAAGAAACATCACAGTATAGTAAGGCATAAAAAACAACGTAGTAGTGAGGCTTAAAAAACTTCATAAAAACATCATAGTATAGTAGGCAAAACAATGTCATCGGAAAGTAAGGAATAAAAAATTCATAGTATAGTAAGGCATAAAAACGTCATAGTATAGTAAGGCAAAAAAAATTCATATATAGTAAGGCATGAAAATGTCATAGTATAGTAAAGTTTAAAAATACCGTCATAGTATAGTAAGGTATAAAAAATGTCATCGGAAAGTAAGGAATAAAAAATTCATATATAGTAAGGCATAAAATGTCAAAAAAAACGTCATAGTATAGTAGGGCAAAAAAACGTCATAGTATAGTAGGGCAAAAAAACGTCATAGTATAGTAGGGCAAAAAAACGTCATAGTATAGTAGGGCAAAAAAACGTCATAGTATAGTAGGGCAAAAAAACGTCATAGTATAGTAGGGCAAAAAAACGTCATAGTATAGTAGGGCAAAAAAACGTCATAGTATAGTAGGGCAAAAAAACGTCATAGTATAGTAGGGCAAAAAAACGTCATAGTATAGTAAGGCATAAAAAACTTGATAATAATATCATAGTATAGTGGGCATAACAATGTCATCGGAAAGTAAGGAATAAAAAATTCATATATAGTAAGTCATAAAAACGTCATAGTATAGTAGGGCAAAAAAACGTCATAGTATAGTAAGGCAAAAAAATTCATATATAGTAAGGCATGAAAATGTCATAGTATAGTAAAGTTTAAAAATACCGTCATAGTATAGTAAGGTATAAAAAATTCATATATAGTAAAGCATAAAAACGTCATAGTATAGTAAGGCATAAAAATGTCATAGTATAGCAAGGCAAAATAATTCATATATAGTAAGGCATAAAAAACTTGATAATAATATCATAGTATAGTAAGGCATAACAATGTCATAGTACAGTAAGGAATAAAAAATTCATGTATAGTAAAGCATAAAAACGTCATAGTATAGTGAAGCTTAAAAATACAGTCATAGTATAGTAAGGTATAAAAAATGTCATAAAAGCATCATAGTAGGGTAAGGCAAAAAACTTCATAAAAATTCATAGTATAGTAAGGCATAACAATGTCATCGGAAAGTAAGGAATAAGAAATTCATAGTATAGTAAGGCATAAAAACGTCATAGTGTAGTAAGTCATAAAAACGTCATAGTATGGTGAAGCTTAAAAATACCACCATAGTATAGTAAGGTATAAAAAATGTCATAAAAATGTCATAGTATAGTAAGGCAAAAAAATTCATATATAGTAAGGCATAAAAGCATCATAGTATAGTAAGTCATAAAAACGTCATAGTATAGTAAGTCATAAAAACGTCATAGTATATATAGTAAGGCAAAAAAAATCATATATAGTAAGGCATAAAAACGTCATAGTATAGTAAGGCATGAAAACGTCACAGTATAGTAAGTCATAAAAACGTCATAGTATAGTAAGGCAAAATAATTCATATATAGTAAAGCATAAAAAACTTGATAATAATATCATAGTATAGTGGGCATAACAATGTCATCGGAAAGTAAGGAATAAAAAATTCATAGTATAGTAAGTCATAAAAACGTCATAGTATAGTAAGGCAAAAAAACGTCATAGTATAGTAAGGCAAAAAAATTCATATATAGTAAGGCATGAAAATGTCATAGTATAGTAAAGTTTAAAAATATCTTCATAATATAGTAAGGTATAAAAAATGTCATAAAAGCATCATAGTATAGAAGGCATAACAATGTCATTGGAAAGTAAGGAATAAAAAATTCATATATAGTAAAGCATAAAAACGTCATAGTATAGTAAGGCATAAAAATGTCATAGTATAGTAAGGCAAAATAATTCATATATAGTAAGGCATAAAAAACTTGATAATAATATCATAGTATAGTAAGGCATAACAATGTCATAGTACAGTAAGGAATAAAAAATTCATGTATAGTAAAGCATAAAAACGTCATAGTATAGTGAAGCTTAAAAATACAGTCATAGTATAGTAAGGTATAAAAAATGTCATAAAAGCATCATAGTAGGGTAAGGCAAAAAACTTCATAAAAATTCATAGTATAGTAAGGCATAACAATGTCATCGGAAAGTAAGGAATAAGAAATTCATAGTATAGTAAGGCATAAAAACGTCATAGTGTAGTAAGTCATAAAAACGTCATAGTATGGTGAAGCTTAAAAATACCACCATAGTATAGTAAGGTATAAAAAATGTCATAAAAATGTCATAGTATAGTAAGGCAAAAAAATTCATATATAGTAAGGCATAAAAGCATCATAGTATAGTAAGTCATAAAAACGTCATAGTATAGTAAGTCATAAAAACGTCATAGTATATATAGTAAGGCAAAAAAAATCATATATAGTAAGGCATAAAAACGTCATAGTATAGTAAGGCATGAAAACGTCACAGTATAGTAAGTCATAAAAACGTCATAGTATAGTAAGGCAAAATAATTCATATATAGTAAGGCATAAAAAACTTGATAATAATATCATAGTATAGTAAGGCATAACAATGTCATAGTACAGTAAGGAATAAAAAATTCATGTATAGTAAAGCATAAAAACGTCATAGTATAGTGAAGCTTAAAAATACAGTCATAGTATAGTAAGGTATAAAAAATGTCATAAAAATGTCATAGTATAGTAAGGCAAAAAAATTCATATATAGTAAGGCATAAAAACGTCATAGTATAGTAAGGCATGAAAACGTCATAGTATAGTAAGTCATAAAAACGTCATAGTATAGTAAGGCAAAATAATTCATATATAGTAAAGCATAAAAAACTTGATAATAATATCATAGTATAGTGGGCATAACAATGTCATCGGAAAGTAAGGAATAAAAAATTCATAGTATAGTAAGTCATAAAAACGTCATAGTATAGTAAGGCAAAAAAACGTCATAGTATAGTAAGGCAAAAAAATTCATATATAGTAAGGCATGAAAATGTCATAGTATAGTAAAGTTTAAAAATACCGTCATAGTATAGTAAGGTATAAAAAATGTCATCGGAAAGTAAGGAATAAAAAATTCATAGTATACTAAGTCATAAAAGCATCATAGTATAGAAAGTCATAAAAACGTCATAGTATAGTAAGGCAAAATAATTCATATATAGTAAGGCATAAAAAACTTGATAACAATGTCATAGTATAGTAAGTCATAACAACGTCATAGTATAGTAAGTCATAAAAGCATCATAGTATAGTAAGTCATAAAAACGTCATAGTATAGTAAGGCATAAAAACATCATAGTATAGTAAAGTTTAAAAATATCTTCATAATATAGTAAGGTATAAAAAATGTTATAAAAGCATCATAGTATAGAAGGCATAACAATGTCATTGGAAAGTAAGGAATAAAAAATTCATATATAGTAAAGCATAAAAACGTCATAGTATAGTAAGGCATAAAAATGTCATAGTATAGTAAGGCAAAATAATTCATATATAGTAAGGCATAAAAACGTCATATTATAGTAAAGCTTAAAAATACCGTCATAGTATAGTAAGGTATAAAAAATTTCATAAAAACATTATATTATAGTAAGTCATAAAAACGTCATAGTATAGTAAGGCAAAATAATTCATATATAGTAAGGCATAAAAAACTTGATAATAATATCATAGTATAGTAAGGCATAACAATGTCATAGTACAGTAAGGAATAAAAAATTCATGTATAGTAAAGCATAAAAACGTCATAGTATAGTGAAGCTTAAAAATACAGTCATAGTATAGTAAGGTATAAAAAATGTCATAAAAGCATCATAGTAGGGTAAGGCAAAAAACTTCATAAAAATTCATAGTATAGTAAGGCATAACAATGTCATCGGAAAGTAAGGAATAAGAAATTCATAGTATAGTAAGGCATAAAAACGTCGTAGTGTAGTAAGTCATAAAAACGTCATAGTATGGTAAAGCTTAAAAATACCACCATAGTATAGTAAGGTATAAAAAATGTCATAAAAATGTCATAGTATAGTAAGGCAAAAAAATTCATATATAGTAAGGCATAAAAACGTCATAGTATAGTAAGGCATGAAAACGTCATAGTATAGTAAGTCATAAAAACGTCATAGTATAGTAAGGCAAAATAATTCATATATAGTAAAGCATAAAAAACTTGATAATAATATCATAGTATAGTGGGCATAACAATGTCATCGGAAAGTAAGGAATAAAAAATTCATAGTATAGTAAGTCATAAAAACGTCATAGTATAGTAAGGCAAAAAAACGTCATAGTATAGTAAGGCAAAAAAATTCATATATAGTAAGGCATGAAAATGTCATAGTATAGTAAAGTTTAAAAATACCGTCATAGTATAGTAAGGTATAAAAAATGTCATCGGAAAGTAAGGAATAAAAAATTCATAGTATACTAAGTCATAAAAGCATCATAGTATAGAAAGTCATAAAAACGTCATAGTATAGTAAGGCAAAATAATTCATATATAGTAAGGCATAAAAAACTTGATAACAATGTCATAGTATAGTAAGTCATAACAACGTCATAGTATAGTAAGTCATAAAAGTATCATAGTATAGTAAGTCATAAAAACGTCATAGTATAGTAAGTCATAAAAATGTCATAGTATATATAGTAAGGCAAAAAAATTCATATATAGTAAGGCATAAAAACGTCATAGTATAGTAAGGCATGAAAACGTCATAGTATAGTAAGTCATAAAAACGTCATAGTATAGTAAGTCATAAAAATGTCATAGTATATATAGTAAGGCAAAAAAATTCATATATAGTAAGGCATAAAAACGTCATAGTATAGTAAAGCTTAAAAATACCGTCATAGTATAGTAAGGTATAAAAAATTTCATAAAAACATTATATTATAGTAAGTCATAAAAACGTCATAGTATAGTAAGGCAAAATAATTCATATATAGTAAGGCATAAAAAACTTGATAATAATATCATAGTATAGTAAGGCATAACAATGTCATAGTACAGTAAGGAATAAAAAATTCATGTATAGTAAAGCATAAAAACGTCATAGTATAGTGAAGCTTAAAAATACAGTCATAGTATAGTAAGGTATAAAAAATGTCATAAAAGCATCATAGTAGGGTAAGGCAAAAAACTTCATAAAAATTCATAGTGTAGTAAGGCATAACAATGTCATCGGAAAGTAAGGAATAAGAAATTCATAGTATAGTAAGGCATAAAAACGTCATAGTGTAGTAAGTCATAAAAACGTCATAGTATGGTGAGGCTTAAAAATACCACCATAGTATAGTAAGGTATAAAAAATGTCATAAAAATGTCATAGTATAGTAAGGCAAAAAAATTCATATATAGTAAGGCATAAAAGCATCATAGTATAGTAAGTCATAAAAACGTCATAGTATAGTAAGTAATAAAAATGTCATAGTGTAGTAAAGCTTAAAAATACCGTCATAGTATAGTAAGGTATAAAAAATGTCATCGGAAAGTAAGGAATAAAAAATTCATAGTATACTAAGTCATAAAAGCATCATAGTATAGAAAGTCATAAAAACGTCATAGTATAGTAAGGCAAAATAATTCATATATAGTAAGGCATAAAAAACTTGATAACAATGTCATAGTATAGTAAGTCATAACAACGTCATAGTATAGTAAGTCATAAAAGCATCATAGTATAGTAAGTCATAAAAACGTCATAGTATAGTAAGGCATAAAAACATCATAGTATAGTAAAGTTTAAAAATATCTTCATAATATAGTAAGGTATAAAAAATGTTATAAAAGCATCATAGTATAGAAGGCATAACAATGTCATTGGAAAGTAAGGAATAAAAAATTCATATATAGTAAAGCATAAAAACGTCATAGTATAGTAAGGCATAAAAATGTCATAGTATAGTAAGGCAAAATAATTCATATATAGTAAGGCATAAAAACGTCATATTATAGTAAAGCTTAAAAATACCGTCATAGTATAGTAAGGTATAAAAAATTTCATAAAAACATTATATTATAGTAAGTCATAAAAACGTCATAGTATAGTAAGGCAAAATAATTCATATATAGTAAGGTATAAAAAACTTGATAATAATATCATAGTACAGTAAGGAATAAAAAATTCATAGTATACTAAGTCATAAAAGCATCCTGGTATACAAAGTCATAAAAACGTCATAGCATAGTAAGGCAAAATAATTCATGTATAGTAAGGTATAAAAAATGTCATCGGAAAGTAAGGAATAAAAAATTCATAGTATACTAAGTCATAAAAGCATCCTGGTATACAAAGTCATAAAAACGTCATAGCATAGTAAGGCAAAATAATTCATGTATAGTAAGGTATAAAAAATGTCATCGGAAAGTAAGGAATAAAAAATTCATAGTATACTAAGTCATAAAAGCATCCTAGTATACAAAGTCATAAAAACGTCATAGTATAGTAAGGCAAAATAATTCATATATAGTAAGGCATAAAAAACTTGATAACAATGTCATAGTATAGTAAGTCAAAACAACGTCATAGTATAGTAAGGCATAAAAACATCATAGTATAGTAAAGTTTAAAAATATCTTCATAATATAGTAAGGTATAAAAAATGTTATAAAAGCATCATAGTATAGAAGGCATAACAATGTCATTGGAAAGTAAGGAATAAAAAATTCATATATAGTAAAGCATAAAAACGTCATAGTATAGTAAGGCATAAAAATGTCATAGTATAGTAAGGCAAAATAATTCATATATAGTAAAGCATAAAAATACCGTCATATTATAGTAAAGCTTAAAAATACCGTCATAGTATAGTAAGGTATAAAAAATTTCATAAAAACATTATATTATAGTAAGTCATAAAAACGTCATAGTATAGCAAGGCAAAATAATTCATATATAGTAAGGCATAAAAAACTTGATAATAATATCATAGTATAGTAAGGCATAACAATGTCATAGTACAGTAAGGAATAAAAAATTCATGTATAGTAAAGCATAAAAACGTCATAGTATAGTGAAGCTTAAAAATACAGTCATAGTATAGTAAGGTATAAAAAATGTCATAAAAGCATCATAGTAGGGTAAGACAAAAAACTTCATAAAAATTCATAGTATAGTAAGGCATAACAATGTCATCGGAAAGTAAGGAATAAGAAATTCATAGTATAGTAAGGCATAAAAACGTCGTAGTGTAGTAAGTCATAAAAACGTCATAGTATGGTAAAGCTTAAAAATACCACCATAGTATAGTAAGGTATAAAAAATGTCATAAAAATGTCATAGTATATTAAGGCAAAAAAATTCATATATAGTAAGGCATAAAAGCATCATAGTATAGTAAGTCATAAAAACGTCATAGTATAGTAAGTAATAAAAATGTCATAGTGTAGTAAAGCTTAAAAATACCGTCATAGTATAGTAAGGCATTAAAACATCATAGTATAGCAAGGCAAAGAAAAATCATAGTATGGTAAGGCATAAAAAACATCATAAAAACATCATAGTATAGTAAGCCACACAAACATCATAGTATAGTAAGCCACACAAACATCATAGTATATGTAGTAAGTCATAATAACGTCATATTATTCAATGGAATAAAAATCATCATAGTATAGTAAAGCATGAAAAACATCATAGTATAACAAGGCACAAAAAACGTTGTAAAAACATCATAGTATAGTAAGTCATAAAAACTATTGGCAAGCTAATATGCAACCATATTTACTGCCACATGTGCAAGCTGTTATTACAATGTTATCTTATATCCTCTACATCACACTGGCTGTAGGTTTGATGATGATGTTATTTTTAATTATTGTTTTCAATGTTCCAATGGACAGGTTTCTGTAGAAAAACTTTTTTCCTATCTCTCTACGACAATAAAATGTTTCCTCTTCATCAATTGATGTTTTCCCAGCCAGACATTCTTGACAGAGTTGGTGGATTTTTTGCATCAATCACATTTGCACTCCTTCACTAATTTTAGAAGCTTTCTGATACATCCCTCGCTTTGAGGGTCATGGTGGTCCCTCGAGAGTCTCCTATTGCCAAATTCTTGGTTTAACTTTGACCTACTGGTACTTGTTTTGCAGTGTGGTTGAAGGATTTGACCAGCATCTGGGATGACTCACCTGTGATTTCACATCCAAATGAAGTGGTTTAGATAATTTAGTTAAGCTGTTGGCTTCTTTACAACCTGTCTGGTCATCTGAGCAGTCATGTTTCCAGTCTTTTTCCAGACCTCAGCAATTATTTTGGTGAATACAAGGTTGTCATCACTGACAGAGAAGATGGCCAAAACCACAGAAAAGAAGAGACCTATTTTGCTAAACTGGAATTATCATTAAAGCACGAAAAAGAGCAGTTACAATTTAAAAAAAAAAAAGAAAAAAGAAAAGATAGCCATCCTCCCCAACACCCGTGCTTTTATAATTATCAGTAATCAGACCACTGCCTCTATATAGCAGTCAGATTGTGGCCCCCAGCTTTCACCTCTAAAGTTCAGCTTGGTGTGAACCACTCAAATGGCCCTGTTGTTTACAGTAGTGTTAAGTGCGTGCCCCTCTAGGATCAGTCAAAGCCGTAATCCCCTCTTCATTCCCACTGAGGCCCAGAGTGTGTGTAAGTGGACATGGGTGATGGCAGACAGGGAACGGCTCGCCAGCCCACCCGTTCAAGGCAGCCACGCAGCTTCACATACACATGGAAAAATACACATATTCACTCTTTGAAACACACACAAGGAGAAAGTACTAGCGCAAACAACTGAGAAAGGAAAGAGAGCAAATGAGAGCGGTTTAGTCTTTTTTCCTAGATATTACCTCCTCCTTTCTCTGTTCTCCCTGCGTTTTTATGTCATGTCACCTTGTAAAAAGGCTTTATGGTCTTCCCAGGCCTCGTGGCTATGAGTGCGGTGAGGTGGATTGTGGGAGCTTTAGAACTCCTCCAGGACCAGCACTTAGTGCGAGTGACAAGAGAGCATCTCCAGAGAGCTTTAGCTCGCAAACTGGGAAACTCTTTAATCTATTTTCCTCTGCTATTCGTGTTTTTTCTCTTTCTTTCCTCTTTCTACAAGAATAGTTTTACAGAATGGCCAAGACAAAGAACTTTAGTGGCACTTTACCAAAAATGCAAAAGGAGAGCGACTGGAGCATAAAGAGCAAAGGATTTATTATACACCTAATATGTCATATTTAGCTGATACTAAATTTGATAAGACATGAATGCTAAAAGTGATTGTGCCCTTCTATATAACTGAGAATATAAATCAAAGTCAAACAGTATGACTCTGCTGACCTTTTTAATTCTCTGTCACAGACATCCCAGTCAAACTCTTGCCAGGCCAGCTCTGAGGGATTGTTACAGTCTTATCAGTTTCACACCAATAGACGAGAGGGAATTCACCTGTGGCTCTGAAATGGTTTCCACTTGCTCTGCAGGTCACACAACACTGGACAGCGTGTGCTACTGCAGTCATTCATGTGTCGCGCTATATAATATAACTGTTGAACAAAATCGGCATGAGGGACTAAATGGGAACTCCACATGACAGAAAGAAGAAAAAGGAGGGGCATTGGTGGTATGTTAATGCAATCAGGTAGGTGTTACCCATTACCAGTGAGGTCTCATATCAGCAACTGTAACGTCTTTATTCCCCCCCCCCCACCCCCTTCACCTTCTCCTCCTTCTCCCCCCACTTTCTATTTTCCGGTCCCCGTGCAGGCCTGTCTGTATAATGTCCACACAAAGCCAGTGTGGGGCCTCTCCGAGGTGTTCAACAGCTATGCTTTAAATCATGCAATTAGTGCTCGGCTGGGGGATTTATACTTTCTGGCAACAGCACTTCTTAAGTTTATATATGGCCGTGGGGAGACGACCCAATAACAGGAATGCAACAGTAAAAACACCCTGAAAATCTGATTTCACATTATATATATGCATTTCTCAAATAATCCAATATGTATATAATTGTAGGTACAGAACTGCATTTGTAGATAACTGTTTTTGTACATTTGCAAGCATATGTGTCATACATATGTGTAATGTACATTTTAGTTGCTAGACACAAACTGCATGCATTCAATTATAGTCATTTCGTGTTTACTCTTCAGTTTAAACATGCCATGCTTTTCTTTAGATGAACATTACCCAGTATTTCTAAAAGCTGCAGGATAATCTCAAAACTGCAGCAAGCTTAAAACAAGGCTCCTTTTCCAGTTGCTGAAGTGTTTTGCAACTGCAGTAAAATGGGTATATGTGTTGAAAGCACCATCTCCGTTGGGTGCGTATCTCCCATCTTTAGGCGTCAGTGTGACCAGTTTTATGTCTTTTCCCAGGACAAATAAACAAGCTGAAATGAACATAATTAAAAGCAAGCAGTGACTCCACTACTTAAAGCGTTTTTCCCAACATGAATGTCATCACAAAAGCAAATAGTGTATTACTCAACTTTAGATGGAAATCTAATTTTTTCCCTTCGCCTTGCAATTTTAATCACAGATATCTTCATACGCACACAGAACAGAAACCAAATAAACACTGGACAATACAAACACACGCTGCCCTGGCTCCTCACCAGCGCCTCGGTGTGAGAAAGCTCCAAAAACTTTTATGTGTAACAAAAGAGTTGACCAGAAATTCCAGAGTGTCCAGCCGTCGTTCGCTGCCTCTAGTCCAAAACCAAAAACCACAGAAAATGCAGCAAAGGAGTCCACCTCCTTACCGGCAAACACACACCACATGTGATACTGATACTGCACACATGTACACACTACCTACCCACAATAAAAACTGATAACTCCCCCTCTTTTTTTGTCTTCACTCACACATAGAGACATAAAAATGAATTTACAGTGCAGAGTCACAGAGGAGGAGGCAGAGACCCTTTGAAGACAAAGACAGCTGTCATACGAACACATTAGACCAAATTTAATCACCATAATGATCCTCATCAATCACAGTTGAGGTAAATATGAGTTTGTGTTGGGGATGAATCATGTCTGATAAATTGAATCCATTTAATTGGGCAGGCATCCTGAAGATGAGCAATGAGCTAAAGACATTCCCCATATTTGATTTCCCATTAGCCCGGTGAAGTGAAGAGGGGCAGTCACAAACACCACACCATCCACTGTGATTGATTTGATGTTTATTCATAGAAGGAGTGATAGGCTAAGATGCTTTTTCTGTTTTAGAAAAATATAAGTTCAGATAATCAGTTGAGCTGGCTTTAAATAACTTTTAAGACACGTGATTTAAATCTTTTTATTTGAGGAGGTAGTAAAATGATAAAATAAACATTCTCTGTTAAAATGAAAATCTTCATTTGTGATCGTGATACATGATGCTCTCTCTTCCATTCTTTCTGTGTGTGTGTGTGTGTGTGTGTGTGTGTGTCTGTGTGTGTGTGTGTGTCTGTGTGTGTGTCTGTGTGTGTGTGTGTGTGTGTGCATGTGTGTGGTTTCCTGTGTGGCATACTCTCCAGGTTGGGCTTCGAGAGAAAATTTACGATGGAGGATGGTTGGTCTTCCTCTAGCTCCAGGGCAGGAAAAGTTGTGAAATATGTGTCAGCAATAAAGGAAACCAGCATGTTTGTGTTTAAAGAGCGAAAATAGTAACATACACACCAACTGTATGCATACACACACATACACACACACACACACACACACACACACACACACACACACACACACACACACACACACACACACACAGACACACGTGTGCTTGTGCACAAGAAAGTCGAGGATAAAGACTGATTGATTCAGATGTGTGATGAGGGAGAGAGAGGAGACTCTACAGTACGGAGAGGTGAGAGAGAGAAAGGGCTATTGGGACACTGAGTCTGTGTAATTCTTGGCGGTGTATTCGCACCCTGTTACATTCCTTCCATGAAAGAATGCAATGAGTATAAAAGCCATTAACTGTAGAGGTTCCCCAACAACAGCCGAGCTCATTTACTATGGTATAATTTACTGCTTTGTTAATTATCTGGCTGCGTTAAAATTCTCCCTTTTGACCAAAATTGGGACTGGTGTGCTTGAGCGTGGTTTTAGTTGTGTCTGACAGAATTAAAGTGTAAAATAGTTATTGAGGAGTGGCTTTTTTCCATTGGTCAGAAACACATTCTTCTTCAAGGTGTGAGGCTTTGGGTTGTTTTGCTTGTCATCTGTGTGTTTCCAAATTGAGGAACAGTTGGATAAATTAAAATGCTGAGTAACACTGACAAGATACTATGAGGAAATGACAGCTTTGTCAGTGTGTTTGTGTGATTGGTTTAATGTTACCCCGTGTGAGAAAAAGTGAAAAAATATAGTGTATGTGTGTGCAAGCATTTATCTGCCTGCTGCCTGAAAGCGGACGAGGTAATGCTTACTCACTGGACACATTGTTTCTTTCAGTAATGAGCCAACTGGACGGGCTCCAGTGAAAATAGTATGAGGGGATGAGATGGTAATCTATTTACCCATTTTCACATTCTTGAAGCAGTAGGGCTCACCTCAGTGTGCTGCTGTGGGGGGAAGCCATTAAGCAATTTCACCAAGCTGATAGCAAAACCATATTTTCAATTTCAGAACTGCAGTTGCTGGGGTGCTGCTCAGTGACTGTTATTGATCCAAAAACTGCTGATCGGATCGAGGAATGCTGACCTGTGCTGAAACACAACATTTGTGGCTTAATGAATGACAATGTGAACCCAAGAAAGCTGCTGAAATCCTTTAATGGGGCTTCTGGCACTGTTAAACCCCTGTTCACCCCCACCTCCCTCTACCCACACGGCTGATGTCTCCACACTGTGGTATACAGTAAAATTATGGCCTAATTAAGTGGGGGGGGGGATGTTAGAGGAGGGGGTTAGGTTTCATGGTCTAACTGCTGCTGCTGCTGCTGCTGCTGCTTGTGATGCTATCTGCTCAGGCTCAGGGGAGCACAGGGGACCCACATCCAGCCTTCACCCCCCCCCACCCTCTTAGAAGCTATGGGTGCAGACAGTTTGGTGCCACGAGGTCCGGAACCAGTAATGGACCGAGTCGTGACTAATGAGCTCCCTATCGCTCTAATGGGAGCATGTGGTGTGGGCCACATCCCCCTGCCTCTTCTGCAGAACTGACCAAGGTATACTTATACATTCATATATGTATACATGTACTTATACATATACACTCACGGGGCTCGGACAGTCAGTCTGGGATCATTTATAAGTGATTTTAACCAGTAACATATTTCTTGCTACATTTCTGCAGTATTTCAAATTGTGTTGTTGCAGCAGAAACAAAATAATCCACTTCCTACTCACCAGATGGAGATGTAAAAACCAAAAAGGACAATGTCAAACTTTCAGTAAGAGGGTATAGCTTGAACCACAGCTGTGTTACATGAATTGGTCATAGAGTTGCAAAGCTGACATCTATTTTGCGCATCATTAGAAGAAAGAAATAATTTGCTTGCCAAATGAATAGAAAAAAGTCCACAATCCTCATCTGCTCCACCACGTCTTGGCATGCCTCAGGCCTGTGGTTGTTACTGCTAACATAAACCTGGTCACAATGAGATGTGGACGTCATGTAAGCGTGTGTGAGCCATTTGTTGTATCACTGACACCCACAACAAACCAATTCCTTCATCAACCCCCTCCTTTCAATTAATGTTTTCCACAACCCCAAACACATCAGTTCATTTCTGACACAGTCGTGACAAATTACAAACCGTTCCAGTGTTCAGGGTTTAGCTGGGCCGCGTTGGTGGGAGCACCACATGCAGTGTGTTTGGAGATGAAGGGCTGATGAGAGCCAAGCTGTTGTCAGAAACAGACTGCGCACACAACTAACAATGCAGCTCTGAGAACCACTATTGACCATATGGTGGCACTTAGTTGAACTCTTTGTCAGCACTAAATTGTTTAATTTCATATATGCTTGCTTAAGAAAGAAATATTTTTATGTTTACTCCCATAATGGAATTTGGATTTGTGCAATGGATAAATATTTACAGCCCAGATGAAAAGTCATTCATCAGGTTTATGATGGCTTTGCAGGATGAGGCAGGTTGGATCAGAGTAGTTGGTGGGATTTCTTAAACAGACGAAAATGGAGTTTATCTAGAAACAGTTGCCATTGTTTCATCTTCTCTGTTTATTTTTCCGATGACGTGACTGTGTCTATGTTGCTTTGATGAGAGGATCACCCAAAGTGCCGTCATGCAGCCTATACTGCTTCACTTCTGAACTCAGAACATGCATCAATGCAATTTAAATGAAACGCAGCATCCCATTTTATTAGCAGCTGAACCTGATCCATGTTGCATTATGTACAGATGCTGTCTGACACAGGAGCAAACTGACGAGTGGGGGTCTAGTGAACCTGAAGCAGCAATATATTAGGTTAGTTTTAGGTTACCAAGTGGATGATTCTCCACTCAGCTAACAGAGAGTTGATTCATTACAGGGGTAAAAGGTGATCAATGGTCCATTGCATCAGATAAGCACCTCACTGGGTGGCTGGATGGATCCCCTCTCAGAAGCTGAGGGTAAACAATGCAGTCCAGAGTCACCCAAAGGTACCCAAAAATTAAGGCACAATCAGAGCTTTTCAGAGTGGGCAGCAAGGTGAGTGAGCAGGTTGGTCAGGGGTGAGTGGGGCGGCAGAGGTAATAAAGACTCTGTGATTAACATGAAAATAACTCGGCTGATGGATCCGGTGACACTGATCAAGTCGATGTGTGTGTGTTTCTGTTTATGTGCTGTGAGGATGTCAGAGTAGTAGTGTTGCTATAGGTTTGCATTACCAGGGAAAAGACAGACGCTGTTAAGCGTTATTGTTGATGGATGATGTGGTAATGGATAGAAGATGGCTTACACATAGAGATCCAGATGGAGAAAGCCAGGGATGAGGGATGAGGAGGAGGAATGTGGAAGAAAGACACCATCTTTGCTACTCGATGCTGTAATGTCTCCCTCACAAGCAATGATCTCACACGCGTGAGCAGGAACACCTGTTCAGAGCTGGCTGATTCTGTGGCTGCAGAAAGAGAGACAAGAGTAATTGTACTACACATCTGGTAAGCTGCTGAACAATAAAGCTTAATTCACATTAAAATGGACCTGATTAATCACATGAATGCGACTGAGCTGACACAGCAAGTTAGCAGCGTGTGATAAAATTAATTCAATATTTTTAGTTCACATAGTGTACTAAAAGAAAGAGGAGCAGAGTGAAAAAAACGAAACATCCCTCCTCCACATTAAAAGAATACTTCACTGACATCATTGAATTCAGATACTCACCTGTCGGCTTGAAAGGTGGCTAAGTTTGTTGCTCCTGGGATGTCTAGGTAGCTGAGTGATCAAAGGGGCTATTTGTAAGTTTTCTCTACCGCTGAACATGGTTTCTTGCCGCTATGGGAATGTGACGAGATGGGCCGCTATGGGCTGGAGCTAGCTGGTTAGCATAAAAACTTCACTGGAGGAAAAAAACATGATGGAAACAAGACTTAACATTGGTATTGCTTTCCACCATTGGAGACAGCTCTTATTGGTGAGTAAAGGAAAGAAGTTTGATGCTGGACCTGCAACATCTTCTCTGGACTGGTAAGTAAACAGCTGTTAAGGCTAATGTTGGCTATGTAGCAATAGCAAAACTTACAAATAGCTCCTTTAAGGCACATACCACATAACTGCAACCCTGAACAGATTCCAGCTGGGGACTTTGTTGCATATACTCCTCCCTCTTTGCTTCTATCCAGTCTGAAAACAGTTTGTCATGCTTATTCAGAGGACAGGAGTTTGTAGTTAACTTGTATTCACAGAAGTTACAGTGGATGATAGTGAAAAACAAGACTGAGTCTTGCCAGTGTCTCTGTGAGGCTGTACTTAGACACAGCGATGCTTTGAACTTAAGTGATATAATGAGATGTAATGTTTTCCATTTTCCCCATCACAGTTTAGCATGCTAACATTTGCTAATAAGCTCTAAACACAGTTCAGCTGAGGCCGATGGGAATGTCACTGGTTTTGCAGACTGGCTGTTAACCAAAGTAATGGACAAAGATTGATGGAAAATTAAGTCACAACAACTGATACTGAGGAGGACATGAATATCTGTACCAAAGTTCATGGCTATCCATCTGACAGTTGTTGAAACATACCACTAAAAAACATAAATCTCAACCTCATGGTGGCGTAAGAGGAAAAGTAAGTATTATTCATCCTTTGGGGACCAAAATCTCTAAAATACTGAAAAGAGGTATGTGTGTCAAAGGGTAACAAAACATCCAAACAAATACTGCATGATGTATAATGCACATCTCCAACACTTACTTGTATGCTCAGTATGCTCCAATTAATCACTGTTTCACAGATAACTCTATGAATATGATACTTCAGGATAAAAGTATTTAAAAGCAGGTCATCTTTGTTTAGGAGATTTTGACATTTGGTATTAAATCCAGAGATTTTTATTCCTTTAAGCAACTATATTCATGACACATGACACACAAGTGTATGTGTTTGCAATGTTTGCATTTGTACTCTCCATGTAGTATTCATTTTGACTTTGACCTCTCCGTGCCCATTACCTCATCCTGTGAGGTCACACACATGTCACACAAACACTGTATTTAAAGTCAGCAGTTAACACCTGCAATGCAGCCGCTGCTGCCCATCTCTTGTATGAAATAAGCCTTCTCCTGTGTCTTGTGCAAAATCAGTATAACTAAAAAAAACATGGCTAGTTCCTGTTGTGTTTGGATGGGCTAAGAGCTCCATCACCAGTTTCTTTGTAAGGTGTTGGCAGGGTGTTTGTGTGCACACTGCCTTGGGCTGGCCAGCAGACAGTAGTGTGTGTTATAGTGTGGACTAACTTTGCATTCCTTTGTATTGTCCTTTTAGGCCTAAGGCAAACATTTCTGCACCCAGTGACACAAAAAAGCACAATAACACGTTTCAGAGAATCCCATCTTGTATTTTCAAGTGAACTTGAAATTTTGTGGCCTGAAAAATCACAGAAACTAGGCTGCTGGCCATGTGGGAGGGGTCAGAGGAGGAAGAAGTTCCTGGGTAGATGAAGAGAGGTCAAGCTGCCTGTGAACACGGAAACTCGATCTTCAATCTTGATAAAGAGGTGACGGCTGGGTTGAGTTAGGTTGAACTAACAACGGCCTGATTGGAGGAAAACTTTACTCACTTCATGACTTCACCACCCTCCTGTAAAACCTGCATGTATTCCTCCTGTGTTGCCCCAATGAATACCCTTTCACTCTCAGGACATGTTTTTGTTTTGTCTCCCAGAGAGTAGCCTGACCAGAGCCCTGATGTTTCCAGTTAACCCACAGTGGAAGTCTCTCATTTGACAAACAGCAGTTTTGCCCCGAGAGATCTGGTATACCAAGGAGGAGAGCCGATCCGCATGAAGGCTGATGCTGGCAAATCAAACTTTTACTGATCCTACAAAACACACACACACACTCTCTCTCTCTCTCATATACAGGACTTGTGATTTACACCCGCTGCATTGTCAAGATACTCTGAACCAGCTGCACAAATTGATAACAGTTTAGTTTATGAGTTTGGATCATCACTCATGCTTCTGCAAGTGGTTTTGCAACTCTCAGCAGGATTGTGTGCTTGAACGCAAAGGCCTGCATGTTTTCCCATTGTTTGATATGATTGGGTGTTTGTGTTGTTTCATTTTGGAATCCATCTATTTGAAGCCCTCTTCTCTGAGGGTGATTGAAGTCAGAGAGCCCCTTCTTCAGCAATGAGTCGGTTAAAATCTGTGAAATCCTGTGACAATGAAAGATACATGGGGAATAGTGGATGCTGCTCCCTGATAGGA
This sequence comes from Seriola dumerili, assembly GCF_002260705.1. Lineage (NCBI taxonomy): Eukaryota > Metazoa > Chordata > Actinopteri > Carangiformes > Carangidae > Seriola > Seriola dumerili. Next base: position 6,816,480 of record NW_019174328.1, read on the forward strand.
TTCTATTGTGTGAGATTGAAAAGCAGGTGACGTGAGTCGTCTATGAAGTTGACAAGGCAAACGAGAGAACTGTTTTCTTCTCATTTGAGAAGACAGCCAAGAAGATTTGCTTTATGTCTGTGGCTTTGCAGCGCAGTGATGGATGTATTGCTAAATGGTTAGTCTCAGCTGTGCTGCAGTGTACTGCACTGCAGTGGTGGGTAACATTTGAACAGACCTGAGTCGATTGTTGATACTGAACTGCTGTATCATGTGGCAGAAAATGACAGAGTTGGTCTTGAATATAACGGTTTTGTTGCAGAACAGTAGCCAAAAGGTGCTCACAGCCTTCCCGTGTTCACATCCACACTCTTCAGGATAAAATGCGCTGCACTTAACACATGTTTTTATGCCAAGTGCACTTGGTGAAAGGCATGTCCCTCTGTATGAGTCACACGTACCTGGCTGATGATAATAACAGACCACAGGAGGCAAGGGATGGAGAGGGAGAAAAGTAGAGAGTGAGAAGCACAGAAAAACATTTTTACTAGCCTGCACAGTAGATCACTCTCACCCGGGGGTGTAGTCAGGAAGGGCTAGCCAGCTTTATTGACTGCTTGGCAGCTCGCTGTGAGTGGAGGGGAGGGATGGAAGATCAGATTGTTCTCTCACCTGAAACACTTCTAATCCAGCAAGAGTTACTGCCCTTGTTGGCTCTAAAAGAAGAAGTGAATTTAAAGTAGAGAGATTACTGTGAGTCAGAGATGGGATGTGAAAAACCAGCTGAAAGATAATACATCACAATAAACAGTTTATGGCCTCTGTTGTTTTTGTCATGGTTACATTGTCATTAAGGGGTAGTAACAACTTTGCTTGTTGGTGCATTCATTGAAAGTCTAACATTGAATGTTTTATGATTATACTCAGTTTGGCATTGGGTGTTGCATTCATTAACAAGAAACTAAAACTTAGCTAGTTAGTGTGCTAACTTCAGTAGGAAAAAAGATGTGAGAGAGACAAGAGTTAACATTAGTGTTGCTTTCCACCACTGGAAACAGCTCTTGGTGAGTAAAAGAGTCTGATGCTGAACTCACAATGTTTCTTCAAGACTGGTAAGTAAACAGCTGTTAATGCTAACAATAGCTATGTAGCAATAGCAAAACTAAATAGCTCCTTCAAAAAGAATAATGCAGTTTTGGTCATACTTGCATTAAAAAGACTTGTGTTTGGCAGGCCATCAAACTACTGTCTGTTGTCGGGGCGTCCTGGAATGCACCAGCAAGTACAGTTTTTTCATTAGCAAATGGATCTACAAGCGACAATAACATACTGTGAATTTGACAAAACTAATAAAAGCAATGCAATTGTCATTTAGTTGCAATTGCCCTTTTAAGCAATGCAGTAATGTAAGAAGAGAATACTTGCATTTACTGGTTTAAGGCAAACCACCACTACGGTGATACGGCTGTCTTTGAAAGTGCAGTTGTTGCATGTTTTGTGTTTTTGTCTAACATCTGTCATAATGTTAACACTGATAAGCTGTCACTGAAAAGCTAGTCACCCTGTTGCAGCCTGCTTTCGTCATTTCTTAACAGGTGTATTTTTTTTAAAGTTGCAAGAACACTTACTTTGATATTGTTTTATTGCTTTTTCTTCTCACATCATCTCATAGCTTTCTTATTGTTTCTCAACAAGTAGGCACATGAGCAGGAGCAGTAATAAAAACAAAACTGCCTCAAAACAAAAATGTTGCAAGAAAGTTCTTCATTTTAAAAGCTTGAAAACTAATAAAAAAGGGCAACCTGTGGCCTAGTTTTCAGGACATTTTTACCACGTCCAGCTCAAAGCTGAAGGTGTTTCGAAACGAGAGGATTTATTTGTTGTAATAAAAAATTATTCTTCAGCCCTTGGGTAAAGAAGAGGATTAGACAAGGAGTCAGTGTGAAGTATTGAACTCCACACCTGCTCACTGCTGCATCTGGGGAGATGCCCTGTTACTCAACTCCTTGGAACAGCCCTTGTTAGCACCCAAAGGACACACACATACAACACGCTGAGGTGTTCCAACTTGTTGGAGGACAAACAGAAAAGATTAAGACTGAATAGTTGCTGCACACATCCACTGTTGGGTGGGATAATAACCCTGCCAGACTGGGGCTACTGCTAAAAAAAGGACAACTTGAGTGAAGCCCCTCCAAGTGGTTTATTTATGATCACTAATTCTGCCTCGCAGCAAGTGTGTCTTCCTGGGAGCCGAGGCCTGTCTCTCTCTGTCTCTTCACTGTTTGGGACCTGCCAGCAAGTCCTAGAGCAGAGACAACCTGAAAGGCCTGGCAGGCTCACCAGCACCCAGGCATAATGAGAACACACCATGAAGTCATCCTGCAAGACTACACATGCAGCCACACCAGCAAACCCTCACTGATTGAAGAGCAACACTTTCTCTCTCACCCTGAATTAAAGTGCTTGAGGGGAAGAGAGGGACACTTGGAAGAACTAGTGGGACAACTGTCATTGCATTGCATTGTAAAAAGGTCCTTTTCCAATTCATATATATTTTCCCATACACACGTAGTATTTTCTTAGCAAGGATTTTCAGCCCTGGTTTAAGTAAAATAGTTTAACATTTTGGGAAATGTGTTAAGTTAGAGTTAGATGAGAACACTCTCACATCTGTAGGGTAAATATTATGCTACATCCAGCAGTAGCCATTAGCTTAGCTTAGCATAAATACTGGAAACTTGGGGGAACAGCTGGCCTGGCTGTAAGAGGGTTAAAAAAGTAAGCCTGCCAGCAACATCCACACCACTTTACACATTGTAGCAATTCACAATTCCTACAAAACCTAAAGTGTCATCCTAAGCTAAGCTAACCACCTGCTGGCTGTAGCCTCATATTTAATGTAATGAGAGTGGCACTGATCTTTGACACTTCATTGAAGAAATAGTCCCAAATAAATGTGGTGTTCTTTTTGATGAGCAGCGACTTACTTGCCTGATGTAGTAAATCTGCTATGTGTGCATACAATTATGTATACGAATCCGATCTCTGAAGTGGTAAAAGTTTCATATTTTTAGTTGCTTTTCTAAACTGCAGAAAATGGTGTGTCACAGGGATACTGTTGTGCTTGAACTTGACAATATATCAGACACACCACAGAATGCACTGCTGCGCTACATAATATAATGCACCATAACAACCTGCATGCTGTAAAGTTATTTATGTGCCACTTGAACGAAAGTTGTTTTTTTTTTTAATTTCCCTTCACACTTGTGATGATGAGAGGAACAAACAAGTGACGAGGAGAAGAAACTGACAATTATTATCTGGAAGTATTCACAGTCGGGGATTCAAATAACTTTCACTGAAACCTGTACACACAAGTTTCCAAATTTACAGGGTAAAAGCGATGATTCTTTATATTTACCAAAATATTGAAGGAGACAATCTCAAGGAACTTGAGCCAGTGTGTGCGACAGTGTTTGGATGATGACCTGATGATGACCTCTGTGGGTCTGTTTGGGTCACATGGGGGCAACTGGCGTCAGCTTTATGGCCAGGTGATGACAATTATTCTGGACTATGGAGGTGCAGGGGAGAAACTCCACCCAAAGAACAAGGTTACACACAGTCTCAGACACTGTATTAACGGACATGAATCCCCACGAACACACAGCAAGTTTCCACTCAAAGAAACACAATTCACACCAATCTAGCACCTTGAGATTGTGAGAGACTGTGAACGAGGAGCTTCAGGCAGCTGGGAGGAGGTAAAGAGGACAAAGAGTGAGCGAGAAAGGCAGAGGCAGACACTTTGATTTCCAATGTCCTTTCAATGAGGTCATCTCATACACTTCAAAACACGCACAACGTACAGCTCACATACATACCTCTGTTGCACTCACTCAACTGCAGCCCCTGATTGCAATAACAGAAGAAAAGGGAAACCCCAGCATGCCCAGTCTGCAGACATAACAGTAACAGTATATCAAAACACAAACATGACAATATAGCATACCCACAAGTGGAAGTCTGATTCAGTTTAAGGCCCCGCCGGTGTTTGTGGAGGTTTAAGCCCATTTAACCTGCTGCAGACCCATTTCTCAAAGTATGTTTTTAGATTGATTCCCTGCCTTGTTTACCATTCATTTCATTGATGTTGTTATGTTATGTCTTCTTATTGTCCCGATGTGGTAATGCAGTTGCAAGCAGAGACCATTTTATAAAAACTTGCCATTAGTGGTAATGAAGAAAAAAAAAACAAGCTGTTTGCCTGGTAATATCTTTGGAAAGTCAAAACCCAAAAAGTCATCACAGCAAGAAGTCAACGTACAGAGTAATACTGAGCAAAGTAAGGAGAGGTGACATGGTTACGTTTATCAAACACATGATCAGTAGTCTCAGTTAATTCATGAGCTAACCCTTACATTTGAATCCACTTTAAGTAGAAAGATGTGTGTTGCCCTGCACTGATCTTTTGAGAGTTTGTAGAAAAACAGACAGAGACATAAAGGAAGGGAGATGGACAAATGGTACGTCTGGCATGTATAGTGTTTCTGCAGTCTGCTCCCGCCAAATCAGTCAGCTGCTGATGAGAAATCTCTCTCCGCTCAGCCACAAAGGGAGCTAAAGTTACCCTGTGACTAATGCACTGTCCCGCTCATTTCCTACACCTTTTCCAACCTTCTCCACTTCCTCTCATCTCATCTATTTCCCTGCTCATTTAATCTTCCCTTCACTTGGACCCTCAACTCCTCCATTCTATTACCTCCGTCTCTTGGAGCTCTCTTCCTTATCTGTGTCCACCTTCTGGCTGGATTCAAGTCGACAGTAAACTTAATGCCATCGGATACAACGTCACACCTACAGATGGAAGTAAGCGAAGCTTTGGCAACGGGTGAATATAAGGCACACGGGAGTCACCAAGGGGGTGGGGTGGGGGTGGGGGCTTCTTTGGAGTTCAAAGGTGAATGAGATCTTGGTGCTGTGGGATGGAGTGATGAGGTGAACCAGAGTGCTGAGAGAGACTCCAGACAGAATCAAGTATCAGTCCAAATCCCTGCTTGTTCAGATCCATCAACTCTGGAGAGTCTGGAGACATCCAAAATGTTTAGAAATTATAAATCTTGCTGATGTTCTCTCTTTTCCGCTCTCTCACACACAATTGTCTGTACATGTGAGGACCACTGGCTAAATTCACTTTTACATCTTTTACATCGACAGCCATGCTTCTTAGTGAGCGTATTTTTTGTTCAGTCTCGGCAGAGGCCCTTTAATGAAAGGTATCAGCATGCATCCACACTGATCTGTTACTAAATAGACAGAAATGTATCAGTTGCTGTCAATCTGTCTTTCTTTTGGATGCTTTTATTGCATAACTTATCCAGAATAAAAAAGCAAGCAAAAAAAAAAAATTGATGATTCTTACATCTGTGAAAAGCCTAAAAAAAATTTCAGCCTCCCTGAAAATCTCTGTCATCAGAGGAGTAACAGACTTGGCAGAAACAGACAAATCATCAACCCTGTTCAATAAAATACTAATTAAAAACAAGCACAGACAGACATGGCAGATTAATGGCACCACAAACTAGGGCGGGAACCCTAAGTACAGCACTGCAGGTTTTACCTCTGAAAACACACAAAGTTGTTATGTGAATACTTAGGCCACAATTTTAGAATTAATAATATCTTTTTATGTCTATATTTTTAGATGGCCAAATAAAAGTGAACATACTTTAAACACACAGTAAGTCCTTACCCAAACCGTAATGTAATTCTACAGAAAATGAAATAAAAAACCTCTGCCGAAATGACATCACTTTACAGAAACATCCCTGTTGCGAAGCTTCAAAAGCTCAAACTATTTCACATAAGTACGATAATGCGCAAATACACATGCTGTACACTCGCTTTTGTTGAGTTGGGACAGGCAATAGATACAGTATCGGCAGAAATTTGACTCATCACATTGTCTTTTAGTTTTTATGCCAGCTCAGACTGCTAGTAAATCAGCTCTGTTGGACGCTGTGTTTAGGACTTTGAAACAAATCCCCTTGTCTGTTTTAAACTGCTCCACATGGTGGGGTTCTGGACTGTAATAATCATGATCCCTCTCCTTCTATCGGTATGTTGTACTAGTTGTATCCACTTTCAAATATTGAACCTCTATCTTCAGCTAGACAGTATGTTTTACATTAATGTGCACGTACATTACTCACAACCCCGCTTTTCATAATCTGCTTGTTAGTATGTCTGCTCTGCACATTGGCAAGAATTCACAGCCTCGTGTTCTCAAACCAAAGTAAAATTCTGCAAGTGTAGTGAGATTTCCCTCCAATACAAATCAACTTGTTTCAAGAGACCAACAATGAAAAACAACTCCACAGCAGCAGCAGCAGCCAGGGTGACAGTGTACAGTTTCCCCTGGACACAGCTGAATGCTCTGCCTCCATACACTGAGAGTGTGCTGCTAATGTCTCATAATGGCTTGCATATGTTCACGAATGGGCTTTTTCATTTGTCTTAGCAGCTGAAACTTAATTTTATATTCAGGATATTTGTGCAATCACTTTCAAGTGTTCCTGATAATGTGTCTGTCTGCACAGGAAGTTCCACAGCTGAGGGGCCTGTTCTACCCGCCCCACCTCCCAGTATTATTGATACTTCCTGATTAGTACCCAGCTCCGTTATCCTATTATTTGTTGTTTAGAAAAAGTGGAATATTTAAAAAAAAAAAAAAGGTATTATTTTGAGTGTAATATGTTCTCATTTTAAAACTCTGCTCTAAAAGGAAAGAGACGGCCATTTTAGCTTTGAATCAGAAATAATGGTCCATCCTAACACACCTGAAAACGCACATCACATGACCATTTACGAACACTGGGCATCTGTGTGCTGGAGTAAACACGAAGCAGAATGTCTACTCCGAAGTTGGTTAGTTACAGGAAATGCGAGGAACAGCAAAGGCAGTTGAAAGCCAGTTTAAATGTAGAATTTAACTGCGCAACAGCTGTTAGCAAAAACAACAAGATCAGTAACGCTTGTCATTCATTTTTCACGCTGCATTCACCACTGGTAGTCGAGGCTGATAAGACCCAATCAGGGAGAAGTGGGTGTCTGCACCATCGTTTCCAAAAGTCTACATTTTTGTCCGTCCAGACAACAACGCAACCTGGACTTTTTAAACTAAAAACTCTAAAACTAAAGTTTTAAGGCCTTGAAAACACATTAGTGTGGATGTAGCCAAGGCTTCCTAGAAAAGTTTGAAAATAGCAAAGGAAAGGTAAAACTTTAAATTATCTCACCTACTTTTCAGATTTTTTTTTCTATAAGGCCAAATATAAGACTAAATATAATATAATATGATAAAACAGACCAGAATAAGATAATAAAACAGAACTTATTATTACCTGATTATCGCACTCAGACCCTCCGCAGAGACACATTTTTTCTTTTATTCTTTTTACTTCTATCCCTCTTTGTTTCTGGAGCCAGAGTGAACACTAAATCCTTGGCTGGCAGAGAGTCTGACAGTTTAGCTTGTGTGGATCTGTAGATAATTATCTGTGTCTGTACATGAGGATGATGTCTCTGGGCCGTAAAGAACTGAGGTGATAGTGGCCAAAATAGACCAACCAGCCTAAGAAAAAAATCCCCTTAAAATGAGGTTTGTAATGTTTCTCACCTGGTTCTGATGTTAAACCAATAAAGGTGAGGGGAAGGCTAAGTGCATGAATGGACACGCTGACTGTCAAAGAGTCAAGAATAATTACTCCAAACACTTGCTGGGTTGATGTGATGAAAAGCAGCACTTCTTGTATCAAATATATTCCACTACCACCAGGTGAAAAGGCCACATACCGAGCTAATTGTCAGGAAACACAATGTCTGAATGTGCATGTGTGTGTTAGTGTGCTCCCATATAGGTGTTTGGTGGTGTGACTGTTTGCAGAAACCAGTGGCGTAACTTGATAAGCAATCCGAGAGTTGAGCTCAGTTAGCAGGTGGACAGGTCGCCGGGAGGGAAAGCTTACGATTGGTTTGAAAAGAAAAAAAGCAACTTTACAGGAGCAGCTTGGGTGACAGTGTACAGTTCTCCCTTGACACAGTTGAACGCAGTGCTTCAATGCACTGAAAGTGTATTACTAATGTCTCATAATTGCTTACATGTGTATGCGTGTATTCAAGAATGGGATTTTCCAGTTGTTATAGCAGCTTCAACGGCAAATTGATAAACAGTGTGAAGCCGCTCTCAGGTGTTCCGTGAATGCGTCTCTGCTCGTGTTTTTGAACTTGTAGCTATGCATCTGGGTCTATGTATGTAACTGTAACCCTCTCGGTGTGACCGGAGCAGGGTCAAGCTGCTGGGCTGCTCCTCAGGTGAGTCACAGAGGCAGTATGGGTAAGGCGATCCACCTGAGAACTGCCTAGGGAATTGTGGGTCTTTGTGCAGTGGAGAAAGGCAGGGCCCTCCAGCGTGCGTCTGCTGAATAAGAGCCACTTGTGCTATTTTACATAAGATACAATAACACCACCACCGGACGCACCAATCGAATCAATAGGCTTGTCTACCCCCTTTTGCTGAGACCTTGTGTACAACTACCTGCAATGATCACTCCCCAGCCCACCTTAACTCCACCGTTAAACAATACCAAGATAGTATATGAACACCACACACCACTGTTCTTCTCAGTGAAAACATGTGGTCTTGAGAAGCTCAGTACATATTTTGTGACGCAAGGTAACTGATGCTTCTTTTTTCTTTTTTTTAAACAAACAACAGATTCTCGTGCCTTTCTCTGACTACAGCGACAGTGAGGATGAATAATCTAGAGGAGAAGCAATTAAGTTGTTTTCTTCAATTTACTTCTTTATCATGGAGACAACTTTTAATTTGTCTCATTTTCAGCTTTGCACTCTTCATAACTTGTGGCTGTGGGTGGCCCAGTTCATTCCTCACAATTTCTTTAATTAAACTAATATTTACCTTCCCAGAAAGACAAAGAGTGTGAGATCAGGTGAGAGAAAGAGAGAACAGGAGATGTATTTCTTAAGGTAGAGAATTTCTATGTAACTACAGCTGGTTCTTCTCACGGTGTCTCTTTGGGGAATAAAACTGAGAGAGGGCGGGAGGCTGCGCAGCCATAGGCGATCACATTCTCTACTATTGAATTTCACATGTTTCCATTTCACACTCATGCATACGCTCCAGGAGTGCCACAGTTGCATTTTTGGCCCGTCCTGTCAGGACGCTTTCAGGTGTCGGGAGGAATGCTTCTGTGGTGATTTACAATTGTCTTAGAAATGACAGGTAATATCTACGAGGGGCTTGGGGAAGAATAGACGGGTGTAGGGTGTGTGTATGTGTGGGGGTCTGAGGGCAAGACCAGGCAGATGTAGGTGGAGGTGGTGGTAAAATATATCTTTGTGTAGTTGCCAAACACCCCGTCGCATGCCTCATGATGCTCTTGAGATCCTCTCTGCTCTGTCCTGCCCGCCTCTACAGCTACAGGGTGGAGGTGGTGCAGGGGGGCACACCTTCTACATACAGACTGACCTTTGTTCCATGTTTCTACCTACGCAAAAGTGCCTGTCACTCACATAAACACACAGCAGAAAGAGAAAGATGGAAGGATTGAAGGGGAGGGGGGTTCTGTAAATAGCTGCTGTCAATCTCCCCTCTGACCTCTCCTGCACATTCCTCCCCTTCCTTGCTTATTAGTCGTATATTAGCTTTTCCATTTGTCTCTGCTCACCCCTGACGGGCTGCGTGTTGTCATACAGGCATCGCGGACGGCCACATGAAACCATCTGAGAGGTGGGCACAAAGGTAGCTCTGTTTTCCCAGACGCAAGGCAGCCGTGTAAATTGAAGCGTCGGTATAGATTGTGACAGCAAAAATGGGGCCGAGAGCAGGATGTGTGTGCGTGTGCATGTGTGTGTGTGTGAAACAGTTACCCACTCTACTCACCGCAAGCAAACCCCCCCCCCCCCCCCAGCCCTCCTGCCCTCCTCAGCCCGTAGCCAAGCCAGCCAACACCTGAAGCTTATTAAACATAAATCTCCACTGCGCCATAGATGTAACTTGAAACCCATATTGACTTTTAGGGGGAGCTTCATAAATCTTTTTGGTTCTCTCCTTCCTTTCTCGTCAACATTCCTTCTATATCCCACAGAACGCTGTTTCAAAAAAACATTTGCCACTCTGCTGTTGACAAAATATTTAAACTTTACAGGCGCGCTAAACAAACGTAGCACACAGAGAGAGTCGTGCAGGAAAACGCATAAATATTGATTCTGTGGTGAAACTGAATCCGTATTCATTAAAAATGGATGGGACAGATGTCATGAGTGCTTGCACATGGAGAAAATATGAAACTTATTACTCTTTTATTTGGAGGAATGTGTGAACTGTCCTTATTGTGGTGATGAAAGGGACTTTAGGGGAATTAGAATAAAACGACCATATGCTGTTACTCTGCAAAAGTAGATGTTTTTGGCTGCAGTTTGAAGGTATTCATTTTCAAAAAACATATTTTAAGTTGTCCAAAACAAAAAGGACTACTTACTTAACAATAAACTTGCTCAGGAGCATGAATGAAAAAGAGGATCAGACAAACCAATAAGTGTGCTTGTGTTTATCTTTGATATTAGATGACTGGTGAAAATCATTCAAATATAGAAGTCAGAGACCAGTTTCCCAATGGGAAAGTGGATCCCATGTTTGTATCCATAAAATTTACAAACACACTGAAACCTTATATTGATTTCATTTGATTAAATTTTTTAATTACTTTGTGAGACTTGTTTCTGATTTATTTCAAACTTCACTTTAATTTCTGTTACCACAACTGTTTTCTGAGCTCAATGTGTCGCAGATCACCTTGCTGACTGTAAAGTACAGTGAATGCTGTCTTCTTGCTCCAGGATATGCAACAGTTGATGTGTGGGGACATATAACAGTGCGCATCATGTGATCCAACAGTACTGAGTTTGGCCACTACGCCAAAATTGATTCACAGGCCAGCACTGTTCCAGGGGGAGGACAGGAAAATCTTTTCTGTGCAGTACAGTAACATAATATTTCCATGGTGTGAACTCCTCTGGCAACTTTATTCACCCCAATGAAGCATCTTTACATTGAGGTGATGTGAAACGCAGTTGCAGAAATATGAAAGTAGTAGCAGGATATACAGGAAGTGATACTTTGTGGGGGCCTGAAGGTGTATTTAGGTTACCTACGTGATGAATGTATAAGCAAGGAAAAGGACCATGACTTGCATGTACACCAAAGCATTATAATAAATTAGAACATCTGGGTGCTGAGCATGAGCAAGAGACACAGCAGCAGGATGTTCCACACCGGGGGGACCCGGTTTGAATTTGTGGCTACATCACAGGCTGCCACTGCCAGAGCCCTGGGCTTAGAGCCGCAGAGTTCATGACACGCTTCCCTCCCTGGAAAGAATGAGTGATCGCTGCGTACAATAAAAACCGGGCAGCAGCTTGATGTGTGTTTATATACGTGTGTGTGTGTGTGTGTGTGTGTGTATATGAAAGTGTCAGTGGGCAGGACTGGCAGCGGCTGCAGAGAAAGGGAATGGCGTAAAAAGAGAGCGAAGTAGAGAAGAGTGGAGGTGTTATAAACTGGAGACGTGCACAAAGGGCCCTCTGTGCAGGGGTGGCCAGTGGGTCACACACTGGCTTTGAGACACAACACACACACACACACACACACACACACACACACACACACACACACACACACACACTCGCACACATGCACACACGCACACACACACCTTCCTCAACCTGCTGCCACTACCTCCCCCAGGGGAACCTTCCATTCTGAAGCTGCCCAGCATGAGCAGGGTGACCTCATATAAATAACACGACAAATAAGGAAAAAGTGAGTCCAGAAAAAAAAAAAAAAAGATGGAGAGAGTGGAGGAAAGACATGAGAGGGAGAGAGGGGAAAAATGCAGCGACAGCAGCAGCAGCAGAAGCAGCAGCAGCCTGTTGAATAGGGATTTCTTCTCTCTGGCGACAATGTCTCATTGTTTTTCAGAGGATGGGTGAGCGGGGAAAAACCACTGGAGTTGTGGAATGTTTGAGTCTCATTCATTGGCCCCATTTTATCCTTTTTAAAACATTTCCTCTAATAACAGTTGTGCTCACGTACATAAATACAACGGCGATTTCCTTTGGCAAGTGTAGCTGTTATGACATCTACCCCCAACAGGCAGAAGAGACACCGAGATTGTGTATGTCTGCGAGAGAGAGACGGCAGAAAAACTGTGTTTATAGACTCTGGCGTGCATTTGTGTATTTGTGTGTCTGTAGAGCACTGACGGTTTACACAAGAAACTGTACTCTTTACCCCCCGCAGAGCTCAGAGCGTCTGACAAGCTGGCTGGCACTCCATGCTTACTTCGCTGCCTGTTGCCAGATCTGCTACCTGACAGTGCTGCTATTAAAAACCTGAGGCACTAAACAAATATCTTAAATTGGAGTGCGGTGGGAAAAAAGCCTTTAGTCGCCAGTTGCTTGTTTTCGTCTATTTCTGCTTTTCTTGCAGAACTGCCAGTATCAGAACGCCTATAGCTGTGTTGTTGTGTTCAGTGACTTTGTTGTTCAGAGCGGAGCCCCCGTCCAGAGACCACACCAAAGTTAAGCTCAAACATCCAAAACATCATGGCCGGAGTCATACACCAAATAGGACAAGTGTCCTGCGAGCGTCATTGGCAAACTAAACAAACAAACAAAACACCGGATAAAAAAAAAAAGGCGTCAAGTTGAAGTGTTTTCTTACTCAGCCTGTCTGGACAGGCCAAGCCGAGCCTCTCACTCTGCCAGACAATTTTCCATATGGCGCTCGGCTAACCCATAAAGATTAACTATCTGATTCTCTCATGAGAAACCAGACAGAATGCTTTGTGATGGGAAACACACATGAGAGGTGAGATTAATGGAGCATTATCCAAAGACTGCAAGAATCCAAATAGTGCTCCATATATGGGGCTTGTCCTCCTCCCCCCGCCTCCTTTTCCTCTCTTCCGATACAGTACACCTCCATTCAAGAGAGGAGGACATAAATATTTACAGTAATTAGATGCATGCATGTAAGGACAAGACTTTTTTTTTGCAAACCTCAGAAACAACCACTAATGTTAGATCATTAAGTCAGTTGGTGGGATAATCACTCTGGAAACAAAACTTCACAACACAAACTCTCCTGCGATTTTATACTATAATGTATCAGTCAAATATAATTAATTCACATTATTCACAATCCCTTTTGTTTTGAGATTTAATTGTGGTGAAGGTTTGATTTTGTTCAGGAGTCAAGATAGAAGCAGGTGTAAATTCCTGGCTTCACTGGAGTCCCACAGGTGAAGACATGCTTGTGGCTTTTGGTTTAATTAGTTATTTTTCTGGATGAATACACCGTAGACTTGCTGGGTATGTCTCTCTCCAGTGCTAAGAGCTAAATTGCTTCATTGAACTCTTAATTGAAGGTCAGCCTTTCACCTCCTACCGAGATGTTGCTTCACATGTTCCCCCGCGGCTCTTTGGACTCAGAATGTTCGAAGCGAGATCTCGTGGAGCACGTAGAACTCAGAGCTTTGGCTTAATAAAAGGGCTGACATGTTATGAAACAGGGGGAGAAATAACTAACCTCTGATGTCTCGCTTGATACGTTGCACCAAAAGTGTCAATGAAAAAATACCTTGGCTATGAATCAGCGCTATATCACAGGGGTCCCCGTAGCTGCAGCTCAGACGCACAAAGGTTGACATGAGCGGAGGAGACAGAGGGTATGTAGTTTGCCTCTTGGGGAATGTTTCTCAGAGCTTCTGAGTAGGCCAAAACACACTCTCAGCTGTGGTGGCTAAGCAGCTGGCTGCCTGGGCTGATGCATGCCTTTGTGCCTCAAAGGATTTCCAGTTGCCAGCGCTGACAGGAAGTGATCTGGTGATGCTGCCCTAGGACAGAGTGCGGGGTCCCTAACTGATTCTGACATACTCTGGAAGAGGGATGGTCCTGAATCTCATCTGGGAGACAATCCACTTCGAGGAGAGGTAAACAGTTAAAGGAAAATTCCACTTTTTTGTTTTACAGGGCAAAAAATGTGCAGTCGAACAATCAGGCCGGTTGTAAACAAGCTGGTAGATTAGTCTAATTATCTAAACCACTTTATCTCCATGTAAAACCAAAATTGCCTGCACAGCTAAAGTGAATGCAGCTGGTCAAAGTTCAACCAGGAACTCGTATAGCTCGTCATACAAAGTAGATTTTTACTTTTACCATACCATTACACTATGGACGTTTACAATGGACGGTATGGTTGATATTTTTTAGTTTGACTAACCTGAGAGATTGTTTAAAACCTGCAGGCTTCAAAACTACAAAAATAAGATGCAGGTTGCATTAAAATTGAGGCTGGAAATATTCTATATATTTATTATTGTCAACAAAGTCCATGAAAAAAAACAAAAATGTGTTGTGTCTCTTCTGAGACGACAGGTGGGGAATCCCTTGGCTATTTATTTAGGACTTAATCCTTAAAAATGAGTCATAATTACATGGTTTCCCTTTTAAAACAGCTGGGCACTCTTGCTTTTAGCAAAGGTTAAACTCAAACAGGGATAAATAGTGTGTTTAATGTTTTTCGGCAAATTTAGAGCAGTATGGAATCGATTTAAAATAAACAACGGTGGCCAGTCCTGTTTATTGTAATGAAGAGACATGTCACCTAGAGCACATGGTGTGGCTCATTAATGTGTTTTAAAGGTTTTGGCACGTACAGAGGAATAAGACATCAGGCTTCAGATACTCAGGAATTATTACTTAGTAGAATCACTTTCAATGCTTTTGGTGTTTTTGTGGGACTTGCAGACAATAACAAAAACAAAGACTATCACCAAAGTGTATCCTTAAATAATATTTATGTCCTCCTTATTCCTTTGTCTCATCTATAGAAACCTGTCAAATGCACAGCCAGAGCACAGAGAACTGTCAGTGAGCTGATAAATCAAGCTGTCTTCACACTCATGTCATAAGTCATAAGTCATTCCAATGAGCCAAGCTGGGCTGACTTAAAGAAGAAGCTCCTAATCAGGCTCTGTGTGCAGCCTCTCTCTCACACCTGGACCAGCTCCAGGGCCTGTGCTTTAAAGAGCTGTCAGTCAAAAGCTTAAGCTCCTGTGTGCAGGCTTGGGGCACCACTTAACCCCCCTCCAACAATTGCACCTGACTGAGCTTGTGCTGGGACGTCACCTCGCCTCGGGCGAAAAGACACACAACTGGCTCACTCTGTACCCGCTGGCATATGTGCCAGCCACTGTGTTACAGAGAGAGAGAGAGACGGGATAGAGGGAGAACTGAGTTTGCTTTTTCGTCATTCTTGATGATTTGTTAGGGAAAGAGTTGGATGCTAGAGTGGGAAAGTGCTTGGACATAGCAACGCCTCGCAGATATCTCCATGCACTCCCATTGCCCTCATAGATCTTGGCAGTCCATGGTGAAGTGAGATACCATAAGAAAATAAAACATGGGCCTCACAGTGCTGGACTTGAGCCCCTCTCACACAGTCTGTATGCTGAGCGCTGCCAGAGCAAACATGGTGGCTGTTATTGTAGAGGACAATTACATACAGTTAAAAGTATACTCCTCAGCCAGCG
The DNA here is from genome assembly GCF_002260705.1 of Seriola dumerili. NCBI lineage: Eukaryota > Metazoa > Chordata > Actinopteri > Carangiformes > Carangidae > Seriola > Seriola dumerili. The sequence continues at coordinate 6,832,142 of NW_019174328.1, forward strand.
CCGGCCCGTTTTAAAACCCACTGTGAATAGAAGAACAAACACTGGGAGGAGCGCTCTCTCTCTCTCTCTCACACACACACACACACACAGAGTACACACCAAGTGAAACCACGCGGCCACACATACACACACGTGCATTCGTGCATTTAGCTTCAGCCAACCGTGAACTCCCAGGCATCCACTTTCACCCAGCCTGACTGTTCGTCTAGCGACCCTGCTGTCCAGCGTCCAAATGGCACAATTATCTGCAATTTATGCTCAGACAAAACGGATCACTTCCCTGGTAAATGAAATTCCCCATTAGGAAGAGCAACAAGGGGGTGGGGGGGTGGGGGGTAGGGGGCAGATAAGGTTAGTAATACTTTCCCTGGTATGAAGCAAGAGAGTGCACAATGCATGACAACAGGCACAACGGTCACAGACATAGGGCCATACAGATGCATCAAGTGTCAGGTGTTTTTGAGGGATTTTTCTATAATGCTTAAAAAGTAAAGGAAAATGTCTCCCGAGGATGAATAGTGGTCTTTGATGAGAGGGAAGAAAGGCTCATTAAGAAAACCCTTAAAGTGCTTTCCCTCTAGGAGAGTCACAGCCATTACACTCTAATATCACAGCAAGGGACTTGAATGACTTTCTCTTAATGAGTGATGAGAAATTAAAAAGCTGTGGAAATCCAATGCTTTGCTTGGACCCAACTGCATTTCCATTTGCTTTTCAGATATCCATTAATCATGTTAATGAGCCTGAAGAAGTCGGTGACAAAAACAAGAGATCACCAAGACATTGTTTTGTAAACGTTGGTGTGAATTATAAAGAGCTTTGGCTCGTCTCCAGCAACGCTTTAACCAGGAAACAATAACAAGTGTATCTAGTTGACTCAATCTGTATCGTGTTGACATTGCAAAATGCACTGAAGCAATTGTTTCAAAAGACTACAAGCAAACGTACAACGTCTTGGATTTCTTCCCGATGTGGATGTCTCGCTTAAGTGTTATTTATGACAAATAAAAGTGTTCCAACTTAAAAGTCATATTTACAAGTCATGGCTACATTGCTGAAGCCTCCCAGATGCTTAGCTGAATTCAAAGATTGCCTTGATTTACCATTCATCTTGCTCATGTGCTTGTTGGGACATGTAGGCTTTGAGCTTCTATACGCCTGGATGTATGAATATGTACACAGACATGTATAAGGACAAACACACCTAAGGAAAATTCCATCCTTGGACTCTATTGAAATGCTGTAAGCAATCAATCTTTTGCTTAGTTCAATGTGAAAGTGTTGCAATTTACTTCTCAAGTGTTCCCACTTTCCATCGCCCTGCTTCGTCTGCAGTACTTTGGGTTATTTTCAACATTTCCAAGAAAGACTTTGACAAACCCAGGATGTTTCTGAGTAGGTTGAAAAGTGCAGGCATAAAGAGCAGCAGTGATGTCAATAGCATGGTAGCAGTAAGAGGCAATAAAAGGGTGAGGTTTTTTTTTTTGCGCCTTTAACTTTCGAACAAAACATACACAGTGACTGCGATGTACTCCGGTCTGTTTTGGCTTCTGTGGGTGGAAACCTTAGTATTTCCGTTTTTCCCCCGCAATACATTTCTCTGAGTTATTTTCTAGCATTTGTGCAAAAAGATGCATCTTGACAAAGATCTTGCTCTTAAAAGCTGCTATTTACGTGTTCAAGTTTTCTTTGCCGCCAAATGTGCTTTTCTTGCCTGGAGTGGATGGTGGTGATTGTCGCTTGACAAAAGCTTCAGCCATTGTTGCGTTTACAAGACAAGATGTTATAATACGTCCTCTGAGCAGATTGGAGGTCACAGTGAGTCACTATTGGAAAGTGATGACATGGCCAGGGCTAGCATACTAATTTCAGTAAAAGAAAAGACATGATCGAAACAAACGAGGGGGTCTTTTTAATGGCAATACAGCAGGATCTCTTTAAAAGAGGCTTATGAGACTTGTGAGCGTGAATCAGACATTTAAGTTGAGGGCTGGAAAATCAAAACAAGGAGAGATGAAAGATGATTAAGCTGCATGGAGCTGAAGGGAACTGCACAGTCGGTTGATTATTTTTTTGCGGCATTGGCACTAAACAACCAATTTCACATTATATGCAATCATTGGATCTATTGTTATTATAAAAATATTGTTGACAGCTGCTATAGGAATAAGTATGACATGGCACCAAAAAAAGGAAAAAAAAAAGGATTTTTGGGATGGATTTTTATATTGGAATGGAATATTTTCCTTTAACAGGAAAGTATAAATGCACACATTCATATTTGTGCTATCAATAGCCCTACTATACAAACACACCTGAAAGGGTACAATCACGTGGATCCCAAGGTCACCTGTGTATGACAGATTAAGAGTATAAATGCCTGCTATGTGCAGATCTAATGACTGATCTGTCATCAGTTTTCATTAAGTGCCCTGGGTTTACCAAGGTCTGTCTGCCCAGTCTGGACCGAGACACCCGGCTGTGGATGAGAACAGAGAGAAACTTGGACCAGCTTAGTGACCTGAACTTCCAGTAAAATACTGGAGCAGGAAAGAAACTGGTGTTGCGTGTTTGGCATGTGCATACAGAGCCTGTGACTCGGGTCGCTGGCCCGATGTCCTTAAAGGCAAATTCCAGCAAAGTCATCATTTGGAAGAAAAATAACATGCCTCATGAATTCCAGAGTAGACTACAAGATGTGTTGCTTGAGCAATTATATGCTTGTACAATCAGCAGGAAATAAATCGCAGATATGAATCAAGTTTGTTTATATCAAACCATAACAAACTGAAAATGAAGAAACAGATTTATTTTCCCAAATGAGCCACTTATTTTTGAAGTTCAAATTAGAAACTGTCTTTCTGCCTGTGGGACATCAGCAGGGATGGTGCAGGACCAGAGCCGGGGCCCAGGACAGGAACCAGATTCTCTATTTTGTCACCTCAGACAGAACACACAGCAACATGAAGAGTTCTTTCTCTAAAGCACAGGAACACTGCTGACAGTGTTTAGACAACTGCTTAAGTCTCTGTTTCCCGCCATAACTCAGCTTGGCTCCTCTTTCCGCTTCTGTCCTGCACCTCCAGGAACAAGGATGGAGGATGCTGAGGTGAATGTCAGAGACAGACAGCAAAGAAACGAAACATACAGAGAGTAAATGCATACACAGATTATCGTGTAGCTAGATTGTGCTGATATCGCCAATGAATGTGTAATTAAGTGTGAGGAAAAATGTCATTTGTAAATATCTTTTACGCTGACTGAGAGGAAAGTTTCCTATCACTTCCTGTGCTTTAAAAAAAGAAAATCCTGCAATAAGTCAAGGACATCTACAGATTATCTGATCTGAACAGAAGCAGAGATGTGTTTTTCCCACAGCAGTGCAAGATAACATTGGTTTCAGTGAGATTAACAGAGATTTGAAGAGAGTCATTTCCTTTTTAATTAAACATTAATATCGCAGGCAAATATTCAACATACATGATTGATCTGGTTTATCACAGTCAAACAAACAGCACAGATAGCCATCTGGAACAGAGGCTATCCCAAAATGCCCTTTTATAACTGTACTTATAAATAGCTTTGAATCAAATCCCTGAAAGAGCCAAAAAAAAGAAGAAAAAACAACCAGAGAGTTAACATGCCCTAGGTTCCAAGAATAGTCTGTACCACAAGGTCCGGGATTGGATTTTGTGATAAGCCAGCCATATGAGCTGCATTCTCTATCTCTTCTGACCCGGCTGCATGCAAGCCACAATAACAAAGGCGCTCAGACGTGGGCCCCAGGGTCCGTTTACTCAGTGGCGTAATGTTTGTGCTCTCATGGCCCTCACAGCAGCCTAGTGCAGCCCTTATCAGGGGCCCCAGCCCAGCTCGCCACGGCCCTCTAGAAGGCTGCAGCTAAACCGCACTGTGTATTCTACCACTGCAAACAGGCCTCACACAAAGGAGAGAGAAAAGAGCAAAGGGTGAGGAGGTAAAGAGAAGGATGAAAAACAGAGAGATCTGATGCCTAGGGTCTTGGTTGCTTTCCATAAAGGGGCCTCCATCCCTGCTCCTCTGGAGGGAAAGGGGAGAGGAGGGTGGAGGGTCGGAGTGCATTCCTCTCTCCTCATGCCCTGGAGGGGTGTCGGCTTTGGCTGCAGAACGGGGAATGAAGGCAGGCCTAAGCCCCCGCAGACACGCAGGCCTCGGCTGGCTAATGCTCTGTTGGCCTAACAGCAAGCAGGATGGAGGGGTCTCTGGGTCCATCACTTTCCCCCAGCCCAAAAAGATCTGACTGACCAGAAGAACTCTCTGGTCCACTTCTCTCATTCTTCACGCATATACTGTTCAAAACCAATCCGGATTGTGAGAATAAAAGCATTATTGTAAGAAAAGCAAGAAAACAACAAGGGGAAAGTGTTGATAGAAAACATGTCCTGCTGCGAACTGAGCTGAACTCATTTGAGTTGTTTGGTGAGTCACAGTGCCAGTCCAGCCAGGGGATAAAAGGACTGTTCCATATTTTCCATCCTCATTGCTGCTTTTTGGGTTTTTCTCCTTGACTGGCACGGAGGCAGGCAGCAGGCTGGCATGACCACTGTAATTTCCAGCTCTGTCCTTTCTCAAAACGCCTCAGAGAATAGTGCTTAATGTCACTCTTAGGCCAATTTAGTCTACTTGGAAATATCACATCTATAAATACCTTCCAACCACTGCAGAAAGAAAAAAAAAGAATGATTTTCTAGAAAATAATCCTAGTAGACGTGAAGAGAAATCAATCATTTTGAAGTGATGATGATGCCACTTTGAAAAGGAACAACTTTCACATCCAAAATGAAATTAAAAGTTCCTCTGCAGGATTAGCTTCATCTATGTGATGCCAGTGACTGATGCGGAAATCTTCCCAAAACCAACCAAAAAACCTGTTCCAGCTTAGTAGAAACCATCCCACACTGTGACCAAAAGAGGCCTTCCTTCCATCAAGCAGCCAACCCACCAACCCACAGCTCTCTCTTTTCCTCATGTTCTCTCTGGTTTTCCCTAAAAACCAACAGCGAAATAGGATGCAGGCCTGCAGACTGTTTTGAATTGCACCCATAAAGAGGACAGACAGAGAGATGGAGCACTCTTTTTGGTCCCCAAAAGTAGAGGAATGTTAAGCATATCCCTAAGAAGATTAGGGGTCTCCTTGGTATAGCACACAGCTTTCCCTCGATGTGCCAAAGGACCCGTGTAGATCAAAGCCGCCTCGGACTTCCTCGTCATTAGCCATGGCTTATCCCCAAATGCTTTCACCCTCTGATACTGACCCCCCTCATTATCCCAGCACACCCATCACTTCTTCTGGCTTTGGAAACAGAGTGCAGGGCTCTGGCACAGGATGTGATCCCCCTCTTAAAGACCCTCTTCCTCTCTTATTGAAAAAGTTACACTCATGTCTGTAAAATTCAGATGTAAACAGGCACAGGCACAGAGGGCCGTGCGTGTGCATTGGGATTTGAGTGAAATGACATGCACACAACAAATTTAGTGTTTTACTTTTGTATGCTGGTTCCACGCATTTTATGAGCAATGTCTACTTATTTTCCAGAAATCAATCATTCATACTTAAAACATTAAAATGACTAATAGCAAACACACTCTGACTTGAGAAGTAAAGTCTAAAAGGGTAAGTAGTGAAGAATTGTTTGTTTGATATGACTGCTTATTCTTTTTCCTATTTCTCTTCCTTTGTTTACAATGTTAAATGTGAATTTGTTAACATTCCTCCATTGGGCCCTCGCCATCTGGAAGCCATTATTGTCAGGGTTTGCTTGCCAAGAAGGTTATAGACATATTTATAAACGTATGGCTCCTGATCAAACAGCCTGGTATCACCAAATGGCATATGAATAACCAATTTCATTAAGTTATTTCATGTGTTATCACTACATATTTTTTGCTTTTTGCATGTCATTTCATGCCATGTCATTCCTTTACTGTCTAACCCGCAACTCAAACCTTGACATACTTTGACACACACAAAACACTTAAAGGAGCCATGAGTAAGTTTTATATTTGCTACATGGGCAGCGTTAGCATTAACAGCTATTTACTTACCAATCTAGAAGAAATGTTGCGAGTTCAGCCTCAAACTTCATTCCTTTACTCACCAAGAGCTGTCTGCAGCGGTGGAAAGCAACGCCAATTTGAACTGTTGTCAGTATCATGTCTTTTCTTCTACTGAAGTTAGCACGCTAACCACCTAGCTCCGGCCAGTCTCGTCACTTCGTGATAGTGATTCACTGTGGCCTCCAATCTGTCCTGAAGATGTAGCGCTCCTCAGAAGGTGTATTATTTATCTCTTGTCTTGTGAACGCAATGATGGGCAAAGCTCACGTCAAGCGACAATCACCAGCACCCGCTCCTGGCAAGAAATCATATTTGCGCCGAAAAAAAAAATTACAAATAGCCCCTTTAAAATGAGTAGACATGACATGTAAAAAATGTCTTGAAAAGTGACGTGATATTTATACGCAGTCCCATGACATCAGTACAAAGATTGACAACCTTAGCCAAACCTTTACAGCAGCGGTCCCCAAACTTTTTTCAGTGGGGGCCACATCAACTTTCCTTTCTGAGATGGGGGGCCGAGGTTAGTCTATAACAGGAAATGATATGGGCCAGGGTGAAAACCAGTATTATTGTGGAGATAACAATGATAATTTGTTGTAGCTGCCCTTCGTTTGGCTTTGGCACCACCTGTTGATTTGCAAAAAAAAAGTAATAAAAAGTCTTCACATGTGTTTATTTGAAGTACCACAGATGCTCCATTTATTTTATAGAAAATAACAACACAAACTGATGGTAATGCCGGGCGGGGCGCCGGCGGGCTGGCGGGCAGCTAGCTCTGCTTGCTGGGCGCAATGCCTGTGCCGGGGGGGGTGCCGGCGGGCCGCTGGGCGGCTAGCTCTGCTTGCTGGGCGCAATGCCTGTGCCGGGGGGGGGAGGGCGCCGGCGGGCCACCGGGCGGCTAG